>NC_086446.1:365134898-365480523 GCF_028390025.1 Pseudophryne corroboree | reverse complement strand
TTTTTTGTAAACGTGGAATCCTGTCAGCAGAAGATAAATCCATATTTTCTATTTCGGTGTCCAAGTTAATAATAAAAAAAAAAACAAAAAACAAATATTAACATATTGCTTGTCCATGCTGCTGCTTATCTAGTCAAAGCTAAACTGATTTCAAAATATTCCTGGAATTTGGCGCATCCGGAGAACGTTTTACACATTTCAAAACAGTAACTTCATCGCTCTATTTATATATTTTTATATTTCATTTATATAAAAACAGGGCCGGTTTGATAAATTGCAGATATCTTGTACAATTGCAAGTTCTGATTATCTTAAAACACACATTGCATTGCTGTAGTGTATAAATAGACCATAAACAGTACATACACAGGGACATTATGAAATTACACAGGCAAATCATAATTGTAAAAGGCAATAATACTTCCAAGTTTGTTTTCTTATGAACACTTTTAGCCCCAACGATTTGTTAGAGAGCAGTTTCCACAGCAGATTGTTCGGACAAAAAAAACAAAAAAGACACACACAAAAGGGACCTTACTCAACACTAGTAACCAACGTCAGTTTGAACCGAAGCCACCTGCTTAACGAGTTGTTTGGAAATGTATATCAACCTGCGTAACTGTCATTGTTGCAGCAGCAATAATTAAAAAGGACAAACTTGCATCTTTACATTAAAATGGCTTTACACTGTGGCATTTTTCCCCTCCTTTGTATACAACTGGAAATTAAGAACAAGGATTTCAAATGTGCATACTGTTGCATGGAGTTGAAAAAAAAAAAAAAAAAAAAAAAAGTTATATTTTTTTTTTATTGCACAGCCAACCCATATGTACAACGACATCTCATACAAAAAAAAAAAATCACCATAATACTGATTTCAAAGCATGTACCCGTTTGAAATGGACAATGCATGTGGTGTACATGTTGTCTACACAGTGGAGAAAGCTATTTGGGCTTTTATTCACCGATTAGGAGAACACAGCTTATTAACTCCTTAGGAACTATTAACCTCACAGATCAGTGAGGTCACCCACCGGCTGCTAGGGAATTGCCAAGTTGCATTATGTAGGCAACAATTACACTTTAAATACAGAACACACAAAAAATGAGCTACATGAATAGACTGCAACCCACTGGAAAAAAATAAACAATTATCCAGATCAAATAAAAATGTAACAAGAAGGTCGAGGTGAAAATTTCCAACTCACATTTAGGCCTCAATATCAGAAGCATTATTTCCCCTCCAAAACATCAATAAAAATCACATTAACATTGTATCAAAACACATGTGCAACCTTGCTGCATCACCCATTATCCTAACTTTCCATTTAATGAAGCAAACCATCTAATTTATATTTGATTGAAAAGTGAACCAGTCACCTGCACAAAGTGGATGCAGACATTTAAGGACTAAACTAAACCAATCAGGATGCAGCCAATTGACTACAATGATATCACTAAATAGTTCTGAGTGGATCAAAACGGATTGGCCCAGAAATTAGGTACACTTTACATCTAAAGGCACCCTGTGTTGCTGCAACTTTTTAGTCATTACTTATGTGCAGCACGCCAATTTACAGCAAAAGCCCACCTGTGTAAAAAAACAGCCCCTTGGATTTTTTTCTTCTTCTCTATTAGCTAGTGCATAAACATAAAAACGTGATCGAAATGAGCAATGGCTGATGAAAACAATGGAAGGTTATTACTTATAACACTTTTGTTTACAAAATTGATAAGTGACATGATTTAAAAAGTCAAGCGTAAGTACTGTGAATGGAGCACTTAACTTTCAAACTTGATTTGCTTATTTTATTAATAAGCATTTTAGGATATTATATTTTAGCTATACTTAAAAAGTAATGTACCGTTTCATTTCACTCTTCAACTTGTAAAGAAACTGGTTGCAATACAAGTCTACTCACATGGCAAAAAGGCTCATCTTACAAACAATGTAAGCAAATAGAAAACTAATTTTAAACATGGAAATTTATCAAACCTTCTAAAGAGTGAAGTTACAGCAATCAGCTTCTAGCTGGCATTTATCAAGTGAATTCTATAAAATGTCTAACTAGAATATTACAGTAATTGGTTGCTATGTGCAACTTATCCAATTACCCTATTTTCTACTCTGTAGAAGGTTTTATACAATTGCCCCATGATGCTGTATAGAAAGCCAAAAACTATTAAGATTTTTTTCTTTTACAAAATCCAACGTGTGATAATAGAGATAAGAGTCACAGAAACATTAGTACTCTACTGTTCACTACCCCCACGCACAATAATATATAATTGGTCTTAACAGATGGGGGTGGGGTTCAGCATTTATAAGACTGCTGTACAGTTAATTATTTTAAAATTGGGATGCTGCAATAGGGAAAAGAAAAAAGTCAAACTAGTTGATATGGTTGACTCATAAAATGAAAGTAAAATAAGTAAAATTGGTTGCTCTGTGTAGCACCTATTTGTTATCTGTAGAACAGTTTTTAAATGCCTACCAATATAGTTTTTTTTCTTATTTTAAAAAGCCAGCTATTATCTGTAACAAAGAAGCCAGAAGAGGAGTTTCGAGAGAAAAACACAGGTAAAAGATAAAACAAAGAATATGCACAATCTGAACGCAAGGAACACACGGCTTAAAAACACACTGGGGCAGATGTATTACGCCTGGAGAAGTGATAAAAGCAGTGATAAGTACGAGGTGATAATGTACCTGACAATCAGCTCCAATATGTAAATTGACAGTTAGGAGCTGACTGGCTGGTGTTTTATCACCTTGCACTTATCATTGCTTTATCACTTCTCCAGGATTAATACATCTGCCTCATTTCCTTTTATCTTTTACTTTCCAAAGATTTACTGTAAATATTGCCAAGCAGCTATAACTATTTTCATATAATAAAAGAGGGAACATGCTACTGACTAGAGCCATTATTCCACAGAGGACTCAAGTTAATTGAGAGGGTCATATTTAGGAACGATATTCAGACCTAATAATTAATGGCTACACACCACACATTTTTTGTAGTCACTTATACACCATTTGATTAGCAACTGCATCAAACTCAATCATCATTATGTAACCAACTTAAAATGAGAAGTTCAATGAAACCTCTGGAACAGCCGGGTACTTCTTTACATTAAGACTTATGGCAGGGAAAGGATGTGGAGGGGTATCAGAATATAAAATAATTCTACTTAATTCTACATGGTGTGTGGCACAAGGATGAGCAGTCAACAATTTATGATGAAGCGCATGTGATCTACATTAAAAAGGAGTGAAACAGTTTGACACATAAAAAAAAAAAAAAAAAGGTACAATGTCAACTCGGCTTTTGCATTTGCTTTTAGAACTGGTAATAGTCCGCCAGGTTCCACTTATCTCTATTTATAGAGACGCAGTATGCATTCTGAAGTGGATATACATATATATTCTTATTTCTATGTGATTGAGCCAATGTGGTTTGTTTGTCTAATACAGAGACAACATAATGAATACTATGCTGTTTACTGGTATACAGGCTGTATTCATTTTATAACATTCTAGACATATCTATAAAATAATTTGAACACAATGTTTTCTTTTATTATTTTGAACGATATTGCAAAATACATATGTTCCTGAATGCTGCATGAACAGTAAAAATGAGGTATATCAAAGGAAAAAATAAAGAGAACACTGTACATACATAATTTGTCAAAAATCTTGATAGTATTTTAAGTTTGTTAATTTAAAGCTTTTGCAGAGAATATTAAATATATATTGGAATACAGGTTACAGGCATGAACTAGTCTGAAGATATGAAATTGTTAGGACAAGAGTGAAAACAGCAAGTTTCACTGTTTAAAAGGAATTTTCATATATTATGTGCCTCTGCTCAAAACTCCATTCCTGAGTCCAATCATTTTTATCCTGCTTTTTTATGGTTTGACAATGGGCATTTTATCAGTCCTTAAAGAAATTTGCAATTGAGGAAAAAGACTGCCAAGCAGTTCTCTCTGAAATTATGTTTTGGCTACCCTGTTCCCCGTCCCTCCCCCCAACTAATTAAATTTGAATTTAAAAATTAGGTACAAGCTGAACTATCACAACACTTTCATAATAATAATAATTAAAATAAAAAACGAAAAACAATAAATTGCATTGACAGGGCATAGATTACATAATTCTTATTACGATTGTGTAGAAACATTCTAATGGCAGTGTTATCAAAACAAAAAATACACCATGTTTTAAAAGACCTCAAATGCCTGGGCAAACTTACAGCCTCACCTGAAGCCTTGACTACTTGATGTCTTGACTCTTGTACTACCCGTTTCATTTACATCAGATAACAAATTTGTGTACCCTGAGAATTCTGGATTTGAAGTCCTCAACCTATGATCCACACCACCATCAGTACTAGTGTTATATGATATTGGCACCCTGTTACCAGATTTAAATTGGGAACCAAATGCTTGTGCAAAGTTCTCTATCTGGCAAGTTACTTGTGGTCTGAGGTCCTTCCGCTGTTCTAAAGGACTGGCCAAATCCTGAGGTTGAAGGTGAAAACCTGAAGTTGACTCCAGGCTTTTTTGTTGATCTTTCTGCCCATTCAATTCCTGAGATGAAATCTGGTAGCTAGAGGACGTATCTAAGGTTTTCTGTGACTCTATTTGTTCAGCCAACTCTTGTGAAGGAGTCAACTGCTGATGTGCTGCCTCCAAGGACAATGCAAATCCAGTTTGGGGGCTCACCACCATGCCAAAGTGCGACTTTGGGAAAGTGGACGGTAATACTGAAGTTACCGACTGACTGAACCCACACTCAAGAGGAGATGTAGTGTAAATTTGTTTGTCGGGAAAAAGAGAATGGTTTGCGAGAGATGAAGACAGGCTTACGAATTGTAAACTCGGCCCCAGTGGGAATGACGTTGTATGGCTTGTTCTCTCCAAAGCTTGCTGAAGATATTTTGAATACTCCTGAAACATATTGGCCTTATCATTTGGTGTAGACTGAGAATCTGAACAGACATCTTCGTGAACTAAATCACTGCCATCTCCCGTTTGAAGTTCTACATGGTGTTCAGCAATGTTGAAAGAAATATCAGGATGCCCAACCGATTTATGACTGTAGTGATCCAAGATACTCTGAAGAATCTCATCAGGAATGACAGACTTGTCATGACAGTTCTTTATTTCAACATTCAATGCCTGTGAATCTATAAGTGTTAACGGGCTGTCCCCATCGACACTAGAAACTGCAGACTGAATTACAGACTGTTGTGCCACCATATGCCCTACATTCACAGCATAGGCATTGTTGTTGCCAGCAGCTTGTAAATATCTTCTTTTTTTCAAGAACTGCATTGCATCATCATAATTGCTACTTGTAGAACCTTTGATACCTGAACTCTGAAGGAGATTCATGGTGTCCACATTGGTATTTCCCACCATATCAAGAGGGCCATTATGTTTGTTTGAAAGTTTATGAATAACCATGTTGGCTGACACAGACTCCATGGAGAGGTCATTCTTTTCTGCCTGTTTCCGGCTTACCTTCTTGAACACTAATTTTGGCATCTTGGTGTCCAATTCATCCATACAAGTGCCAGATGAAATACTACCGGAAGACACATTTGGGACATCCACTGCATAAGCCTGAATGTCTAAACCAGCTACCATATGTGACTCATTTAGTTTGTTGCCTTGCTTATGGTCCTTATGTGAGGAACCATTTCTAGACTTGCTTTTCTTGCGCCCAGAAAAATTGGAATTTCCCTGAGATAGATCAAAGTTGCCAGATAAACTATCCATATTAGGATTTGATGACCCAGGCTCCAAGGCTCCTTTATTCATGGTTTCACCGCATGTCCTTTTGTGCTTCAGCAACCTATCTGTTCTTGAGAAGTACTGTCAAAACACAAAACACCTTCATAAATTAACAGCGAGAAACAAACAAAGCCTAATTCAGATCTGATCGCAGCAACAAATTTGTTAGCTAAATGGGCAACCTCAGGATTTGGTCAGTTAGCTAATGGGCAAAACCATGTGCAGTGCAGGGGGGCAGATATAACATGTGCAGAGAGAGTTCGATTTGGGTGGGTTATATTGTTTCTGTGCAGGGTAAAAACGGTCTGCTTTATTTTTACACTGCAATTTAGATTTCAGTTTAAACACACCCCACCCAAATCTACACTCTCTGCACATGTTATATCTGCACCCCCTGCAGTGCACATGGTTTTGCCCAACTGCTAACAAATTTGCTGTTGCGATTAGGCCCATTAATAGTACACCTGGACAGACATTGTAAATCACAGCAAAAACAAAAGATAACCTTTCAGGGGCATGCTATCTTCCAGTCATTAACCTTTGAAAATGGACACTCAGGTTAAAAATGGTCAGGTGTTTCAACTGAAAACATAATTCACATTGAAATAGATTTACTCTTAGGTTGGCTACACATCAGAACGATCGGCAATTGCGCCTACGACCAGGGTGATATCCCTTCGCCCCGGATCATTCCTGACTGCCAGTAGGCAACAGGGATATATATTGAATGGTTAAAGCATATCCAATGCACAGATAAGAGATAATTAGCAGTCATATTAAAGGAAAACAAACCTATTTGTCTGCGGGAAAGGATTTTCTCAAGGTTGGGAACTTTGGGTCGGCATGCCCTTGTTATGTAGTGCTGCTAGTATGCACAACGGTCTCATAGGGAGGATTTATGAATCACAAATCTAAGCTTATAAGACTAAAAAAAACTAAAATCGAAAAACACACAATTAAATGGGGCTAACAATAAACAAAAGCTCTAAACCTACAATGGAAAGTGATTATTGTAAATGTATATTATAATCACAATAATTTAGGTAAATAACACTTATAAGTTTCAGTCAACTAAGTCTAATGGGGCATAAACATGGTGCATTATAACAACCGGTATGGATTATATAGTCTGTATCGGTAGAGAATACAGTGCATATCGCACCTTGTATACAGCTTGCGATGCCGATGCGTGGTGCCGCAGGGTCGGCAACGCAAGGAAAAAAAGACTATGTAGGCAGGGCCAATATTGACTATATCGGAGGTTCATGCCTTTGGCCACAATATAGTCAATAGCGTCCGTTAGACTGCATCGCACCGCCTGTATGCCGTTTAAGTTGTAATTCTATGTACCTGCTGACATGTATCACACTTGTATGGCTTTTCTCCACTGTGTGTCCGCTTGTGTCGCTCCATGTGGTACTTCTGTATAAACTTCATGTTGCACTGATCACAGTTAAAGGGTTTTTCTCCTAAAATTTTAATGAAAAATGTAAGTAACTTAAATTCACCAGTACTACAGAGTGCAATAAACAGTAATGGCTGCCGTTATCAATGACGGGATCTGTGTTGACCTGGCATATCGGCCTTTGATCTTTGCTACATGTGCCACATCAGCATGGTGCCTATCATTAAGAACGGCAGCCACCCTGTGTAAGTAGAAAATAACCATGGAGACTATTATGAAAAGACTTGCATCACAAATATTGGCATAAACAGACTGAGGAAGCGGGCATTTTACCCATGAAACAGGTCACTAAAGTATCCTAATGTGATGAGCCACGTGACCTGATGACCGCCTGTCCATGTTACTTTGGGATGGAAACCCAATAAGCTCAAGCTAGAGACGTGATTAAGACTCTTCAAATGTAAGGACCTGCACCAAAGAGACTCATTACAAGTTTAAAATGTGATGGAAAAACCAAGACAACACAAATGCAAGCCATTTACATACATACCACTATGTATTTTTTCATGCCGCTGCAGCAAATACTTCTGAATGAAACTCATATTGCATTGACTGCACTGAAACGGTCTTTCACCTACAAAAGAGAAAAACACAGCTGGCTGTGAAACAGATACAGATGTTAACAAAATTCAGACAATAGCCTTGATTAACATACAGTAGGGATGTTCACAGACAAAGTATTACGGGTAGTGCCATACAGCCAAGCTCTTCCTTGGAAAGAATTAGTTTAATTTTTGATGAAGCAAAGCTTTAGATATTTTGATGCATAAGACAATAAAAAAAAAAAAAAAAAAACATGTACTACATTAAAAAAATTCTTCATTTCTCTATCATCCACTAGGGGATACTGGATTACTAGACAGCTGGGGTGCAGACCGGAGGTAGCACAATGTAGTAAGTAAAGGAGCTCTTGCTCCATGAATGGTTTATTTCTATAACAGGATTTTAATACCTACCGGTAAATCCTTTTCTCCTAGACCGTAGAGGATGCTGGGGTCCACTTCAGTACCATGGGGTATAGACTGTTCCGCAGGAGCCATGGGTACTTTAAGACTTTTTCAGAGTGTGAACTGGCTCCTCCCTCTATGCCACTCCCCCAGACCTCAGTATAGGAACTGTGCTCAGGGAGACAGACATTTCGAGGAAAGGATTTACTTTTAAGTTAATGGTGAGATTCCTACCAGCTCACACTTCAACCATGCCACACAACATGGTATTCAACAAAATACATGCCAACAGCATGAACAATACAGCAAACTTGCTGAAAACAATTTCAACAAAATAACAACTGCAGGTAAAGTACGCACTGGGCTGGGTGCCCAGCATCCTCTACGGACTAGGAGAAAAGGATTTACCGGTAGGTATTAAAATCCTGTTTTCACATACGTCCTAGAGGATGCTGGGGTCCAATTCAGTACCATGGGGTTATACCAAAGCTCCAGTACGGGTGGGAGAGTGCGGATGACCCTGCAGCACCGATTGACCAAACTGTAGGTCCTCATCGGCCAAGGTGTCAAACTTGTAAAACTTAACAAACGTGTTTGCCCCTGACCAAGTAACTGCTCGGCAAAGTTGCAATGCCAAGACCCCCCAGGCAACCGCCCAGGATGAGCCCACCTTTCTAGTAGAATGGGCATTCACCGAATTCGGTACCGGCAATCCTGCCGTGGAATGAACGTGCTGAATCGTACCACTGATCCAGCGCTCAATAGTCTGCTTAGAACACCCAATCTTGTTGGAAGCATACAGGACAAACAGAGCCTCTGTTTTCCGTATCAAAGCTGTAGTCGCGATAAATTCTCAAAGCCCTGACCACATTCAGAGACTTTGAAGCAGCGAAAGTGCCAGTAGCCACTGGCACCACAATAGGTTGGTTTATATAGAAAGAAGGAACCATCCTCGGAAGAAATTTCTGACGAGTTCTTAACTCCGCCCTATCTTCCTGGAAAATCAAGTAAGGGTTCTTGTGAGACAAGGCCCCTAACTCAGACACCCTCCTTGCGGATGCCAAGGCCAACAGAATGACCACTTTTCAAGTGAGAAACTTCAACTGTATCTCCTGGAGAGGTTCAAACCAATCCGATTGAAGGAACTGCAACACCACGTCAAGATCCCATGGTGCCACAGGAGGCACAAAAGGAGGTTGGATGTGCAGAACCCCTTTCACAAATGTCTGAACTTCTGGAAGGGAGACAATTTTTTCTGAAAGAAAACGGAAAAGGCCGAAATCTAGACCTTGATTGAACTCAAGCGTAGGCCCACATCCACACCCGCCTGGAGAAAATGGAGAAAACGTCCTAACTGAAACTCTTCCGTTGGAGCCTTCTTGGATTCACACCAAGATACATATTTTCTCCACAGACGGTGGAATGTTTAGACGTCACTCCTTTCCTGGCCTGAATAAGAGTGGGAATGACTTCTTTGGGAATACCCTTTTGGCTAGGATTCGGCGCTCAACAGCCATGCCGTCAAACGTAGCCACGGTAAGTCTGGATACACGAACGGCCCCTGCTGCAGCAGATCCTCGTGAAAAGGAAGAGGCCGAGTATCTTCTATGAGAAACTCCTGAATATCTGGATACCAAGCCCTCCTTGGCCAGTCTGGGACAATGAGGATCGCTCGAACTCCTGTTCTTAGGATTTTGAGAACTTTTGGTATCAGTGGAAGTGGAGGGAAAACATACACCGACCGAAACACCCACTGGGTCACCAGTGCGTCCACTGCTATTGTTTGAGGGTCTCTCGACCTGGAACAATATCACCGAAGCTTCTTGTTGAAACGAGATGCCATCATGTCTACTTGAGGAACTCCCCAAAGACCTGTCACCTCCGCGAAGACTTCTTGGCGGAGGCCCCATTCTCCTAGATGGAGATTGTGTCTGCTGAGGAAGTCTGCTTCCCAGTTGTCCACTCCCAGAATGAAAATTGCCGACAGAGCTCTTGCATGTCTTTCTGTCCAGAGGAGAATCTTTGTCACCTCAGGCATAGCCGCCCTGCTTTTCGTTCCGCCCTGACGGGTTATGTACGAGACTGCTGTTACATTGTCCGACTGGATCTGTACGGGGTGATCTTGAAGAAGATGCACCGCTTGTAGAAGGCCATTGTAAGTGGCTTTCCACTTCAGAACGTTTATGTGAAGACAAGTTTCTTGACTTGACCATCTTCCTTGGAAGCATTTTCCCTGTGACTGCTCCCCAGCCTCGGAGACTTGCATCCATGTTCACCAGGATCCAGTCTGGACTCCCGGACCTGCGTCCCTCTACGAGGTGAGAACTGTGTAGCCACCACCGGAGCGAGATTCTGGCTTTGGATGACAGGATTACCCTCTGATGCATGTGTAGATGGGATCCGGACCTCTTGTCCAATAGGTCCCACTGGAACACTCTGGCATGGAATCGGCCAAACTGTATGGCCTCGTAGGCCGCTACATCTTCCCCAACACCCGAATGCACTGATGAATCGACACTCGTTGGTTTCAGAATTTGTTTGACCATTCTCTGGATTTCCAGAGCCTTTTCTACTGGAAGAAATACCCTTTGTACTTCTGTGTCCAGTATCATTCCCAGAAAGGACAATCTTGTCGTCGGTTCCAATTGTAACTTTGGAAAACTGATGATCCAACCGTGATGTTGAAGTACGGTCAGGGAGAGTGCCATGTTCTGCACCAACTTTTCCCTGGATCTCGCTTTTATCAGGAGATCTTACAGGTCAGGAATTATATTGACTCCTTGTTCTCGAAGGAGGACCATCATCTCCTGCCATCACCTTGGTGAAAACCCTCGGTGCCGTGAAAGGTCCTAACGGCAACGTCTGAAATTGGTAATGACAATTCTGTATTGCGAATCTCAGATAAGCTTGATGTGGAGGATAAATGGGAACGTGTAAGTAGGCATCTTTTATGTCTACTGACACCATGAAGTCCCCCTCCTCCAGACTGGAAACCACTGCCCTCAGAGATTCCATCTTGAACTAGAACCTTTGCAGGTAGAGATTCAGAGTATACAGGTTTAGAATCGGTATGACCGAGCCGTCCGGCTTCGAACCACGAAAAGGGTTGCAATAAAACCCTTCTCCTTGTTGTAACAAGGGAACCAGGACAAAATTTTGATCCTGGCACAATTTTTTGGTTTTCGATTTGAAAATAAGGCCTGGGGAAATGTCTTGAAACTCCAGTTTGTACCCGTGGGACTATTTGTATGACCCACGGGTCTAGGTCAGAGTGAACCCAGAACTGACTGAAGAGTTTCAGACGTGCCCCCACCTGAGCGGACTCCTGCAAGGGAGCCCCAGCGTCATGCTGAAGATTTGGCAGAAGCAGAGGTTGATTTCTACTCCTGTGATCCTGGAGACACTGTGGACTTTATTTCCTTTTTCCCCTTCCTTTACCCACAAAGAAAGGGGAACCTTTATCTTTTTTTGTCATTTTTGGGCCGAAATGACTGCATCTGAGAGTGATGTGTCTTTTTCGCCGGCGCAGGAGCAATAACAAGAATGTCGACTTACCTGCGGTAGCCGCAGGAACTAAAACATCCAGCCCATCTCCAAATAAGGACTCACCTTAATGCGGGAGAGCCTACATATTCCGTTTGGAATCTGAGTCAGCATTCCATTGGCGAATCCACAACGCCCTCCGTGCTGAGACTGCCATGGTAGCGGCTCTTGATCCCAAAAGACCAATATCTTTCATGGTTTCTAGCATGTACGCAGCAGCGTCTTTGATATGACCCAACATTAGGAGTATCTCGTCTCTATCTATTGTGTCAATGTCTGATGACAAGTTTTCTGACCACTTTACTGAGGAAAGCCACGGAGGTTACCGCTAAACACAGGATGGCAGGCTCCAATCAGCGGTCACGGGTCAGTCAGGCACATAGCCGGCAGCCGGAGTGCATTACAGGACGCGGGTACAGGAGACACGGAGGTAATGGTGGCTCCCTGTGGGTGCGCAGGACAGGCTAATGGGGCAGCAATGCATAGTCTCCACAGAAGCAACCAGATACATTAGGGATCAGGGGCTGCGAGGTGCATACTAAAAATCTGTTTCAGCCATTTTGGTTTATCTGGTGGGCACACAGATAGAGCGCAAAATCCTTTGAGGGGGGCGGACATGTTGAGAGTCCAGTAACAGAGGGGGAAATAAGGTTGTTTCATTCAGATGCATGCTGACAGGTATACTGGCGCTGGCAGGGAGAATAGATATTACTATAGGCTCTACTGCTGAGATCTTCTGAAATTAATTGATTAAAGACTATATATAGTCTGTCTTCCAAGGGACACTGCTGACAGGTCCTGCGGAGGAGCAGCACCAGGATTTCAACCCGGTCAACTCAAGCTGCATCAACAGTTGGTGGTGTGGGGGTTGTAAACATTAGGCTGGTTAATAAGTTTGATTTTTGTTTTAATTTTAATGTCATTCCAGCTGTGTGATTCCGATTTATTTTTTTTCATTGCTCCCTATATACCCTACAGGCTATCTCCTCCTAGTCTAATAGGGAGAAAGTACTGCTGATTGGTGTGTGGGTGTTTTATCATGTCTAAAGCACCAACCAAGACCACAAAAAAAAAAAAAAAAAAAGAAGACCACTAATGTTGCCAGCTCCGGGGTATGCGACACATGTTTAGGAATGGACGCTCAACCTGGAAGCAGTGATCCATCAGGGTCATGGGAAAATGCCCTGGCAGATATTTGTAAGGGAATGGCGGAATCCCGCAAGCAACATTTAGAATGGGCGGCGGGTTTTTCCAAAACTATGGAGGAATTTCTAATTAGAATTACTCCCCCTGCACAAGTAGAAAAGAATGTGCGTAAAGCAGTAAGGAGACGCCTTCCTCTCCTGCAGGAAGAGTCGGAGGAGGGTCTCAGAGGATGAGGAGGGAGTCCGTAGAGGCGGTACTTGATGTCAGTCCTCAGGAGGAGGATGCTGAGGTCAAGAGGTTAGAATGCCTTATTGAAGCAGTAAAACAGGTCCTTAACTTCAGGGAAGAAGTAGTTAAGGAACCTAGGTCTGATCTATTTGAGTCTCAGAAACCACAAACAGCAGTTTTTCCAATTACTCAGACTCTCCAGGATCAAATGGGAGAAGCATGGAAGCAACCAGATAGACGCTATCCAGATTCCCAAAAAGTTCAGTTAATTACTCACTGCCCAAGGGTGTCATGTCTAAGTGGAAGATTCCTCCGATTAAAAACGCTTCCCTGGCTAGATTGTCAAAGAAGAAAATCTTAGATATCAGATGTGACTACACTAAAGGATGCGTCAGATCGTAAGTTGGGGACGACACTAAAGTCGATCATTGTGGCGGCTGGAGCATCACAAAGACCTACGATTATCAGTGCTTGGGTAAATAAGGCTATTGTAGCATGGGCTGGTCAGATTGTTCAGGCAGTGGCGGTAGATAACAGCCATGAAGAGATAGTTCGACTAGCGGAGCATAACCGGGAGTCGGCCACATACATTTGCCAAGCTGCAAAGGATGCTAGCAGGATATCGTTACACATCTCGGCTTCAGCTATAACGGCTAGAAGGATTCTGTGGCTCAGAGAATGGCAAGTGGACTCAGATTCCAAGAAGGCAGTGGAGGCAATCCTCTTTTGAGGGGAGGCTTTACTTGGTCCGGAATTAGACAAGTGGATTTCACAATCAACAGCGGGAAAATCTACTTTTCTGCCTACCATGTATCCGAGAACTACGCCACTGGTCAGAAGGAACTACTCTGGTCCGGTGTTGAACTCATTTAGGTCTCAATCCTATCGCGCCAGAGGAAGGAGGTTTTGGCAAACAAGCTCATGGAAACAGAAGCAGAGCCATTCCCAGTCCACAGCCCGAAAACAGGACGCTAAACCTGCTGACAAGACCGTGGCATGACGGTCTCCCAGCTCACCTTGGGTCTCCCAAGGTGGGCACATGGTTGATAAGGTTTCAGGACTCCTGGGCCGAAACCTCACCAGAAATCAGGAACAATATCATTTCCCAGGGATACAAAATAGAGTTTCTGAACCGACATCAGTCCGTTCATTACGACAGGCCTTCCTCAGTGACCTCAAAGAGTGAGGACATTAGACAAGGCAATTCAAAAGCTACTTTAAACGGAATTATAACCGTCTCGACTTCTCAAAGAGGTACAGGATTTTATTCAAATCTTTTTGTAGTGCCAAAACTGGATGGGTATGTCAGGCCAATCCTCAATTTAAAAAAAGTGTTAAATCTATTTCTGAAGCTTTACAGATTCAAGATAGAATCAATACAATCGGTTATTGCGGGTCTGGAGCAAAGGGAGTTCATGGTGTTGATGGACATAAAGGATGGTTACCTCCATGTCCCAATTTGGATCCGCATCAAGCCTATTTACGGCTTGTAGTGGGCAAGTCTCATTACCAATTCAGAGCTCTACCGTTCGGCCTATCATCAGCCCTGAGTATCTGCACAAAGATCATGGCAGTCATGGTGGCGAAATTGAGATCGTTAGGGGTAACGATAATACCATATCTGGATGACCTTCTAATCAAGGCCCCCTCTCAAGACCAGTTGATCCGGGATGCTCAGATCACTCAACAGTTACTGATTCGACACGGCTGGATTGTGATTTTCAAAAAATCCAATCCGCAACCGACGCAGAGGATTTAATTCCTGGGTCTCATTTTAGATACAATACATCTGAAAGTGTTTCTCCCAGAAGACAAGACTTGAGACATCAAGGAAATGCTATGTCATGTTCTACAGAACCAGACGGGGTCTCTGCAGCTTTGTGTACGGCTTTTAGGAAAGATGGTAGCATCTTTCAAAGCGATCCAATACAGCAGACTACACTCCAGACCTTTCCAGCTGAAACTGATTGCTCAGGCTGGGTATGCTTTTACTTCTTCACCGAAGGATTCGCTTGTCGCCCCAGGCCAGGACCTCGTTAATCTGGTGGTCGGTCCACAAGAACATAGTGGCTGGAAAGAGGTTTGGATCCTGGGATTGGAAATTTTTTACAACAGATGCTAGTCTCAAAGGATGGGGAGCAGTACTGGACGACCATCAGTTTCAGGGAAGATGGTCACCGCAGGAGAGCAGTCTTTCAATAAATGTACTGGAGCTAAGGGCCATTTACAATGCATTCTGGTGGAAGACCTAGTATGATCTCTGCACGTGAGAGTGCAGTCGGACAATCTGACGGCAACAGCATACATAAACCGTCGGGGAGGAACAAGAAGCCACATGGCTTTAAGAGAGGCCACAAAGATTCTGTCTTGGACAGAAAAGCACAGCATAATCCTGTTGGCAGTCTTCATTCCAGGAGTGGACAATTGGGAAGCAGACTACCTTTTGTTGTTACTACAAGCATCCAGGGGAGTGGGGTCTACACCCACGGGTATTCGATGCAGTGGTAAGAAGGTGGGATCTACCGCAAATAGACCTAATGGCCTCTCGGAACAACCATCATCTGCCAAGATTATGTGGCCAGGACGCGGGATCCAACAGAAGAGGCGATGGATGAGCTGACGATTCCCTGGACATACGATCTGGTGTACATCTTCCCGCCATTTCCCCTGTTACCAAGAGTGTTGAAAAAGGTGAAACGAGAAAGAGCGTGGGTAATTTTATTAACACTAAACTGGCCTTGCAGAAGTTTGTACTCGGACCTGAGGGGTCTCCTGGCGGAATATCCTTGGAAACTGCCACATAGGGAGGACCTGTTGTCACAAGGTCCATTTCTTCACCCAGATGTGAACGGACTACGTTTGGTGGCATAGTTCTTGAGACCAGGATACTAAGACAGGGGTATCCCGAAATCAGCTATTACTACCATGTTAGCGGCAAGGAAGCCAGTTACTGTGTCACATTACTATAGAATCTGGAAGTAGTACATTTGACTAGTGCCAGCATAGGGGTTGTAACCCTAGAGAGTTCTGCCTTGCTAGACTGCTGAGGTTTCTCCTAAATTATTTGGATGGTGGTTTGAGATTGGGATCCTTAAAAGGTACAGGTCTCTGCCCTCTCGACCCTTTTCCAGCGACATCTGGCGTCCTTACAGGAGGTCCAAATATTTTTACAAGGTGTGTTGAGAATACAACCACCTATTCGTCCTCCCACGGCCCGTGATCGGCCGTTTTTGAGCCTTTGGAAAGGGCGGATCTAAAATATATGAGCTGGAAAGCAGTGCTGCTCCTTGCTTTACTATCAGCAAGAAGGGTCTCAGAGTTAGGTGCCCTATCATGTAAAAGTCCTTTCCTAGTATTTCATGAAGACAGAGCAGAGCTTTTACCTAAGATGGTTTCAGATTTCCACATAAACCAGCCGATTGTGGTCCCCTCCTTCCAAGGTTGGTCTGAGGGGGACTTGTCTTTGGATGTGGTCAGAGCCTTACAGGTCTACGTACAGGATATGGTTTTCATTATGAAGTCTGACGCTTTGTTTGTGTTGTAACGGTATTTCTGCTAAGTCCACAGGGATCCCACCCACCTGATTTGAGGATCCTTTTACTCACTAACCTCTTCCTTCTTGTACGGAAGGGTGTGCATGTGTGTTCTTATCGCTCGATTAGGGCTATCTATGATGCTCCTGCCTTGAGCTTTGGAATACAACTGATTTGCCTGAGCCAGGAGGCGGGAATATATGGACGAGCCCGTTGCATGCTGGGAGGCCGGAAAGCTTTGACAGATTGGTGCAAATCCGTTGTCGCTTCATCATATCTCATTGTTATCCTGTGGACTTAGGAGAAATACCGTTATCAACGGTAAGTTCTTACAATAGCGTATATTTCTCTACTTTTATTTCCTTTCAATCCTTTTCTATCAGTGTGTTCTAAGCTCTTGAACCACTTAACTTTTTTATTTAAAAGTATATCAAATACAACTTTATAAAAAATAATAATAATAATAATAATAATAATCTTTAACCATCGGTATCAACATCTATGGCCAGAACATCGCAACCACTGCAACTTCAGTTTTGTGGCACGTGATCCTCTCTGCAGCCTCCACAGGCTCCTAAGGTAAGGTGAGGGCTGTTTTTTTTAATTTCCCCAATGGATGCTAATGTCTGTAGCCATTGAGTAGGGGATGTTGCCGGGCTAACCAATCAGCAGTGATTGGCAGCACAACAGGCACTGGGAGGGGAGGGAACCAGAAA
Organism: Pseudophryne corroboree; assembly: GCF_028390025.1. Lineage (NCBI taxonomy): Eukaryota > Metazoa > Chordata > Amphibia > Anura > Myobatrachidae > Pseudophryne > Pseudophryne corroboree. Next base: position 365,463,137 of record NC_086446.1, on the reverse strand, counting down.
ACAGAAGGACCGGAGGTCCCTCAGAGTGGCAAATGCACAAAGATTCTATTCCTGCAGCCGCATAGTGAGCTTTCCGACAGGTCATGTCAGAGAAAGCACAGCCTGGTGTGATCACATCTGATGTGAACATACCAGGAAAGGGGTTAAGGTTAAGTGTGTCAGACCTCACCACTGTGCCCAGTGAGAACGAAAAATAAAAGGGAATAAAAAAAGAAGACTGTGTGGTGGCTCCGCACTTTCCTCTGGCTATTGGGCATATCTTGTAAATTCCCTTTTGAGAACTGAACTTTTTGGTACAGGTTGAGTATCCCTTATCCAACATGCTTGGGACCAGAGGTATTTTGGATATCGGATTTTTCCGTATTTTGGAATAATTGCATACCATAATGAGATATCATGGTGATGGGACCTAAATCTAAGCACAGAATGCATTTATGTTACATATACACCTTATACACACAACGATTTATGGTTTGTAGCGCTCAACCTATATGAGTATGTAAATGATGATGCTGTGAAACCAAATGAAATTTCAGAAAAATATATTAAAGTTTTATTACTAAAGAACACAAATGCATACTTTGTGTACATGCATTGAGAAAATATAAAAATCGATCTATTTAGAAAAAGTCCTTGGTAGTGATGGGAATATTGTTGGGGATGGTCCAATGCTTGACCAGAGTTCTGGGGTGCACAACCAGATTGAATTGACTGTAGTTCTGATGATGTATGGTAGCCAGTCAATCCAGGAAACAGAGGTAATTAATTGTTTTGGGTGATTGAATGGAAACAAAGATAAAAAAGTAATGATATTCCGAAAAAAATATATATATATGAAAAATAAAAAATAAATATATATATATATATATATATATATATATATATATATATATATATATATATATTGCTTGGAAAAACTATATATATATAAGTCAGGAAAAAAGGAGAGTCTGTTTAGCTGTGACCCAGCTGGTTATATTAAATCCGAATAATGATATGGAATAAAAGTCACTTATTGAGTAGTCAGCGGCGTCCCGCTGACTATTTGGCTCGAGCTACTGATGGTACCTGGCTTGCGGTGATTACGGTGTTTCCCCGGGGTTCAAGGTGCGCCTGGTGCGGGGAGGGTAAGGGGACAGGGAGCACTGGACTAAACAGGCCCCGTGGGAAGGGATTCACCCACTCTGTCCTGGTTCGGACAGTGATGGGAGATCCGGCCACCACAGGGACTGATCTGGCGGCGATTAGCGGTGTGGGCTTGTTGAGAGCTGTCACCGCCCTTCGTCCGCCGGGACCGGAGCTGCTAAACCTGTCTCTCCCCCCTCCTCCGCTATTCGGCTCGACAAAACACCCCACCGGCTTACCTCTTCTCCTTCGGGTCTCTCTCCGTCGCTGATGGCTTCTTCCGGGTAGGTCGACATACGAATCCCTGGAAGAAGACCCCTAGAGGGTTGAAACGCGTTGGGCATCTACTATCCACTACCACACTCATACCGACACCATACAGACAGTACGGGCCGTGGAAATCCTGTAAGACAAAGCCGAGCGGGGGTCACGTGACTCCCCTACCCGTAAGAAGCCATCAGCGACGGAGAGAGACCCGAAGGAGAAGAGGTAAGCCGGTGGGGTGTTTTGTCGAGCCGAATAGCGGAGGAGGGGGGAGAGACAGGTTTAGCAGCTCCGGTCCCGGCGGACGAAGGGCGGTGACAGCTCTCAACAAGCCCACACCGCTAATCGCCGCCAGATCAGTCCCTGTGGTGGCCGGATCTCCCATCACTGTCCGAACCAGGACAGAGTGGGTGAATCCCTTCCCACGGGGCCTGTTTAGTCCAGTGCTCCCTGTCCCCTTACCCTCCCCGCACCAGGCGCACCTTGAACCCCGGGGAAACACCGCAATCACCGCAAGCCAGGTACCATCAGTAGCTCGAGCCAAATAGTCAGCGGGACGCCGCTGACTACTCAATAAGTGACTTTTATTCCATATCATTATTCGGATTTAATATAACCAGCTGGGTCACAGCTAAACAGACTCTCCTTTTTTCCTGACATATATATATATATAGTTTTTCCAAGCAATATATATATATATATATATATATTTTTTTTTTTTTTCATATATATTTTTTTTTTTCGTAATATTACTTTTTTATCTTTGTTTCCATTCAATCACCCAAAACAATTAATTACCTCTGTTTCCTGGATTGACTGGCTACCATACATCATCAGAACTACAGTCAATTCAATCTGGTTGTGCACCCCAGAACTCTGGTCAAGCATTGGACCATCCCCAACAATATTCCCATCACTACCAAGGACTTTTTCTAAATAGATCGATTTTTATATTTTCTCAATGCATGTACACAAAGTATGCATTTGTGTTCTTTAGTAATAAAACTTTAATATATTTTTCTGAAATTTCGTTTGGTTTCACAGCATCATCATTTACATACTCATATAGGTTGAGCGCTACAAACCATAAATCGTTACTTGTTCCTGTAGGTCAGTCACCCTACTTTGTAAGCAGCTCACCGAGCTCATCAACCCAGTGCGCTGGTACAACCCCCCTGAAGTAAACCTTATACACACAGCCTGAAGGCCATTTTAGCCAATATTTTTTTTATAACTTTGTGCATTAAAATAAGATTTTACTTACCGATAAATCTATTTCTCGTAGTCCGTAGTGGATGCTGGGACTCCGTCAGGACCATGGGGATTAGCGGCTCCGCAGGAGACAGGGCACAAAAATAAAAGCTTTAGGACTAGGTGGTGTGCACTGGCTCCTCCCCCTATGACCCTCCTCCAAGCCTCAGTTAGGATACTGTGCCCGGACGAGCGTACACAATAAGGAAGGATTTTGAATCCCGGGTAAGACTCATACCAGCCACACCAATCACACCGTACAACTTGTGATCTGAACCCAGTTAACAGTATGACAAACGTAGGAGCCTCTGAACAGACGGCTCACAACAATAACAACCCGATTTTTTTGTAACAATAACTATGTACAAGTATTGCAGACAATCCGCACTTGGGATGGGCGCCCAGCATCCACTACGGACTACGAGAAATAGATTTATCGGTAAGTAAAATCTTATTTTCTCTGACGTCCTAGTGGATGCTGGGACTCCGTCAGGACCATGGGGATTATACCAAAGCTCCCAAACGGGCGGGAGAGTGCGGATGACTCTGCAGTACCGAATGAGAGAACTCCAGGTCCTCTTTAGCCAGGGTATCAAATTTGTAGAATTTTACAAACGTGTTCTCCCCCGACCACGTAGCTGCTCGGCAGAGTTGTAATGCCGAGACCCCTCGGGCAGCCGCCCAAGATGAGCCCACCTTCCTTGTGGAATGGGCCTTGATAGATTTAGGCTGTGGCAGGCCTGCCACAGAATGTGCAAGTTGAATTGTGCTACAAATCCAACGAGCAATCGTCTGCTTAGAAGCAGGAGCACCCAGCTTGTTGGGTGCATACAGTATAAACAGCGAGTCAGATTTTCTGACTCCAGCCGTCCTTGAAATATATATTTTCAATGCCCTGACAACGTCCAGCAACTTGGAATCCTCCAAATCGCTAGTAGCCGCAGGCACCACAATAGGCTGGTTCAGGTGAAACGCTGAAACCACCTTAGGCAGAAAGTGAGGATGCGTCCGCAGTTCTGCCCTGTCCGAATGGAAAATCAGATATGGGCTTTTATACGATAAAGCCGCCAATTCTGACACTCTCCTGGCTGAAGCCAGGGCCAGTAGCATGGTTACTTTCCATGTAAGATATTTCAAATCCACCGATTTGAGTGGCTCAAACCAATGGGATTTGAGAAAATCCAAAACTACATTAAGATCCCACGGAGCCACTGGGGGCACAACCGGGGGCTGTATATGTAGTACTCCTTTTACAAAAGTCTGGACTTCAGGAACTGAAGCCAATTCTTTCTGGAAGAAAATCGACAGGGCCGAAATTTGAACCTTAATGGACCCTAATTTGAGGCCCATAGACAATCCTGTTTGCAGGAAATGTAGGAATCGACCCAGTTGAAATTCCTCCGTCGGGGCCTTCCTGGCCTCACACCACGCAACATATTTTCTCCAAATGCGGTGATAATGTTGTGCAGTCACCTCCTTCCTGGGTTTTACCAGGGTAGGGATGACCTCTTCCGGAATGCCTTTTTCCCTTAGAATTCGGCGTTCAACCGCCATGCCGTCAAACGCAGCCGCGGTAAGTCTTGGAATAGACACGGTCCCTGCTGAAGCAGGTCCCGTCTTAGAGGTAGAGGCCACGGATCTTCCGTGAGCATCTCCTGAAGTTCCGGGTACCAAGTTCTTCTTGGCCAATCCGGAGCCACGAGTATCGTTCTTACTCCCCTTTGCCGTATAATTCTCAGTACTTTTGGTATGAGAGGCAGAGGAGGAAACACATACACTGACTGGAACACCCACGGTGTTACCAGAGCGTCCACAGCTATTGCCTGAGGGTCTCTTGACCTGGCGCAATACCTGTCCAGTTTTTTGTTACGGCGGGAACGCCATCATATCCACCTTTGGTTTTTCCCAACGGTTCACAATCATGTGGAATACTTCTGGATGAAGTCCCCACTCTCCCGGGTGTAGATCGTGTCTGCTGAGGAAGTCCGCTTCCCAGTTGTCCACTCCCGGAATGAACACTGCTGACAGTGCTATGACATGATCTTCCGCCCAGCGAAGAATCCTTGCAGCTTCTGCAATTGCCCTCCTGCTTCTTGTGCCGCCCTGTCTGTTTACGTGGGCGACTGCCGTGATGTTGTCCGACTGGATCAACACCGGCTGACCCTGAAGCAGGGGTTTTGCCAGGCTTAGAGCATTGTAAATCGCTCTTAGCTCCAGTATATTTATGTGAAGAGACATCTCCAGGCTTGACCACACTCCCTGGAAGTTTCTTCCCTGTGTGACCGCTCCCCAGCCTCTCAGACTGGCATCCGTGGTCACCAGGACCCAGTCCTGTATGCCGAATCTGCGGCCCTCTAACAGATGAGCACTCTGCAACCACCACAGAAGAGACACCCTTGTCCGTGGAGACAAAGTTATCCGCTGATGCATCTGCAGATGCGATCCGGACCATTTGTCCAGCAGATTCCACTGAAAAGTTCGTGCGTGGAATCTGCCGAATGGAATCTCTTCGTAAGAAGCCACCATTTTTCCCAGGACTCTTGTGCATTAATGCACAGACACTTTTCCTGGTTTTAGGAGGTTCCTGACAAGTTTGGATAACTCCCTGGCTTTCTCCTCCGGAAGAAACACCTTTTTCTGAACCGTGTCCAGAATCATTCCCAGGAACAGCAGACGTGTCGTCGGGGTCAATTGAGATTTTGGAAAATTCAGAATCCACCCGTGCTGTTGCAGCACTACTTGGGTTAGTGCTACTACGTCCCCCAGCTGTTCTCTGGACCTTGCCCTTATCAGGAGATCGTCCAAGTAAGGGATAATTAATACGCCTTTTCTTCGCAGAAGAAACATCATTTCGGCCATTACCTTGGTCAAGACCCGAGGTGCCGTGGACAATCCAAACGGCAGCGTCTGAAACTGATAATGACAGTTTTGCACCACGAACCTGAGGTACCCTTGATGTGAAGGGCAATTTGGGACATGCAGGTAAGCATCCTTGATGTCCAGGGACACCATAAAGTCCCCTTCTTCCAGATTCGCTATCACTGCTCTGAGTGACTCCATCTTGAACTTGAATTTTTGTATGTACAGGTTCAAAGATTTCAGATTTAGAATAGGTCTTACCGAGCCGTCCGGCTTCGGTACCACAAATAGTGTGGAATAATACCCCTTTCCCTGTTGTAGGAGGGGTACCTTGACTATCACCTGCTGAGAATACAGCTTGTGAATGGCTTCCAATACCGTCGCCCTGTCTGAGGGAGACGTTGGCAGAGCAGACTTTAGGAACCGGCGAGGGGGAGACTTCTCGAATTCCAACCTGTAACCCTGAGATACTACCTGCAGGATCCAGGGGTCCACCTGTGAGTGAGCCCACTGTGCGCTGAAATTCTTGAATCGACCCCCCACCGCCCCTGAGTCCGCTTGTAAAGCCCCAACGTCATGCTGAGGGCTTTGCAGAAGCCGGGGAGGGCTTCTGCTCCTGGGAGGGAGCTGCTTGGTGCACTCTCTTACCCTTTCCTTTGCCTCGGGGCAGATATGACTGTCCTTTTGCCCGCTTGTTCTTATGGGAACGAAAGGACTGCGGCTGAAAAGACGGTGTCTTTTTCTGTTGGGAGGGGACCTGAGGTAAAAAGGTGGATTTCCCGGCTGTTGCCGTGGCCACCAAATCCGATAGACCGACCCCAAATAATTCCTCCCCTTTATACGGCAATACTTCCATATGCCGTTTGGAATCCGCATCACCTGACCACTGTCGCGTCCATAAACTTCTTCTGGCAGATATGGACATCGCACTTACTCTCGATGCCAGAGTGCAAATATCCCTCTGAGCATCTCGCATATAAAGAAAAGCATCCTTTAATTGCTCTATAGTCAATAAAATACTGTCCCTATCCAGGGTATCAATATTTTCAGTCAGGGAATCCGACCAAACCAACCCAGCACTGCACATCCATGCAGAGGCGATGGCTGGTCGCAGTATAACACCAGTATGAGTGTATATACTTTTCAGGGTAGTTTCCAGCCTCCTATCAGCTGGATCCTTGAGGGCGGCCGTTTCAGGAGACGGTAACGCCACTTGTTTTGATAAGCGTGTGAGTGCCTTATCCTCCCTAGGGGGTGTTTCCCAGCGCGCCCTAACCTCTGGCGGGAAAGGATATAATGCCAATAACTTCTTTGAAATTAGCAGTTTTCTATCGGGGTTAACCCACGCTTCATCACACACTTCATTCAATTCCTCTGATTCAGGAAAAACTACAGGTAGTTTTTTCAGACCCCACATAATACCCCTTTTTGTGGTACTTGCAGTATCAGAGATATGCAAAGCCTCCTTCATTGCCGTGATCATATAACGTGTGGCCCTACTGGAAAATACGTTTGTTTCTTCACCGTCGACACTAGATTCGGTGTCCGTGTCTGGGTCTGTGTCGACCGACTGAGGTAAAGGGCGTTTTACAGCCCCTGACGGTGTCTGAGACGCCTGGACAGGTACTAACTGGTTTGCCGGCCGTCTCATGTCGTCAACTGATTTTTGTAACGTGCTGACATTATCACGTAATTCCATAAACAAAGCCATCCATTCCGGTGTCGACTCCCTAGGGGGTGACATCACCATTACCGGCAATTGCTCCGCCTCCACACCAGCATCGTCCTCATACATGTCGACACACACGTACCGACATACAGCAGACACACAGGGAATGCTCTTATCGAAGACAGGACCCCACTAGCCCTTTGGGGAGACAGAGGGAGAGTTTGCCAGCACACACCCAAGCGCTATAAATATATATGGGATCAACCCTACAGAAGTGTTGTTTCCTTTATAGCAGCTTAATATATCAATATCGCCAAAAAAGTGCCCCCCCTCTCTGTTTTTTTACCCTGTTTCTGTAGTGCAGTGCAGGGGAGAGTCCTGGGAGCCTTCCTCGCAGCGGAGCTGTGCAGGAAAATGGCGCTGTGTGCTGAGGAGATAGGCCCCGCCCCCTATTTCGGCGGGCTCTTCTCCCGGTGTTTGTGAGACCTGGCAGGGGTTAAATACATCCATATAGCCCCAGGGGCTATATGTGATGTATTTTTAGCCAGAACAAGGTATTATCATTGCTGCCCAGGGCGCCCCCCCCCCCCCCCAGCGCCCTGCACCCTCAGTGACCGCTGGTGTGAAGTGTGCTGACAACAATGGCGCACAGCTGCAGTGCTGTGCGCTACCTCATGAAGACTGAAAAGTCTTCTGCCGCCGGTTTCTGGACCTCTTCACTTTTCGGCATCTGCAAGGGGGTCGGCGGCGCGGCTCCGGGACCGGACTCCATGGCTGGGCCTGTGTTCGATCCCTCTGGAGCTAATGGTGTCCAGTAGCCTAAGAATCCAATCCATCCTGCACGCAGGTGAGTTCACTTCTTCTCCCCTAAGTCCCTCGTTGCAGTGAGCCTGTTGCCAGCAGGACTCACTGAAAATAAAAAACCTAATAACTTTTTCTAAGCAGCTCTTTAGGAGAGCCACCTAGATTGCACCCTGCTCGGACGGGCACAAAAACCTGAGGCTTGGAGGAGGGTCATAGGGGGAGGAGCCAGTGCACACCACCTAGTCCTAAAGCTTTTATTTTTGTGCCCTGTCTCCTGCGGAGCCGCTAATCCCCATGGTCCTGACGGAGTCCCAGCATCCACTAGGACGTCAGAGAAATAAGATTTTACTTACCGGTAAATCTATTTCTCGTAGTCCGTAGTGGATGCTGGGGACTCCGTAAGGACCATGGGGAATAGACGGGCTCCGCAGGAGACATGGGCACTTTAAGAAAGAATTTAGATTCTGGTGTGCTTTGGCTCCTCCCTCTATGTCCCTCCTCCAGATCTCAGTTAGAGAAACTGTGCCCGGAAGAGCTGACCGTACAAGGCAAGGATTTTGGAAATCCAGGGCAAGACTCATACCAGCCACACCGTATAACTTGTGATAAACTTACCCAGTCAACAGTATGAACAACAACAGAGCATCAGTTCAACCCTGATGCAACAATAACATAGCCCTTATTGCAGCAATAACTATATACAAGTATTGCAGAAAAAGTCCGCACTTGGGACGGGCGCCCAGCATCCACTACGGATACGAGAAATAGATTTACCGGTAAGTAAAATCTTATTTTCTCTAACGTCCTAGTGGATGCTGGGGACTCCGTAAGGACCATGGGGATTATACCAAAGCTCCCAAACGGGCGGGAGAGTGCGGATGACTCTGCAGCACCGATTGAGCAAACAATAGGTCCTCCTCAGCCAGGGTATCAAACTTGTAAAACTTCGCAAAAGTGTTTGAACCTGACCAAGTAGCAGCTCGGCATAGTTGTAATGCCGAGACCCCTCGGTCAGCCGCCCAAGAAGAGCCCACCTTCCTAGTGGAATGGGCTTTAACTGATTTTGGCAGCGGCAATCCAGCCGCAGAATGAGCCTGCTGAATCGTGTTACAGATCCAGCGAGCAATAGTTTGCTTTGAAGCAGGAGCACCTAGCTTGTTGGATGCATACAGGATAAACAGTGACTCCGTTTTCCTGACTCTAGCCGTTCTGGCTACATAAACCTTCAAAGCCCTGACCACATCCAGTAACTCGGAATCCTCCAAGTCACGAGTAGCCACAGGCACCACAATAGGTTGGTTCATATGAAAAGATGACACCACTTTTGACAGAAATTGTGGACGGGTCCGCAATTCTGCTCTATCCATATGGAAAACCAGATAGGGGCTTTTATGTGACAAAGCCGCTAATTCTGACACAAGCCTAGCCGAAGCCAAGGCTAACAACATGACCACTTTCCACGTGAGATATTTTAACGCCACCGTTTTAAGTGGTTCAAACCAGTGTGATTTCAGGAAACTTAACCCACGTTAAAATCCCAAGGTGCCACTGGAGGCACAAAAGGAGGCTGAATATGAAGCACTCCCTTACAAACGTATGAACTTCTGGTAGAGAAGCCAACTCTTTTCGAAAGAAAATGGATAGGGCCGAAATCTGGACCTTAATGGAACCCAATTTTAGGCCCAAATTCACTCCCGCCTGTAGGAAGTGAAGGAAACGGCCCAGCTGGAATTCCTCTGTAGGAGCATTCCTGGCCTCACACCAAGAAACATTTTCGCCATATACGGTGATAATGTTTAGCTGTCACGTCCTTCCTAGCCTTTATCCGCGTAGGAATGACCTCGTCCGGAATGCCCTTTTCTGCTAGGATCCGGCGTTCAACCGCCATGCCATCAAACGCAGCCGCGGTAAGTCTTGGAACAGACAGGGCCCCTGTTGCAACAGGTCCTGTCTTAGAGGAAGAGGCCACGGGTCCTCTGTGAGCATTTCTTGCAGATCTGGATACCAGGTCCTTCGTGGCCAATCCGGAACAATGAGGATTGTTCTCACTCCTCTTTTTATTATCCTCAGCACCTTGGGCATGAGGAAGAGGAGGAAATAAATAGACCGACTGGAACACCCACGGTGTCACCAGTGCGTCCACAGCTATCGCCTGAGGGTCTCATGACCTGGCGCAATACCTCTGTAGCTTTTTGTTGAGGCGGGATGCCATCATATCCACCTGTGGCAGTTCCCACCGACTTCCAAACTGCGTGAAGACTTCTTGATGAAGTCCCCACTCTCCCGGGTGGAGGTCGTGCCTGCTGAGGAAGTCTGCTTCCCAGTTGTCCACTCCCGGGATGAACACTGCTGACAGTGCGCTTCCGTGATTCTCCACCCAGCGAAGAATTCTGGTGGCTTCTGACTGAATCAGAACCGGTTGGTCGCGAAGCAGGGTCTCCGCTTGACGTAGGACGTTGTATACGGCCCTTAGTTCCAGGATGTTGATGTGAAGGCAAGTCTCCTGACTTACCCACAGTATGTGAGGTGTGTGTGTGGGAGCAATGGCGCACAGCTGCAGTGCTGTGCGCTACCTCAGTGAAGACTGGAGTCTTCTGCCGCCGATTTCGAAGTCTTCTTGCTTCTTATGCTCACCCGGCTTCTGTCTTCCGGCTCTGCGAGGGGGACGGCGGCGCGGCTCTGGGATCGGACGACGAGGGTGAGATCCTGTGTACGATCCCTCTGGAGCTAATGGTGTCCAGTAGCCTAAGAAGCAGGACCTATCTTCAGAGAGTAGGGCTGCTTCTCTCCCCTCTGTCCCACGATGCAGGGAGTCTGTTGCCAGCAGAGCTCCCTGAAAATAAAAAACCTAACAAAATACTTTCTTACAGCAAGCTCAGGAGAGCTCATTGAACAGCACCCAGCTCGTCCGGGCACAGATTCAAACTGAGGTCTGGAGGAGGGACAGAGGGAGGAGCCAGAGCACACCAGAATCTAAATTCTTTCTTAAAGGTGCCCATGTCTCCTGCGTAGCCCGTCTATTCCCCATGGTCCTTACGGAGTCCCCAGCATCCACTAGGACGTTAGAGAAAACAAAGTGCGTCTATATTCACACAATTTATGTTTCATATACACCTTAAACACACAGCCTGAAGGTCATTTAATACAATATTTTTAATAACTGTGTATTAAACAACGTTTGTGTACATTGAGCCATCAAAAAACAAAGGTTTCATTGTCTCACTCTCACTCAAAAAAGTCCGTATTTCGGAATATTTGGATATGGGATACTCAACCTGTATCTAATAACTGTTCTTCCATAACAAATATGCATCCATTTTAAAATAAGAATTTACTTACCGATAATTCTATTTCTCGGAGTCCGTAGTGGATGCTGGGGTTCCTGAAAGGACCATGGGGAATAGCGGCTCCGCAGGAGACAGGGCACAAAAAAGTAAAGCTTTACTAGGTCAGGTGGTGTGCACTGGCTCCTCCCCCTATGACCCTCCTCCAGACTCCAGTTAGGTACTGTGCCCGGACGAGCATACACAATAAGGGAGGCATTTTGAATCCCGGGTAAGACTCATACCAGCCACACCAATCACACCGTACAACTTGTGATCTAAACCCAGTTAACAGTATGACAACAGAAAGGGCCTCTTAAAGATGGCTCCTTAACAATAACCCGAATTAGTTAACAATAACTATGTACAAGTATTGCAGATAATCCGCACTTGGGATGGGCGCCCAGCATCCACTACGGACTCCGAGAAATAGAATTATCGGTAAGTAAATTCTTATTTTCTCTATCGTCCTAAGTGGATGCTGGGGTTCCTGAAAGGACCATGGGGATTATACCAAAGCTCCCAAACGGGCGGGAGAGTGCGGATGACTCTGCAGCACCGAATGAGAGAACTCCAGGTCCTCCTTTGCCAGGGTATCAAATTTGTAAAATTTTACAAACGTGTTCTCCCCCGACCACGTAGCTGCTCGGCAGAGTTGTAATGCCGAGACCCCTCGGGCAGCCGCCCAAGATGAGCCCACCTTCCTTGTGGAGTGGGCTTTTACAGTTTTAGGCTGTGGCAGGCCTGCCACAGAATGTGCAAGTTGAATTGTGTTACAAATCCAACGAGCAATCGACTGCTTAGAAGCAGGTGCGCCCAACTTGTTGGGTGCATACAATATAAACAGCGAGTCAGATTTTCTGACTCCAGCCGTCCTTGAAATGTATATTTTTAAGGTTCTGACAACGTCCAACAACTTGGAGTCCTCCAAGTCGCTAGTGGCCGCAGGCACCACAATAGGTTGGTTCAGATGAAATGCTGATACCACTTTAGGGAGAAAATGCGGACGAGTCCGCAGTTCTGCCCTATCCGAATGGAAGATTAGATAAGGACTTTTATAAGATAAAGCCGCCAATTCAGATACTCTCCTGGCAGAGGCCAGGGCTAGTAACATAGTCACTTTCAATGTGAGATATTTCAAATCCACCTTTTTCAATGGTTCAAACCAATGGGATTTGAGGAAATCTAAAACTACATTTAGATCCCACGGTGCCACCGGAGGCACCACAGGAGGCTGTATATGCAGTACTCCCTTGACAAAAGTCTGGACCTCAGGGACAGAGGCCAATTCTTTTTGGAAGAATATTGACAGGGCCGAAATTTGAACCTTAATGGATCCCAATTTGAGACCCATAGATAATCCTGATTGCAGGAAATGTAGGAAACGACCCAGTTGGAATTCCTCCGTCGGAACACTCCGATCCTCGCACCACGCTACATATTTTCGCCAAATGCGGTGATAATGTTTCACGGTGACTTCCTTCCGTGCCTTAATCAAGGTAGGAATGACTTCTTCTGGAATGCCTTTCCCTTTTAGGATCTGGCGTTCAACCGCCATGCCGTCAAACGCAGCCGCGGTAAGTCTTGAAAAAGACAGGGACCCTGCTGTAGCAGGTCCCTTCTCAGAGGTAGAGGCCACGGTTCGTCCGTGAGCATCTCTTGAAGTTCCGGATACCAAGTCCTTCTCGGCCAATCCGGAACCACTAGTATTGTTCTTACTCTTCTTTGCCGTATGATCTTCAATACCTTTGGTATGAGCGGCAGAGGAGGAAACACATACACTGACTGGTACACCCAAAGAGTTACCAGTGCGTCCACAGCTATTGCCTGTGGATCTCTTGACCTGGCGCAATATTTGTCCAGTTTCTTGTTGAGGCGAGACGCCATCATGTCTACAATTGGTCTTTCCCAACGGTCTATTAACATGTTGAAGACTTCTGGATGTAGACCCCACTCTCCCGGATGAAGATCGTGTCTGCTGAGGAAGTCTGCTTCCCAGTTGTCCACGCCCGGGATGAACACTGCTGACAGTGCTATCACGTGATTCTCCGCCCAGCGAAGAATCTTGGCAGCTTCTGCCATTGCACTCCTGCTTCTTGTGCCGCCCTGCCTGTTTACATGGGCGACCGCCGTGATGTTGTCCGACTGAATCAACACCGGCTTTCCTTTCAGGAGAAGTTCCGCCTGGCTTAGAGCATTGTAGATTGCTCTTAGTTCCAGAATGTTTATGTGAAGAGACTTTTCCAGACTCGTCCATACTCCCTGGAAGTTTCTTCCTTGTGTGACTGCTCCCCAGCCTCTCAGGCTGGCGTCCGTGGTCACCAGGATCCAATCCTGAATGCCGAATCTGCGGCCTTCTAATAGGTGAGCCTTCTGCAACCACCACAGAAGTGACACCCTTGTCTTTGGTGACAGGGTTATTCGCAGGTGCATCTGCAGATGCGACCCTGACCATTTGTCCAACAGATCCCTTTGGAATATTCTTGCATGGAATCTGCCGAATGGAATTGCTTCGTAAGAAGCCACCATTTTTCCCAGGACTCTTGTGCATTGATGTACTGACACCTTTCCTGGTTTTAGGAGGTTCCTGACCAGATCGGATAACTCCTTGGCTTTTTCCTCTGGAAGGAAAACCTTTTTCTGAACCGTGTCCAGAATCATTCCTAGGAACAGCAGACGAGTTGTCGGGATTAAATGGGATTTTGGAATATTCAGAATCCACCCGTGTTGTCTTAGCACCTCTTGAGATAGTGCTAAAGCTGTCTCCAGCTGTTCTCTGGACCTTGCCCTTATTAGGAGATCGTCCAAGTATGGGATAACTAATACGCCTTTTCTTCGAAGAAGAATCATCATCTCGGCCATTACCTTGGTAAAGACCCGAGGCGCCGTGGACAATCCGAACGGCAGCGTCTGAAACTGATAGTGACAGTTTTGAACAATGAACCTGAGGTACCCCTGGTGTGCGGGGTAAATCGGAACGTGTAGATACGCATCCTTGATGTCCAAGGATACCATAAAGTCCCCTTCTTCCAGGTTCGCTATCACTGCTCTGAGTGACTCCATCTTGAACTTGAACTTTTTTATGTAGAGGTTCAAGGACTTCAGATTTAGAATAGGCCTTACCGAGCCATCCGGCTTCGGTACCACAAATAGAGTGGAATAATACCCCTTTCCTTGTTGTAATAGGGGTACTTTGACTATCACCTGCTGAGCGTACAGCTTGTGAATGGCTTCCAACACCCTCTCCCTTTCGGAAGAGACGGTTGGTAAAGCAGACTTCAGGAAACGATGAGGAGGATCCGTCTCTAATTCCAACCTGTACCCCTGAGATATTATCTGCAGGATCCAGGGGTCTACCTGCGAGTGAGCCCACTGCGCGCTGTAATTTTTGAGACGGCCGCCCACTGTCCCCGAGTCCGCTTGAGAGGCCCCAGCGTCATGCTGAGGTTTTTGCAGGAGCCGGGGAGGGCTTCTGTTCCTGGGAAGGAGCTGCCTGTTGGTGTCTCTTCCCTCTTCCTCTGCCTCGTGGCAGGTACGACAAACCCTTTGCTCTCTTATTTTTGTAGGAGCGAAAAGGCTGCGGTTGAAAGGTCGGTGCCTTTCTCTGTTGGGGAGTGACTTGAGGTAAAAAAGTGGATTTCCCGGCAGTAGCCGTGGCCACCAAGTCTGATAGACCAACTCCAAATAACTCCTCCCCTTTATACGGCAAAACCTCCATGTGACGTTTTGAATCCGCATCGCCTGTCCACTGTCGTGTCCATAAGGCTCTTCTGGCTGAAATGGACATAGCACTCACCCGAGATGCCAGTGTGCAAATATCCCTCTGTGCATCACGCATATAGATAAATGCATCCTTTATTTGTTCTAACGACAGTAAAACATTGTCCCTATCTAGGGTATCAATATTTTCAATCAGGGATTCTGACCAAACTACTCCAGCACTGCACATCCAGGCAGTTGCTATAGCTGGTCGTAGTATAACACCTGCATGTGTGTATATATTCTTTTGAATAACTTCCATCTTTCTATCTGATGGATCCTTAAGTGCGGCCGTCTCAGGAGAGGGTAACGCCACTTGTTTAGATAAGCGTGTGCGCGCCTTGTCCACCTTAGGGGGTGTTTCCCAGCGCGCCCTAACCTCTGGCGGGAAAGGGTATAATGCCAATAACTTTTTTGAAATTATCAACTTTTTATCAGGAGCAACCCACGCTTCATCACACACGTCATTTAATTCTTCTGATTCAGGAAAAACTGTTTGTAGTTTTTTCACACCATACATAATACCCTGTTTTACGGTATCTGTAGTATCAGCTAAATGTAACGTCTCCTTCATTGCCAAAATCATATAACGTGTGGCCCTACTGGAAAATACGTTTGAATTTCTACCGTCGTCACTGGAATCAGTGCCCGTGTCTGGGTCTGTGTCGACCGACTGAGGCAAAGGGCGTTTTACAGCCCCTGACGGTGTTTGAGGCGCCTGGACAGGCATTAATTGATTGTCCGGCCGCCTCATGTCCTCAACTGACTGTTTAAGGGAAGATAAACCATCACGTAATTCCACAAATAAAGGCATCCATTCTGGTGTCGACCCCCTGGGGGGTGACATCTGCATATTTGGCAATTGCTCCGCCTCCACACCAATATCGTCCTCATACATGTCGACACCACGTACCGACACACACCGCAAACTCACAGGGAATGCTCTAATGAAGACAGGACCCACTAGCCCTTTTGGGGAGACAGAGGGAGAGTCTGCCAGCACACACCACAAAGCGCTATATATACAAGGGATATCCTTATATTAAGTGCTCCCTTATAGCTGCTTTAATATATATATATATAGCCATTAATGTGCCCCCCCTCTCTGTTTTACCCTGTTTCTGTAGTGCAGTGCAGGGGAGAGACCTGGGAGCCGTTCTGACCAGCCGAGCTGTGACAGAAAATGGCGCCGTGTGCTGAGGAGATAGGCCCCGCCCCTTTTTCGGCGGGTTCTTCTCCCGCTATTTTTCCAGTCAGGCAGGGGTTAAATATCTCCATATAGCCCCTATGGGCTATATGTGAGGTATTTTTAGCCTTGTATAAGGTTTATATTTGCCTCTCAGAGCGCCCCCCCCCAGCGCTCTGCACCCTCAGTGACTGCCCAGTGAAGTGTGCTGAGAGGAAAATGGCGCACAGCTGCAGTGCTGTGCGCTACCTTATGAAGACTGAGGAGTCTTCAGCCGCCGGTTTCCGGACCTCTTCACGCTTCAGCATCTGCAAGGGGGTCGGCGGCGCGGCTCCGGGACCGGACTCCACGGCTGGGCCTGTGTTCGATCCCTCTGGAGCTAATGGTGTCCAGTAGCCAAGCAGCAAATCCACTCTGCATGCAGGTGAGTTTACTACTTTCCCCCTAAGTCCCACGTTGCAGTGATCCTGTTGCCAGCAGGACTCACTGTAAAGAAAAAAACCTAAACTAAACTTTCTCTAAGCAGCTCTTTAGGAGAGCCACCTAGATTGCACCCTTCTCGTTCGGGCACAAAATCTAACTGGAGTCTGGAGGAGGGTCATAGGGGGAGGAGCCAGTGCACACCACCTGACCTAGTAAAGCTTTACTTTTTTGTGCCCTGTCTCCTGCGGAGCCGCTATTCCCCATGGTCCTTTCAGGAACCCCAGCATCCACTTAGGACGATAGAGAAATACAATATTGCTATCTGCCAGTTCTTCAATATTTGACCAAATGTTTGTAGTTTTGCAATCGTTCATTTCCTCAATAAATAAAAAACATTTTTTAAAAAAAATCTACATTTTATACAAGCGATGCCCTGTTAAGACATTTAGGTATGACTATATAGTCAAAAGCACATATACATATCTCACCGTGTGTACATACCTTAACTCAGGATTTCCCTAACTCAATCAATGCATCCTAACAGTCCAGGTTTTAGAGATATTAATGCTTGTGCACTGAAAATATAAATCAAGCTGGTTTGTAATTAAAATACCAGTGCTTACGCATGCATATTCCTAAAACCAGGATTGTTAGGGTACCTTGAGTACAAAGTTTGTGAACCCTGATCTAACTTAAAACCCAAAAAGTACGTTTTCCATAGCATTCAGACTGTTTAGGATAGACACTGTCCTGAAATAAAAGATTTCCATTTAAGTTTTATAAATCCCTGTACAGAATGTTATTAAAATAAAAGTTAATCTTAATAGTGTACAGGTCCAATAGTTCTCCAATAAGAGCTCAGAATAATCCGTTCCTTCACATATAGTCCTGGATGTATATCCAAATGGCTTGGCAATGCTGGAAGATATGTTTTAGAACTCCTGTTTGCATCATCCATAATACATGAAAGTTTATTCCAGTACAAGCTACATCAGAAGAGAAATGTGTAACCTGCAAGCCTCCAAATTCAATGAAGATTTAGAAAGGGGGAAAAAAAAAAAAAAAAAAAAAAAAAAAAAAGAGAGAGACGTACCTGTATGTATGAGCACATGCCTGCGCAGATGGTAGGAACTCCTAAAAGCGGCAGTGCAGTGCTCACATATATGAGGTTTCTGATTTGGAGACAGATTAGCAGCTTCACCATCACCACCTAATGACTGGAGAGAAATAAAACAGTCAGCCCAGCTACCAGAATACTGTAATTCTTTAATAATGGAAAAAGGAGGGGGGGAATGTATACCTAAATGCATACATAGTATTTAGATCTATTGGACAGACGTACGTAAATGGTCAACCAGAGTCCCCAGGTTTATTGAAATAACTGCAAACACCCATTAATATCAATTGGAGGGTATGTTTGTTTCTTTTTGTGAGCCCCATTAAGGTCCATGACCATGTTTAATAATCATTATTACGTGTGTTACTTTATGGGAATTTACTGCAATGTTCATAAACAGTTTAAAAAAATAGTCAAAAGTCTACCGAGCCTTGTAATAATTCATAGAGACATAGCAAATGTAACTCACATTATCCTACACAAAACTCTGAAGCCTTGCTAGTTTTTATGACCTCCCATTACAAAGGAATCCTTCTGATTGCAACTAGGAAATAAGGAGAGATTTATGGAAGACTTATCATGGTTTGCGCTTTCTGCGAGGTACAATGGGTTCCACAGGGAAAACATCGGGGTGTAGAGCGGGATCTTGATCCAGAGGCACCACCAGGCAAAGCTTCGACTGTCCCAGGATGCATTAGGACCTCCTCTATAACCGCGCCTCCAGGCACTGAGAGTTAACCAGTCCAATGCATAAGCAGGTAAGAGAGAAGGCAGAATTTAGTCACAAGAACTACAATCTCACGACAGTGGCTAATGCCATACAACCCAAAGTAGCTAGGTGCGTCAGGGTGGGTGCCCTGTGGAAACCAGTGTACAGAAAGAGAACCATGGTAAGTCTACCATAACTCTCGTTTTCTGCAGCAGGGTACACTGTGTTCATAGGGAAAACATCGGGGATGTCCTAAAGCCGTTCCTTCAAGGGAGGGGGCGTGCCCTAGCGGGTAAGAGAACCCGGCGTTCAAAGGAAGCATCCTGGGAGGCGGAAGTATCGAAAGCATAGAACCTAATGAACGTGTTCACTCAGGACCACTTTGCAGCCTTGAACAATTGTTCTGGGGACGCGCCACGGCGGGCCGCCCAAGAAGGTCCAAAAGAGCGAGTAGAATGGGTTTAAACTGCAGCAGGAGCTGGGAGTCCAGCCTGCGCAGAGGCTTGTGCAATCACCATTCTAATCCATCTGGCCAAGATTTGCTTATTCGCAGGCCAGCTACGTTTGTGAAAACCAAACAGTACAAAAAGGGAATCTGACCTCCTGATTGAGGCAATCCTCTCCACATAGAGACGGAGAGCCCTAACCACATCCAAAGAACATTCTTTGGGAGACAAATCAGAAGAAACAAAGGCCGTAACTACAATCTCTTGGTTAAGGTGAAAAGATGACACGACCTAAGGCAAATAACCGGGACGAGTTCGTAGAAGCGCCCAGTCCTGGTAGAATATGAGAAAGGTGCTTTGTCCTGTCGTCCACCCTAAGTCCGACACTCTTGTTGCAGAGGCAATGGCCAGTGAGAAAAGAACCTTGGCCATGAGCCATTTAAGGTCCACCGATTCAAGAGGATCAAATGGAGACTCTTGCAGGGCATGCAGCACAACAGAAAAAGTCCATGAAGCCGCAGGAGAGACATATGGGAGGCTGAATCCGAATAACGCCCTGAATGAATGTCCGAACATCAGGTACATGCAATTTTTCTCTGAAACCAATCCAACAAGGCAGATATATAAATCTTGAGGGAGGCCAGACGAAGACCTAAGTCCAGTACTTTTTACAGAAAAGCCAGTATTCTGGAAGTTCTGAATCTATGGACATCGTAATTCTTCTCAGCACACCAGGTGAAGTAAGAATCCCAAACCCTGTAATAAATACGGGCAGTGGCCGGTTTGCGGGTTTTCAACATAGTTTGAATAACCGCCTCTGAAATTCCTTTGACTTTTAGGAGTCATGCTTCAAGAGCCACGCCGTCAAAGCCAGCCTGGCCAGGTGTGGGTAGAGACAAGGGCCCTGTACGAGGAGGTCTGGTCGTTGAGGAAGTAGAAGAGGATGCCCTGTCGAAAGACCCTGCAGGTCTGAGAACCAATGCCTTCAGGGCAACGCTAGAGCGACTAGAAGCAATATTCCTCCTTCTTGTTTGAACTTTCGTGTAACCCTGGGCAGGAGTGACACTGGAGGGAACAGGTAAGGCAGTGCAAGTTCCATGGTACCACCATTGCGTCCACGAACACTGCTTGAGGATCCCTGGTCCAAAATCCGAAGACCAGAACCTTGTCATTGTGTCGAGATGCCATGACATCCACGTCCGGTAGACCCCACCTATCTACTAGTAGTTGAAAGACTTCTGGACGAAGACTCCACTGTCCGGCATGTATGTCCTGACGACTGAGGTAGTCCACTTCCCAGTTCAGGACAACCGTGATGAACACTGCCGTTATACTTGGCAGATGGCGTTCTGCCCAACAAAGGATTTTTCATACTTCCTTTCATAGCCATGCGGTTTCGAGTGCTGCCTTGAAGGTTAATGTATGCCACTGTCGTGGCATTGTCTGACCGTACTTGAACCGGTCTGTTCCATACCAGAGGCAGGGCAAGTGATAATGCATTGAATACCACCCTCAGCTCTAGGATGTTTATTGGAAGGAGTGATTCTTCCTTGGTCCGCCGATCCTGAAAAAGAGTGTTGCTCCAACACCGCTCCCCATCCCCTCAGACTGGCATCCGTCGTCAGGAGGACCAAATCGGGGATCCAGAAGGGACGGACCCTTCTCAATTGCTGGTCCTGGAGCCACCAGGTCAGCGACAAACGAACCTCCGGAGTCAACAAGATCATTTGGGATCTGATCCGATGAGGCAGGCTGTCCCACTTGGCAAGACTTAATCGTTGCAGAGGGCGGGAATGAAATTGAGCGTACTCCACCATGTTGACACCATCAGACCAAATACTTGCATCGTCGAGTGAATCAACACTCTGGGGTGACGGATGAAGTGTCTGATCCTGACCTGCATTTTCAGGTCCTTGTCTGGAGACAGGAACAGTCTGTGACTGTGTGTGTCCAGAAGGGACCAGCGAGGACTTCTACCAATTTATCAGCTATCCGTGGGTTTGTAATCAACTCACCGTCATTTGTAGATGGCTGCAGAGGACATTGTGGGCCAGAATCAGCAGGACGTCCAAGTACGTCATAACGGTCATAACCTTGGTGAAGATACGAGGAGCCGTGGCCAGTCCGAACGGCAGAGCCTGGCATTGGTAGTGAACGTCACCAATAGCAAACCGCAGGAAATGCCGATGCGATATGGCATGAGGTTGAGTATAGGCCGAAAAGACCCACTGGGTTTCTGCACTAGAAACAGGGTTGAATAATAGCCTCTGCCACGCTGGGACTGAGGTACTGGCACAACCACTCCTGTACTCAGGAGGGAACCTACCACCGTTTATAGAGCCTGCAACTTCAACGGATCCGAAGGGAGTACTGTAGTGCAGAACTGGTGAGGGGGACATTTCTTGAAGGAGACAGCATACCCATGAGAGACAACTTCCAGTACCCAAGCGTCTGAAGTGGTCTTTAAATAGACCTGGACGAACTGTAGAAGTCAGCCTCCCACCCTGGGGTCCACCACGGGGGATGCCCGCCCCGTCATACAGCAGGCTTGTCTTGTTTTGAAGCAGGCTGACGTACTGCCGAGGACTGTTTAGTCTTGGGCTTGGTGGTCTTGGGAGCACAAGATTGTCTTGGCTAAATCTGACCCTTGGCTTTCCCTTGAGGTCGAAAGGATCGAAAAGTGGTAGTCTTCGCCTTCTGTGTAGAAGGATTAGTAGGAGGAAGAAAAGCAGTCTTAACAGCTGCTAATTCAGACACTAATTTTATTCAGGTCCTCTCCAAATAAAATGTCCCCGGTGAAGGTAAGTACCTACAAGGTCTTCTTGGAGTCCAAATCCACTTTCCACGACCTTAACCACAGTATGCGGCGAGCCAGGACGTAGATGACGCTTTGGCTACCAGTACCCCCACCTCAGAGGATGTCTCCTGAATGTAATAGGCGGTGGTGCATATGTGAGTCAGGTATTGTCTGGCACTGTCAGAAATATCCTCGGGCAGCTCAACCTCTAATGCCTGAACCCACACTTCAATACCTTTTGCGGCCCAAGAGGCAGCTATCGTGGGTCTATGAACGGTTCATGCAAGGGAATATATAGATTTCAGGCATCCCTCCACAAGCTTATCTGTTGTTTCCTTCAGGGAGGTGACAGTGGTGACAGGCAGAGTAGACACCACGAGACGGGCGACATGAGAATCCACCGGCGGCGGATTCTCCCATTTATTACATAACTCTGCAGAGAGAAGATTTCGAGCCAAAGCCCGTTTAGGGAGTGGGAATTTCTTACCTGGGGTAGGACCAGGGTTCCCTCCTGATGTCCACAAGTTGATCAGAATGGGGTAATAGTTTTAACCACTTTCTGTTGTTTAAACATATCAGTTTTCACTGTAGTGATTTGTAGGATCTGCTTAATATCAGCCACCAGGATTAAGAGTCTGATAGGACCGTTTGCTCCTCCTCCTCATCAGATGAAACATCAGAGAGGTAAGTGGATTGTGAGGAGGAAGCCGCCCGCTTAGAGGACCCAGGGACACGGGAGTGACCCGGAATAGATTTCTGTCTAACCAAAGACCGATTTAACTACTGCAGCTAGGTAGGCAAATTTTCTACCCAAGGCGGATTTACTATAGGGACAAACTGTGGCGGCAGTGGCACTGAAGGTCCCATAGGGGGGCTAAACGGTCCACCAGAGTCCCCAGGAGGGTAGTGAACATAGCCCACGGTGGCTCCATTGTAGTTACAGGAGCTGCAGGCTGACTGGGAGATGTATGACATTTAGAACACAGACCATCACACAATATTTCCCCCTCAGGTAAACCTCTGGAGCATACCTTGCAACTTACAGGAGCCTCCAGAGTTTTACTGCCCTTATTGTTAGACATTGTAATACAGCAACAATCAGGCTATTAGTACGATGAAGCCAGACAGCGTACACAACCTGCAAAGTACACAATCACTGTAAGAGTACACAAACTTGTTAACTAAATCCCGTTGTACGTGAGTGACACAGTAAAATATTTGTATAGCGGTAAGTACTGTGTACACTATATTAGGGGACCCCAATGCACCTAGTCCCTTCGGGTACAGAATATAGCGATAGCTACCTTAGATGGGATACACGAGAGTGAACCATACAGCAGATACAGGCACACACAGTCACAGGTAATGCAGAGATTATAAGCACAATAAAACTGCACTGCACAGTCCTAGACCGGAGGTATTTTTCAGAATACTCGTACAATAGATTTTGTAATAGGTCTACTCTTTTTTAACTAATGCTGTCTGCAATCCCAGAGATCAGCAGAATCTATGATCAGAAGATGGTGTCCAGCGTCTGTCAGGAACTGAGGGAGAATGTGAGGCAGCTCCAGGCTCGAAAATCTGCGAGGAGATGACGCCCTGGGCCGGGGCTTCAGGTCAAGCGCCGGCTCCCCTATGCTGGACCTCACCGCCGGTACTATGGAGCCTTCCCAATAGGGGCACTAGTACACCCGACCTGTACTCCTATGCCCTGGCGGAGATAGTGGGGTCCCTGCTCGGCGACAGTGTCCACGCCAGTCTCTCAGTCCGTCTCCCTAGACTGTGATCAGGAACGCGATTTAGTGGCAGGTCCACCTGGGAGACGCTCTTACCTACTCCCTTCGTAGCAGCCACACGAACCAGGAAGAGTCTGCGACCGTGTGCCTTAGCTGGAGCATCACCGCCGCATGTACCTGTGAACGGAGTCGCATGAAGTATGCAACGCCACTTGGGCGGTGACAGACGCAGCACTGAATGTCACCCTGACATAACAGTGCTGCGGCCCTTGAAGTCTTCTTCACTTTTTCAGGGCTGCCCAGTGCAGCCAGCCTGTTAAATAACCTGCTGCCTGCAGGCACCACTCGAAACTGAGCTCAGTGCTTGGAGGCGGGATTATAGAGGAGGCCCCAATACATCCTGGGACAGTCAAAGCTTTGCCTGATGGTGCCTCTGGATCAAGATACCGCTCTACACCCCGATGCTTTCCCTGTGAAAGTTTACCCTGCTGCAAAAAAAAAAAAAAAAAAAATCCCCAACCCTGCAACTAACCAACTTGTCTGCCCAACAAAAACGCTGCTCGACACAACTAACCAACTTTTTCAGTTGACCAGTCAACAATTTCATCAGACTGGCCAACTTCTCTTAAATTTGTGATGACACTGAAGTAGGACAGTGTCTGCGTACTTTTGCAATAATTGGTGTTCTCTAAAGTGGTCTCTCCAGCAACAATTTACCGTTTCCACATTAGAACATGTTACACGAAAGCAGGTGCAAATTGCATTTATTGAGAATGTGAAGTGGGGCTATTCTGACAAGCAGGAGAAGTAAAGGTTGTAATATCCTCAAGGTCTATTTTGTGTGTCACTCCATGCTCCTGTCACACTGTATAAATGCAATATTGGCTACTGCACTACAAAAATAAGATTTTACTTACCGGTAAATCTATTTCTCGTAGTCCGTAGTGGATGCTGGGGACTCCGTAAGGACCATGGGGATTAGACGGGCTCCGCAGGAGACAGGGCACTTTAAGAAAGAATTTGGATACTGGTGTGCTCTGGCTCCTCCCTCTATGTCCCTTCTCCAGAGCTCAGATAGAGAAACTGTGCCCGGAAGAGCTGACCGTACAAGAAAAGGATTTTGGAATCCAGGGCAAGACTCATACCAGTCACACCGTATAACTTGTGATAAACTTACCCAGTTAACAGTATGAACAACAACGGAGCATCAGATCAACCCTGATGCAACCACAACATAACTCTTATTTAAGCAATAACTATATACAAGTATTGCAGAAGAAGTCCGCACTTGGGACGGGCGCCCAGCATCCACCACGGACTACGAGAAATAGATTTACCGGTAAGTAAAATCTTATTTTCTCTAACGTCCTAGTGGATGCTGGGGACTCCGTAAGGACCATGGGGATTATACCAAAGCTCCCAAACGGGCGGGAGAGTGCGGATGAATCTGCAGCACCGAATGAGCAAACACAAGGTCCTCCTCAGCCAGGGTATCAAACTTGTAAAATTTTGCAAAAGTGTTTGAACCTGACCAAGTAGCTGCTCGGCAAAGCTGTAATGCAGAGACCCCTCGGGCAGCCGCCCAAGAAGAGCCCACCTTCCTTGTGGAGTGGGCTTTTACGGATTTTGGAAACGGCAATCCAGCCGCAGAATGAGCCTGCTGAATCGTGTTACAGATCCAGCGAGCAATAGTTTGCTTTGAAGCAGGAGCACCCAGCTTGTTGGATGCATATAGGATAAACAGCGACTCAGTTTTCCTGACTCTAGCCGTTCTGGCTACATATACCTTCAGAGCCCTGACCACATCCAGTAACTCGGAATCCTCCAAGTCACGAGTAGCCACAGGCACCACAATAGGTTGGTTCATATGAAAAGATGACACCACTTTTGGCAGAAATTGTGGACGGGTCCGCAATTCTGCCCTGTCCATATGGAAAACCAGATAGGGGCTTTTATGTGACAAAGCCGCTAATTCTGACACACGCCTTGCTGAAGCCAAGGCTAATAGCATGACCACCTTCCACGTGAGAAATTTTAACTCCACGGTTTTGAGTGCCTCAAACCAGTGTGACTTCAGGAAACTCAACACCACGTTAAGATCCCAAGGTGCCACTGGAGGCACAAAAGGGGGCTGAATATGCAGCACTCCCTTTACAACGTCTGAACTTCAGGAAGAGAGCCAGTTCTTTTTGAAAGAAAATGGATAGGACCGAAATCTGGACCTTAATGGAACCCAATTTCAGGCCCAAAGCCACTCCCAACTGTAGGAAGTGAATGAAACGGCTCAGCTGGAATTCCTCTGTAGGGGCATTCCTGGCCTCACACCAAGCAACATATTTTCGCCATATACGGTGATAATGTTGAGCCGTCGCATCCTTCCTAGCCTCTATCAGCGTAGGAATGACCTCATCCGGAATGCCTTTTTCTGCTAGGATTCGGCGTTCAACCGCCATGCCGTCAAACGCAGCCGCGGTAAGTCTTGGAACAGACAGGGCCCCTGTTGCACAAGTCCTGTCTTAGAGGCAGAGGCCACGGATCCTCTGAGCATTTCTTGCAGATCTGGATAACAAGTCATTCTTGGCCAATCCGGAACAAAGAGTATTGTTCTCACTCCTCTTTTCTTATGATTCTCAGCACCTTGGGTATGAGAGGAAGAGGAGGAAATGCATACACCGACAGGAACACCCACGGTGTCACCAGTGCGTCCACAGCTATCGCCTGAGGGTCTCTTGACCTGGCGCAATATCTCTGCAGCTTTTTGTTGAGGCGGGATGCCATCGTGTCCACCTGTGGCAGTTCCCACCGACTTGCAATCTGCACGAAGACTTCTTGATGAAGTCTCCACTCTCCCGGGTGGAGGTCGTGCCTGCTGAGGAAGTCTGCTTCCTAGTTGTCCACTCCCGGAATGAACACTGCTGACAGTGCGCTTACGTGATTCTCCGCCCAGCGAAGAATTCTGGTGGCTTCTACCATCGCCACCCTGCTCCTTGTGCCGCCTTGGCGGTTTACATGAGCCACTGCGGTGATATTGTCTGACTGAATCAGAACCGGTTGGTCGCGAAGCAGGGTCTCCGCTTGACTTAGGGCGTTGTATATGGCCCTTAATTCCAGGATATTGATGTGAAGGCAAGTCTCCTGCCTTGACCACAGCCCTTGGAAATTTCTTCCCTGTGTGACTGCCCCCCACCCTCGGAGGCTTGCAGCCGTGGTCACCAGGACCCAGTCCTGAATGCAGAATCTGCGACCTTCGAGAAGGTGAGCACTCTGCAGCCACCACAGGAGAGACACCCTGGCCCTGGGGGATAGGGTGATTAACCGATGCATCTGAAGATGTGATCCGGACCACTTGTCCAGTAAGTCCCATTGGAAGGTCCTCGCATGGAACCTGCCGAAGGGAATGGCCTCGTATGATGCCACCCTCCTTCCCAGGACTCGAGTGCAGTGATGCACTGACACCTGTTTTGGTTTTAATAGATTCCTGACCAGTGTCACGAGCTCCTGAGCTCTCTATCGGGAGATAAACCCTTTTCTGGTCTGTGTCTAGGATCATGCCTAGGAGAGGCAGATGAGCTGTAAGAACCAACTGCGACTTTGGAATATATAGAATCCAGCCGTGTTGCCGTTACACTTCCAGAGAAAGTGATACGCTGTTCAGCAACTGCTCTCTTGATCTCGCTTTTATGAGGAGATCGTCCAAGTATGGGATAATAGTGACACCTTGCTTCCGCAGGAGCACCATCATTTCCGCCATTACCTTGGTGAATATTCTCAAGGCCGTGGAGAGACCAAACGGCAACGTCTGAAATTGGTAATGACAATCCCGTACCGCAATTCTGAGGTACGCCTGATGAGGTGGATAAATGGGGACATGAAGGTATGCATCCTTTATGTCCCGAGTCACCATAAAATCTCCCCCTTTCATGCTTGCAATGACCGCTCTTAGCGATTCCATCTTGAACTTGAACCTTTTCAGGTATATGTTCAGGGATTTTAAATTCAATATGGGTCTGACCGAACAGTCTGGTTTCGGGACAACAACATGGTCGAATAATACCCCCCTCCTTGTTGAAGGAGGGGAACCTTGACCACCACCTGTTGAAGATACAATTTGTGAATTGCAGTTAACACTGTTTCCCTCTCGTGGGGGGAAGCCGGCAGGGCCGTCGGTTAGGGGGCATCTTCTCAAAGTCCAGCTTGTATCCCTGAGACACAATATCTATTGCCCAGGTATCTAACAGGGAGTGAACCCACTTGTGGCTGAACTTACGAAGGCGTGCCCCCACCGGGCCTAGCTCCGCCTGTGGAGACCAAGCGACATGCGGTGGATTTTTGTAGAGGCCGGGGAGGACTTCTGTTCCTGGGAACAAGCTGTGCTGTGCAGCTTCTTTCCTCTGCCCCCGCCTCTGGCAAGAAAGGACGCACCTCGGACTTTCTTGTTTCATTATTCGAAAGGCTGCATTTGATAATGTCGTGCTTTCCTAGGCTGTGCAGGAATATAAAGCAAAATATCAGAATTACCAGCTATAGCTGTCGAGACCAAGTCCGAGAACCCTCCTCCACACAATCCTCAGCCTTCCATATGCCTCTTAAGTCGGCATCATCTGTCCATTGCATATTCTACAGGACACGTCAAGCAGAAATCGACATAGCTTTACCTCTAGGACCCAGTCTCTTTGGGCATGTTTTATATATACATATCTCTTAAGACAGCATCTTTAATATATATATATATATATATATATATATATATATATATATATATATATATATATATATACACACACACACACACATATATATATATCTATATCTATATATACATATATATATATATATATATATATATATATATATACTAGGGTCTCAATCTCTGCTGATAAGGTACCTGTGTTACGTCAGGGCTACCTTTTGGGCAAACGTGACACCCTAGGGGAAGATTCCCATCATATCCTGGCCCTAGTGGGGAAAGGATACTGCCTGAGAATTCTTTGTGGGAAACTGCAGTCTCTTGTCTGGAGATTCCCGCTCTTTTTCCTCATGAGAGGAGGGAAATTTACCTCGGCTTTCTTCCCCTTAAACATGTGTACCCTTGTGTCAGGGACAGATGAGTCATCAGTGATATGCAAATCATCTTTTATTACAATAATCATATATTGAATACTTTTCTGCCATTTTGGCTGTAAATTTGCATTATCGTAGTCGACACTGGAGTCAAACTCCGTGTCGATATCAGTGTCTATTATTTTGGATAGTGAGCATTGAGAGACTCTAAAGGTCTCTGCGACATAGGGACAGACATGGGTAGATTACCTGTCTGTTCTCTCATCTTTTGTGCAATAAATTCACCTTAGCACTTAATTACACATATCCAAACAGGTGTCGGCGTTGTCGACGGAGACACCCTCTCACACACATTTGCTCCATCTCCTCCTTAGGGGAGCCTTTTACCTCAGACATGTCGACACGCATGTACCGACACACCACACAATCAGGGAATGCTCATCTGAAGACAATTCCCCCATAAGGCCCTTTGGAGAGACAGAGAGAGAGTATGCCAGCACACACCCCAGCGCTATTAACCCAGGATTAACACAGTAACTTAATGTTAACCCAGTAGCTGCTGTTTATATTGATTTTTGCGCCTAATTATGTGCCCCCCCCTCTCTTTTTACCCTCTTCTACAGTGTAACTGCAGGGGAGAGACTGGAGAGCTTCCTCTCAGCGGTGCTGTGGAGAAAAAACATGGCGCTGGTGAGTGCTGAGGAAGAAGCCCCGCCCCCTCGACGGCGGGCTTCTGTCCCGCTTTCATGTACAATTTTGGCGGGCGCTCATACATACAGTACCCAACTGTATATTATGCAAACTTTTGCCAGAGGTCTCTAATTGCTGCCCAGGGCGCCCCCCCCCCCCCTGCGCCCTGCACCCTTACAGTGACCGGAGTATGTGGGTGTAGTGTTGGAGCAATGGCGCACAGCTGCAGTGCTGTGCGCTACCTCATATGAAGACTGGAGTCTTCTGCCGCCGATTTCGAAGTCTTCTTGCTTCTTTCACCCGGTTTCTGTCTTCCGGCTCTGCGAGGGGGGCGGCGGCGCGGCTCCGGGATCGGACGACAAAGGGTGAGATCCTGTGTACGATCCCTCTGGAGCTAATGGTGTCCAGTAGCCTAAAAAGCAGGACCTATCTTCAGAGAGTAGGGCTGCTTCTCTCCCCTCAGTCCCACGATGCAGGGAGTCTGTTGCCAGCAGAGCTCCCTGAAAATAAAAAACCTAACAAAATACTTTCTTATAGCAAGCTCAGGAGAGCTCACTAAGTAGCACCCAGCTCGTCCGGGCACAGATTCAAACTGAGGTCTGGAGGAGGGACATAGAGGGAGGAGCCAGAGCACACCAGTATCCAAATTCTTTCTTAAAGTGCCCTGTCTCCTGCGGAGCCCGTCTATTCCCCATGGTCCTTACGGAGTCCCCAGCATCCACTAGGAGAGAAATATAGTACTAATGTAAGTTGTCTGCATGGCAGCATTTCTCGATTGTCACACTGAGCCCATCCCCTATTACTGCCTCTGTGCTATATGGTATCACCTATACATGTGCATATGTTCCGGCCTGTGACTGCACACAGCTGTCAGTCTCCTAGCACTGTCACTATGAAGTATAAATTATATAACGGCTGGTGATAGAATGCTCATGCTGCTCTTCTGAGAGAGCGGACCCTTTACAATCATACTAAATACTCATCTGCCTGCAGTGCGACCTTATCTGCCATCCCTGCACTTGGAACAACCCTTTCTTGTAGTTTGTCAGCGTGTGAAAGCAAACAGCGGAGGATTGATTACTCATATACACTGGCTGATTCCAACCAGCATTAAATTGTTCTGCCGTACGGAAAGCTTTACATAGACACAAACAAATGAACTAATTTATAACAAAGAAGCCACTCTATTGGGTCAATCCAATTTGGTAAGAGTTTCTCGGACATAAGATAGAGTAAACAAGGCTATGCTCCCTAGGTAACGGAGGTGAGGTAATCATCGGTCATTGTGTGTTGTGTGGATTATTTGTCCATTATTATGTTTAACACCCCAGATTGTAAAACAACCATAATGTAACCGTATTATTGATATAATAACCTAAAATTGTGTATCATTTGAGCGTTACTATGTAAACTACTATTGATGGGACACTGGAACTGGAAGTAGTAGTGCTTTCGTGTCCGGACATGCGGCGGTGGAACGCACGCTTTACACGGAGCGGGATACCGCGTTGTCCACTTGAAATGGGGGTATTTAAGAGGCATCCAGGGAACAGGTATGTGACTTCTGCTGCAATGACTCTGCTGTACTGTTATGTTGGTGGCTTGTACTGGTGACATGCTTGACAAAGGTCCGGATGGACCGAAACGTCGCTGTTGTTCTGTCTACATGCATATAATGAAGCCTTGCTTGGTAGAACCTATTATACCTATCTATACACACACATACATACATACATACATACATACATATACACACCCAGAACACAGGTGGGTTCACCCCAATGTGCATGTGGGAATAGCACATTTTGTAGGATCTGCCCGTGTTCCAATTATCTATTTTTCATTTATTATTTATATATTTTTTTGTTTTTCTAAGATTGTCGATATACAAAAATATACATCCTATGTCCCTATAAAAGCACATTAACATGCATGTGTGGGTATAAATTTAGGAATAGTTACTTACATTCTCTCTTCTGGATTATGATTTGTAGGTTTCATTGTTCAAGTAGATTTCAGTTAATATAAAATAAGTTAAAATTCTTAAAGTATTGGTTATGTGTGTACATACATATTCAGGTGTGTGGGTGTGTATATATATATATATATATATATATATATATATATATATATACACACACACACACACACACACATCCATATACACATACACATTTCTTGTGTTTCTAAAATCTGCTGACTTTCATTATTTAATATACACAAATATACATTTTATTATAGATAAATGCTTTTATTTATATTCTACACAGTATTAAAAATTATATTTAATTTATCATGTCTCATCATAAATGTAATTATACAGGTACACTACCGATAAGCAGATACCCTCGGTTCCAGCACTGTGCCGGATTATAAATTTTGCCGGATTATTGGTGGTATCGTTAACGATGGTGTCGGCGGCATACTGACACCACCTCCGCAGCCTAATTCTATTCAGCTTGTCTCCCACAGCCCGACTCCCCGCCACAGCCCAACTCCCCACCGCAGGATGACTACCCGCCCGAGCCAGACTACCCCACCCTATCTAGACCCTCCCACATTCTAACTCCCACACGCAGCCTAATTTCCACCAGCACCTGAAGTGTCGGATTAAAAGAGATACCTGTATTTATTCAATTGAAGATTATCTTTGACATATCATATGAAACGGATTTATAAGCAAAATGGTTAAGTATCCTGTGTAAGGTATTGGCACTTTATTGTTGGCTATAAACAAACACTTATGCTACACCTGTCATGACCAACTAAAACCTTCCTTTGACAAAACTGGGTACCACTTTAGGGCAGTGTTGGCCTTTTGTCTGCACTTGAACTACCCAAGTACAATGTTCCACAGGTTATACCGTTTCTAAAAGTGCCCTTTACAGCCATCCCCCACTACCCACTTTTAAAAGGGCCATATACAGCTGCCTCCACAAGTATTGCTTAAACCGCAATCTGGATCAGATGGCTCAGTTCATAGGTACAACAGAGATCTCCGGCAGCTGGTCCTGGAGGTCCCACTAACAGGCCGGGGCTTGCTGGTCCCTTTACACATCACAGGAGTGTTGTACTGAATCTAAACACGGTCAGGTACAAAACGCTGTATTTACAGATCATGCATGAGTGCAGCATATATTTGGTTACGTGCTGCAGCATTTTTTTTTACATCAATTCGGATCTGACTTTTTTCAACAAAGTCCAATCATCAGCAGGTACTGGCCTTTTCTGGACCCAACATTAACTTGGGCTATTTGCTGTAAAAGACCATCTTTAGCTGTGGACTGCTTTTTAGGATCATCTTTCGAACGCAGTACTAGCAATTTTGAAACATAAGCAATTTGGCTTTAGACAAAAAATAAGAATTTACTCACCGGTAATTCTATTTCTCGTAGTCCGTAGTGGATGCTGGGAACTCCGTAAGGACCATGGGGAATAGCGGCTCCGCAGGAGTCTGGGCACAACTAAAAGAAAGCTTTTAGACTACCTGGTGTGCACTGGCTCCTCCAAGCCTCAGTTAGGATACTGTGCCCGGAAGAGCTGACACAATAAGGAAGGATTTTGAATCCCGGGTAAGACTCATACCAGCCACACCAATCACACCGTATAACTCGTGATACCATATCCAGTTAACAGTATGAAATTTAACTGAACCTCTCAACAGATGGCTCATAACAATAACCCTTTTGTGAACAACAACTATGTACAAGTATTGCAGACAATCCGCACTTGGGACGGGCGCCCAGCATCCACTACGGACTACGAGAAATAGAATTACCGGTGAGTAAACTCTTATTTTCTCTGACGTCCTTAGTGGATGCTGGGAACTCCGTAAGGACCATGGGGATTATACCAAAGCTCCCAAACGGGCGGGAGAGTGCGGATGACTCTGCAGCACCGAATGAGAGAACTCAAGGTCCTCCTCAGCCAGGGTATCAAATTTGTAGAATTTTGCAAACGTGTTTGCCCCTGACCAAGTTGCAGCTCGGCAAAGTTGTAAAGCCGAGACCCCTCGGGCAGCCGCCCAAGATGAGCCCACCTTCCTTGTAGAATGGGCTTTTACTGATTTAGGATGCGGCAGTCCAGCCGCAGAATGCGCCAGCTGAATTGTGCTACAAATCCAGCGAGCAATAGTCTGCTTAGAAGCAGGAGCACCCAGTTTGTTGGGTGCATACAGGATAAATAGCGAGTCAGTTTTCCTGACTCCAGCCGTCCTGGAAACATAAATTTTCAAGGCCCTGACTACGTCCAGTAACTTGGAATCCTCCAAGTCGCTAGTAGCCGCAGGCACTACAATAGGTTGGTTCAAGTGAAAAGCAGATACCACCTTAGGGAGAAACTGGGGACGAGTCCTCAATTCTGCCCTATCCATATGGAAAATCAGATAAGGACTTTTAAATGACAAAGCCGCCAATTCTGATACACGCCTGGCCGAAGCCAAGGCCAATGACATGACCACTTTCCACGTGAGATATCTTAGATCCACGGTCTTTAGTGGCTCAAACCAATGTGATTTTAGGAAATTCAACACCACGTTGAGATCCCAGTGTGCCACTGGAGGCACAAAGGTGGGCTGAATATGCAGCACTCCTTTTACAAATATCTGAACTTCAGGTAGTGAAGCTAGTTCTTTTTGGAAGAAAATCGACAGACGATATCTGTACCTTAATGGAGCCTAATTTTAGGCCCATAGTCACTCCTGCCTGTAGGAAGTGCAGCAATCGACCCAGCTGAAATTCCTCTGTTGGGGCCTTATTGGCCTCACACCAAGCAACATATTTCCGCCATATGCGGTGATAATGTTTTACAGTTACATCTTTCCTGGCTTTAATCAGCGTAGGAATGACATCCTCCGGAATGCCCTTTTCCTTTAGGATCCGGCGTTCAACCGCCATGCCGTCAAACGCAGCCGCGGTAAGTCTTGGAACAGACAGGGCCCCTGCTGCAGCAGGTCCTGTCTGAGCGGCAGAGGCCATGGGTCCTCTGAGATCATCTCTTGAAGTTCCGGGTACCAAGCTCTTCTTGGCCAATCCGGAACCACGAGTATTGTCCTTACTCCTCGTTTTCTTATTATTCTCAATACCTTTGGTATGAGAGGCAGAAGAGTGAACACAAACTGACTGGTACACCCACGGTGTCACTAGAGCGTCCACCGCTATCGCCTGAGGGTCCCTTGACCTGGCGCAATATCTCTCCAGTTTTTTGTTTAGGCGGGACGCCATCATGTCCACCTGTGGCCGTTCCCAACGATTTACAATCAGTGTGAAGACTTCTGGATGAAGTCCCCACTCTCCCGGGTGGAGGTCTTGCCTGCTGAGGAAGTCTGCTTCCCAGTTGTCCACTCCCAGAATGAACACTGCTGACAGTGCTAGCACGTGATTTTCCGCCCATCGGAGAATCCTTGTGGCTTCTGCCATTGCCGTCCTGCTTCTTGTGCCGCCCTGTCGGTTTACATGGGCGACCGCCGTGATGTTGTCTGACTGGATCAGTACCGGCTGGTGTAGAAGCAGGGGTTTTGCCTGACTTAGGGCATTGTAAATGGCCCTTAGTTCTAGAATATTTATGTGTAAGGAAGTCTCCTGACTCGACCATAGTCCTTGGAAGTTTCTTCCCTGTGTGACTGCCCCCCAGCCTCGAAGGCTGGCATCCGTGGTCACCAGGACCCAGTCCTGTATGCCGAATCTGCGGCCCTCTAGGAGATGAGCACTCTGCAGCCACCACAGCAGAGACACCCTGGTTCTTGGAGACAGAGTTATTAGCCGATGCATCTGAAGATGCGATCCGGACCATTGGTCCAACAGGTCCCACTGAAAGATTCTGGCATGGAACCTGCCGAAAGGAATTGCTTCGTAAGAAGCCACCATCTTTCCCAGGACTCGCGTGCAGTGATGCACCGACACCCGTTTTGGTTTCAGGAGGTCTCTGACTAGAGATGACAGCTCCTTGGCTTTCTCCTCCGGGAGAAACACTTTTTTCTGGACTGTGTCCAAAATCATTCCCAGGAACAGTAGACGTGTCGTCGGAACCAGCTGTGACTTTGGAATATTCAGAATCCAACCGTGCTGGTGTAGCACCTCCTGAGATAGTGCTACTCCTACCAACCACTGCTCCCTGGATCTCGCCTTTATTAGGAGATCGTCCAAGTACGGGATAATTAAAACTCCCTTTTTTCAAAGGAGTATCATCATTTCCGCCATTACCTTGGTAAACACCCTCGGTGCCGTGGACAGTCCAAACGGCAGCGTCTGGAATTGGTAATGGCAATTTTGTACCGCAAATCTGAGGTACTCCTGGTGAGGATGATAAATGGGGACATGCAGGTAAGCATCCTTGATGTCCAAGGATACCATGTAATCCCCCTCGTCCAGGCTTGCAATAACCGCCCTGAGCGATTCCATCTTGAACTTGAACTTTTTTATGTATGTGTTCAAGGATTTCAATTTTAAAATGGGTCTCACCGAACCATCCGGTTTCGGTACCACAAACCGTGTGGAATAGTAACCCCGTCCTTGTTGAAGTAGGGGCACCTTGACTATCACCTGCTGGGAATACAGCTTGTGAATTGCCTCTAGCACAGCCTCCCTGCCTGAGGGAGTTGTTGGCAAGGCAGATTTGAGGAAACGGCGGGGGGGGAGACGCCTCGAATTCCAGTCTGTACCCCTGAGATACTACTTGCAAGATCCAGGGATCCACCTGTGAGCGAGCCCACTGATCGTTGAAATTTTTGAGGCGGCCCCCCACCGTACCTGGCTCCGCCTGTGGAGCCCCACCGTCATGCGGCGGACTTGGAAGAAGCGGGGGAGGACTTTTGCTCCTGGGAACCTGCTGTTTGTTGCAGCCTTTTCCCCCTACCTCTGCCTCTGGACAGAAAGGACCCGCCTTTTCCTCGCCTGTTTCTCTGGGTCCGAAAGGACTGTACTTGATAAAACGGCGCTTTTTTAGGCTGTGAGGGAACCTGGGGTAAAAATGCTGACTTCCCAGCTGTCGCTGTGGAAACTAGGTCCGAGAGACCATCCCCGAATAACTCCTCACCCTTATAAGGCAAAACTTCCATGTGCCTTTTGGAATCTGCATCCCCTGTCCACTGCCGAGTCCATAAGCCTCTCCTAGCAGAAATGGACAATGCACTTATTTTAGATGCCAGCCGGCAGATCTCCCTCTGTGCATCTCTCATGTATAAGACTGAGTCTTTTATATGCTCTATGGTTAGGAGAATAGTGTCCCTGTCTAGGGTGTCAATATTTTACGACAGGGAATCTGAGCATGCAGCGGCAGCACTGCACATCCATGCTGACGCAATAGCTGGTCTAAGTATAATGCCTGAGTGTGTATATACAGACTTCAGGATCGCCTCCTGCTTTCTATCCACAGGCTCCTTTAGGGCGGCCGTATCCGGAGACGGAAGTGCCACCTTTTTAGACAAACGTGTGAGTGCTTTATCCACCCTAGGAGGTGTTTCCCAACGTGCCCTATCCTCTGGCGGGAAAGGGAACGCCATTAGTAATTTTTTAGGGATTACCAATCTTTTATCGGGGAAAGCCCACGCTTCCTCACACACTTCATTTAATTCTTCAGATGGGGGAAAAACTACAGGTAGTTTTTTCTCCCCAAACATAATACCCTTTTTAGTGGTACCTGGGTTTATATCCGAAATGTGTAATACCTCCTTCATTGCCTCAATCATGCAACGAATGGCCCTAGTGGACATTAGATTTGACTCATCGTCGTCGACACTGGTATCAGTATCCGTGTCGACATCTGCGTCTGCCATCTGAGGTAGCGGGCGTTATAGAGCCCCTGATGGCCTTTGAGACACCTGGGCAGGCACGAGCTGAGAAGCCGGCTGTCCCGCATTTGGCATGTCGTCAAATTTTTTGTGTAAGGAGTCGACACTTGCACGTAATTCCTTCCGTAAAACCATCCACTCAGGTGTCTGCCCCGCAGGGGGTGACATCACTTCTATAGGCATCTGCTCTGCCTCCACATAATTTTCCTCATCAAACATGTCGACACAGCTGTACCGACACACCGCACACACACCGGGAATGCTCTAACAGAGGACATGACCCCACAGAAGCCCTTTGGGGAGACAGAGAGAGAGTATGCCAGCACACACCAGAGCGCTATATAATGCAGGGACTAACTGAATTATGTCCCCTATAGCTGCTATAATATTTACTGCGCCTAAATTTAGTGCCCCCCCTCTATTTTTTACCCTTTTCTGTAGTGTAGACTGCAGGGGAGAGCCAGGGAGCTTCCTTCCAGCGGAACTGTGAGGGAGAAATGGCGCCAGTGTGTTGAGGGAGATAGCTCCGCCCCTTTTTTGCGGACTTGTCTCCCGCTTTTTTAAGGATTCTGGCAGGGGTAATTATCACATATATAGCCTCTGGGGCTATATATTGTGATTGTCTTGCCAGCCAAGGTGTTTTTATTGCTGCTCAGGGCGCCCCCCCCCCCCCTGCACCCTCAGTGACCGGAGTGTGAAGTGTGTATGAGGAGCAATGGCGCACAGCTGCAGTGCTGTGCGCTACCTTGGTGAAGACAGAAGTCTTCATGCCGCCGATTTTCCGGACTTCTTCTTGCTTCTGGCTCTGTAAAGGGGACGGCGGCGCGGCTCCGGGACCGAACACCAAGGCCAGTTCCATGCGGTCGATCCCTCTGGAGCTAATGGTGTCCAGTAGCCTAAGAAGCCCAAGCTAGCTGCAAGCAGGTAGGTTCGATTCTTCTCCCCTTAGTCCCTCGTTGCAGTGAGCCTGTTGCCAGCAGGTCTCACTGTAAAATAAAAAAACTAAATTATACTTTCTTTCTAAGAGCTCA
Organism: Pseudophryne corroboree; assembly: GCF_028390025.1. Lineage (NCBI taxonomy): Eukaryota > Metazoa > Chordata > Amphibia > Anura > Myobatrachidae > Pseudophryne > Pseudophryne corroboree. The sequence goes on along the minus strand of NC_086446.1, from coordinate 365,425,101 downwards.
GGAGAGCCCCTAGTGTGCATCCAGCTCGGCCGGGCACAAAAATCTAACTGAGGCTTGGAGGAGGGTCATAGTGGGAGGAGCCAGTGCACACCAGGTAGTCTAAAAGCTTTCTTTTAGTTGTGCCCAGACTCCTGCGGAGCCGCTATTCCCCATGGTCCTTACGGAGTTCCCAGCATCCACTAGGACGTCAGAGAAAGCCTTTATTGAGGCAATGTACACTTAAGTGCAAAAAGTCATGGTACAGGTGTCTATTATGGTGTAGGACCCTCTCCAACCCGGAAAGGAGCAGCAACTTGACAGAAGACCGCTGGAAATCCATTGACCTATGCTGTCTAGACAGCGTCCCACTGCTCCCTGATAATTGTAGGTGCACGATCTTGGTTGTGATTAAACCTCTCCACCACATCCCATAAATGCTCGATTGGGTTCATGCACCATATATCAGAACACTCCAGAATGCTCTTCAAACCAGCTCTTGGCAACTTGGAACCAATGACACGGTGCATTAGTTTTCCAGAATATTCCATCATTGTGGGGGTTCATGAAGTCCATGAAGGTCTGCAAATGGCCACCAAGCACCACAACATAGCAGTTACCGATCAATGATATGTTCAGGCAGCACATTCGACGAAACCTATGCCAAATGAACACACCACACACTATTATGGAACTACTACTAGACTGCACATTGCCTTGGCGACAACTGGGGTCCATGGCCTCATGGAGTTTGTACCACACCTAAATCCTACCTTTAGCCCAAAACAACTGGAAGTGACCATGCCACGTTACCATTCCTCCAGGGTAAAATTGGCTAGACACTGTGTCCGATGTCAGTGTTAACTGGTGGGTCTTCTGCTCCCGTATTCAATGGAAGCTAAAGAACTCTGCACTTACCTTCTGGATACGTGCCTGCTACCTTTTGCATTGAATGTGATTAGAGCCAATGTCGCTTGTCTATTACCACAGACAATTCTAGCCAGACATTGCTGGTCACAATCATTAAACACCCGTGGTCAGCAACTAATTCCGTACACGATGGGTGGTAATACCTTCCATGAGGTATTCCTGGTAGACACTGTAGATTGAGGAAAGTTGAATGCCCACACAACTTCAGAAATATAATGTCCCAACCGTCATGCGCACATCATCATGACCTATTTGCCCTCCGATAATTTGGATTGCTTGCCATGAGCAGCTCAGCCAGAGTTCAAACGGACTCGCAAGATATGCGATTTCAACTGATGCAGGTCTTGCCATTTCCAAGATGTCACAGTACGGTGGCGCAATTTATATTTACCTTTACATAGTGCTATCCCATAACTTGCCACTTCAGTGTACACTGTATAATATTGGATTTTACTTTAGTCAGTGTCTGCATTTATAGTGTGGCTTTTTTGATACAATTTAGTTCATTTGTTTGTGACTATGTAACAGTAAAGTACATGGTTGAATAATGCATCAGACCCTTCACCGAGTTCTAGGGTGCATCTAAACTTTTTTTTATAGAATCATTCTAATTCTCAGGCAGTAGTACTATTTTAGGAATTGTGGGGCAGATTTACTAAGCCTGGTGAAGTGATAAAGTGGAAGGTGATAAAGTATCAGCCAATCAACTAACTCATTTTTTAAACCCAGCCTGTAACATGGAAGTTATGAGCTGATTGGCTGGTACTTTATCACTTCACCAGGCTTAATAAATCTGCCCCTGTATCTTTAGATTTATGTATACTTTTGTATAAATAAAAAATAAGAAGGAAGTTGAGGCACTACTTTCAAGCATGGCTTTTCTATAAAGAAGCTATCTGAATGAATTCTTGTCCTGAGGAAGGTTTGTATTACACTGAAACATAGACGATGCTGAGAATCACTTAGTGTGTGTGTGAATTTTTTTCATCAGGCTGACAAAGTCCTGTGAGTGCCGCATACATCCCTGTATACCCGATTTACTCAGATGGCATATAGGCATTCTTGGATGATAGGTAGAGTGCTGGCTATCTATGAACAGTGTGTTGTATAAGTTACTACTGGCAGCACGCAGGAAGGAAAGTTCTCCATTTTAATGTCCACACCATTAGATCCCCAGCGTCACCTATCCAGTGTGATAATTTTCATGCATGATAGAGTGCCCCCTTGTTTTTTTATAACATACATAGACATATCTAAGGTGAAGCTGATCTTATTGGTTATAGTACTTATAGCAGCAATGATTTTGGTTTTCTTCTAAAAGGGTTAGTATTCCCTTTAAGCAGCAGCTGTACTAGTTACTGTTTGCCCTGCACCTAGGATAATTTCCATTGTGGACCAATACGAACACACAGAGAATGCAGTTTCTGATTGGTCAGCGGAGGAGACGGAGTGGACGGGGGAGGAGAGGAGGAGACGGGGGAGCAGCAGCTTAACAGGAGGCTCACGGCCGCGTCCACCTGGCTCCAGCAAGCGGGACCTCGCTTGCTGGAGCCGGGTGGACGCTGCCGCTGGGTTCCTGCTCTCCCTGCTGCACCCCCGTCTTCTGCTGTCAGCTCACTCATCTCAATCCGACTTTTTTTAAGTTCGGATTGAGATTGTCGGAAACGGGTTTAAAACCTGTCGGCCCTGCTTCCAACAATGCACGCTGATCGGCGGCTGAAGCCGCAGTACAACATGCTTTCTGGCAGAATTCCGACAAGTCGGGTTTCCAGACTTGTCGGAATAAATGGGGCCGTAATACATAGGTCTTTCCGACAAGACGGCAGCATCCGGCAGTTATTGAATATACCCCAAAGTATCAGTTAGATGAATTTACGTTCAACTAGAAATCGCATGCTCCATCACCACCTTAAAGAAAAACCCTAAAAATTGTACAGTATTTTGAACTTATTTTAAGCTGGTGTGTATTTATCCGGCAAAGAACTAGTAAACCCTATCTGATGTATATCAAGAGTTACATTTTAAATGTGCAAAATCACGTAAAGGATTCCAATGCTTAGCAGAACTGAAGCTTTTGAGAAAAAGTTGTGCACTTTTTATTTCCCTAGGAAAAGCAAAAAAACTAAAAGCTACAGGATAAAATGCTACAGAGAAAAAAAAACAATCACATGGAAGTAATACAGCAGCTCTTTCATAAAAAAGGTATGTGGTACATGCTGGCATTTTCAAAGTTTATTGCAGATGAAATCACACGAAGCATATAAAGTACACTGCACAAAAGCATACGTAAATATGCATCTCAACTATATCCCATTACATTAACATGAGAGGATTGCAAATTTCAATTACGATGACTTGCAAAAGTACTAAAATAGAACAGGGAACACTGAATGCACTTCAAGTAAATATGTGGCACCTTATTTGGTACAGTGATTTATCAAAACACATACGCTAAACTTGAATTACATTTCTGAAATCATACCACACAGTAATTTAACTTACCACTTGTATGTGTGTTCTTTGCTAGTTGTGCTATCCAGTTATAAAAATGCTTATCTTGATGGTTGTGTAGCTGGTAAAACCCACATCAAGGGCGGGATTCAATTCTTTTCACCCCTTTCTACACCCGTTCTGTTTCGCCCTTGGGGGCATGGTATCATTATTTCAGCTTGCTGCCCTTGGAGTAGCGAGGCACCCAACCTTTTACACGGCTAAACCGGATTACTATGGGCGCGTTATGCACGATAACGGGGATCATTGTTGACAGGAGATTAGGCGTGATATATCATTTGAATTCCACCCCAAGTGTGAGTAAACGTAATTAAATCCCTCCACCCCCCCCCCCCCAAAAAAAAACAACAACTTTTCATGCAATTTTAAATAGTGAAAAAATAGCGAATTACTTTGGATGATTTTGGGTAGCTTAAAATGGCCTGTAGTTATATGTCATTTTAAAGACACTTTGAAAAATATTTAAAAAAAAAAAACGTACACACCTACAACCTTAAAAACACCTGTCCTATCAAAGCAACACCCCTACATAACTGTTCCAAATCATGGAAACCCTAATTCTGCTTTTAGCAGATCACCCCGAAAATGACATTTACCAAATTATGCTAGTTAAAAAAAAAAAAAAAAAAGCCTTGACATTTGTACCTTAAAATAGGGATTTTACCTTACTTTTCACCTGCTCAGGGGGCCGTTAACTTCTAAGGAGGCTTAACGCGCATCTAATTAAATAGCAAAAACTTGTGCCAAGCTATGTTAACGGTTTATCAGATAAAATGGACTCTGCTTGGAAAACTTAACTTGCCTTAAGTTGGTGACTAGAATGTTTTTTTTCTAGAAGCACTCCATTTGAGAAGTTTACACTTCGACAGGAGATTGAATTTTTGATGGTTGCGATAATTAATGGGAGTCCAACAGTGCAATTCCATTATCCTGGCGCCCATTAATAATCGCACTTGTTGCGTCCAGTCTTTGTTAGGGAACCCAAAAAATAAGGTTTTACTTACCGGTAAATCTATTTCTCGTAGTCCGTAGTGGATGCTGGGGACTCCGTAAGGACCATGGGGATTAGACGGGCTCCGCAGGAGACAGGGCACTCTAAGAAAGAATTAGGACTACTGGTGTGCACTGGCTCCTCCCTCTATGTCCCTCCTCCAGACCTCAGTTAAGGAAACTGTGCCCGGAAGAGCTGACAGTACAAGGAAAGGATTTTGGAATCCAGGGTAAGACTCATACCAGCCACACCAATCACACCGTATAACTTGTGATAACTAACCCAGTTAACAGTATGAACAACAACAGAGCATCAGACAACCTGACGCAAACATAACATAACCCTTAGTTAAGCAATAACTATATACAAGTATTGCAGAAGAAATCCGCACTTGGGACGGGCGACCAGGATCCACTACGGACTACGAGAAATAGATTTACCGGTAAGTAAAATCTTATTTTCTCTAACTTCCTAGTGGATGCTGGGGACTCCGTAAGGACCATGGGGATTATACCAAAGCTCCCAAACGGGCGGGAGAGTGCGGATGACTCTGCAGCACCGAATGAGCAAACACAAGGTCCTCCTCAGCCAGGGTATCAAACTTGTAGAATTTTGCAAACGTGTTTGAACCGACCAAGTAGCTGCTCGGCAAAGCTGTAATGCCGAGACCCCTCGGGCAGCCGCCCAAGAAGAGCCCACCTTCCTTGTGGAATGGGCTTTTACAGATTTTGGATGCGGCAATCCAGCCGCAGAATGAGCCTGCTGAATCGTGTTACAGATCCAGCGAGCAACAGTTTGCTTTGAAGCAGGAGCACCCAGCTTGTTGGATGCATACAGGATAAACAGCGAGTCAGTTTTCCTGACTCCAGCCGTTCTGGCTACATAAATCTTCAAAGCCCTGACTACATCTAGTAACTTGGAATCCTCCAAGTCACGAGTAGCCGCAGACACCACAATAGGTTGGTTCAAATGAAAGGATGACCCCACCTTCCGCAGAAATTGCGGACGAGTTCATAACTCTGCCCTGTCCAGATGGAAAACCAGATAGGGGCTTTTACATGACAAAGCCGCCAATTCTGACACACGCCTAGCCGAAGCTAAGGCCAATAGCATGACCACTTTCCACGTGAGATACTTTAACTCCACGGTCTTAAGTGGCTCAAACCAGTGAGATTTCAGGAAACTCAACACCACGTTAAGATCCCAAGGTGCCACTGGTGGCAAAAAAGGGGGCTGAATATGCAGCACTCCCTTTACAAACGTCTGAACCTCAGGAAGAGAAGCCAGTTCCTTTTGAAAGAAAATGGATAGGGCCAAAATCTGGACCTTTATGGACCCTAATTTTAAGCCCATAGTCACTCCCGACTGTAGGAAGTGAAGGAACCGGCCCAGCTGGAATTCCTCTGTAGGGGCCTTCCTGGCCTCACACCAAGCAACATATTTTCGCCATATACGGTGATAATGTTTTGCTGCCACGTCCTTCCTAGCCTTTATCAGCGTAGGAATAACTTCATCCGGAATGCCTTTTTCCGCTAGGATCCGGCGTTCAACCGCCATGCCATCAAACGCAGCCGCGGTAAGTCTTGGAACAGACAGGGCCCCTGTTGCAACAGATCCTGTCTGAGAGGCAGAGGCCATGGGTCCTCTGTGAGCATTTCTTGCAGTTCCGGGTACTAAGTCCTTCTTGGCCAATCCGGAACAATGAGTATTGTTCTCACTCCTTTTTTTCTTACGATTCTCAGCACCTTGGGTATGAGAGGAAGAGGAGGAAACACATAGACCGACTGGAACACCCACGGTGTTACTAGTGCGTCCACAGCTATCGCCTGAGGGTCTCTTGACCTGGCGCAATACTTTTGTAGCTTTTTGTTGAGGAGGATGCCATCATGTCCACCTGTGGCAGTTCCCATCGATTTGTAATCTGTGTGAAGACTTCTTGATGAAGTCCCCACTCTCCCGGGTGGAGGTCGTGCCTGCTGAGGAAGTCTGCTTCCCAGTTGTCCACTCCCGGAATGAACACTGCTGACAGTGCTTGCACGTGATTCTCCGCCCAACGAAGAATCCTGGTGGCTTCGGCCATCGCCACCCTACTTCTTGTGCCGCCCTGGCGATTTACATGAGCCACTGCGGTGATGTTGTCCGATTGAATCAGCACCGGTTGGTTGCGAAGCAGAGGCTCCACTTGACTCAGGGCGTGGTATATAGCCCTTAGTTCCAGGATATTGATGTGCAGACAAGCCTCCTGACTTGACCACAGCCCTTGGAAGTTTCTTCCCTGAGCGACTGCCCCCCACCCTCGGAGGCTTGCATCCGTGGTCACCAGGACCCAGTCCTGTATGCCGAACCTGCGGCCCTCGAGAAGGTGAGCACTCTGCAGCCACCACAGAAGAGACACCCTGGCCCTGGGGGATAGGGTGATCAGCCGATGCATCTGAAGATGCGATCCGGACCACTTGTCCAACAGATCCCACTGAAAGTTCCTCGCATGGAACCTGCCGAAGGGAATGGCTTCGTATGACACCACCATCTTTCCCAGGACTCTCGTGCATTGATGCACCGACACCTGTTTTGGTTTTAAGAGGTCTCTGACCAGAGTCACAAGCTCCTGGGCCTTCTCCTCCGGGAGAAACACCTTCTTCTGGTCTGTGTCCAGAATCATGCCCAGGAAGGGCAGTCTCGTCGTAGGAATCAGCTGCGACTTTGGAATATTCAGAATCCAGCCGTGCTGTGTTAACACCTCCCGAGAGTGTGCTACGCTGATCAGCAACTGCTCTCTGGACCTCGCCTTTATGAGGAGATCATCCAAGTATGGGATAATTGTGACTCATTGCTTTCGCAGGAGCATCATCATTTCTGCCATTACCTTGGTAAATATTCTCGGTGCCGTGGACAGACCAAACGGCAACGTCTGGAATTGGTAATGACAGTCCTGTACCACAAATTTGAGGTACTCCTGATGAGGTGGATAAATGGGGACATGCAGGTAAGCATCTTTTATGTCCAGAGACACCATAAAATCCCCCTCTTCCAGGCTTGCGATGACCGCTCTCAGCGATTCCATCTTGAACTTGAACCTTTTCAGGTAAATGTTCAGGGATTTTAAATTCAATATGGGTCTGACCGAACCGTCCGGTTTCGGAAACACAAACATTGTGGAATAGTAACCCCTTCCCAGTTGAGGGAGGGGAACCTGTACCACCACCTGCTGGAGATATAATTTGTGAATTCCCTTTCTATGGGGGAAGCTGGCAGGGCCGATTTGAGGTAACGGTGAGGGGGCATCACTTCGAATTCCAGCTTGTATCCCTGAGACACAATCTGTATAGCCCAGGGATCCACCTGTGAGCGAACCCACTTGTGGCTGAAATTTCGGAGACGCGCCCCCACCGCTCCTGGCTCCACCTGTGGAGCCCCAGCGTCATGCGGTGGATTTTGTGGAAGCCGGGGAGGACTTCTGTTCCTGGGAACTAGCTGTATTGTGCAGCTTCTTTCCTCTACCCCTGCCTCTGGCAAGAAAAGACGCACCTCGGACTTTCTTGCCTCTGTGCGATCGAAAGGACTGCATTTGGTAATACGGTGCTTTCTTAGGTTGTGAGGGAATATAGGGCAAAAAATTTGACTTCCCAGCCGTAGCTGTGGAAACTAGGTTTGAGAGACCGTCCCCAAACAATTCCTCACCCTTATAAGGTAAAACCTCCATGTGCTTTTTTGAGTCGGCATCACCTGTCCATTGCCGAGTCCACAGGACCCTTCTGGCAGAAATTGACATTGCATTTATTCTAGAGCCCAGTAGGCAAATGTCTCTCTGGGCATCCCTCATATATAGGACAGCGTCTTTTATATGCCCCAGGGTCAGTAATATAGTATCCTTGTCCAAGGTATCAAGTTCCTCAGACAGAGTATCTGTCCATGCTGCTACAGCACTACACATCCAGGCCGACGCAATTGCCGGCCTCAGTAGGGTACCTGAATGTGTATAAACGGACTTCAGGATACCTTCCTGCTTCCTATCCGCAGGATCTTTTAGGGAGGCCGTATCCTGTGACGGCAGGGCCACCTTCTTAGATAAGCGTGTTAAAGCTTTGTCTACCCTAGGGGAGGATTCCCAGCGTAACCTGTCCGTTGGCGGGAAAGGATACGACATAAGTAACCGTTTGGAAATCTGCACTTTCCTATCAGGAGAATCCCAAGCTTTTTCACATAACTCATTTAACTCATGTGAAGGGGGAAAAGTCACTTCTTGCCTTTTTTCCCCAAACATATAAACCCTCTTGTCAGAGACCGGGTTTACCTCTGAAATGTGCAATACATCCTTCATTGCTATAATCATGTAGCGGATGGCTTTAGCCATTTTAGGCTGCAACTTTGCATCATCGCCATCGACACTGGGGTCAGAATCCGTGTCGATATCTGTGTCAACAATCTGGGATAGTGGGCGCTTCTGAGACCCCGACGGCCTCTGCGCTGTAGGATCAGGCATGGGTTGAGACCCTGACAGTCCCAAGGCTTCAGCTTTATCCAACCTTTTATGCAAGGAGTTTACATTATCATTTAACACCTTCCACATATCCATCCAATCAGGTGTCGGCGGCGACCCCACATTCATCTGCACCTGCTCTGCTTCCACATAGCCTTCCTCGTCAAACATGTCGACACAATCGTACCGACACACCACACACACACAGGGGATGCTCTATTTGAGGACAGAACACCCACAAGGCCTTTTGGAGAGACAGAGAGAGAGTATGCCAGCACACACCCCAGCGCTATATAACCCAGGAATTACACAGTAACTTAGTGTTTACCCAGTAGCTGCTGTATTAGTGATTTGGCGCTAAATTTATGTGCCCCCCCTCTCTTTTTACCCACTTTCTACAGTGACTCTGCAGGGGAGAGCCTGGGGAGCTTCCTCTCAGCGGAGCTGTGGAGAGAAAATGGCGCTGGTGAGTGCTGAGGAAGAAGCCCCGCCCCCTCAGCGGCGGGTTTCTGTCCCGCGATTTTGTGTAAAATAATGGCGGGGGCTCATGCATATATACAGTGCCCAGCTGTATATATGCTCTATTATGCCAGGAGGTACTCAATTGCTGCCCAGGGCGCCCCCCCCGTGCACTGCACCCTACAGTGACCGGAGCGTGTGGGTTAGTGTGGGAGCAATGGCGCACATCTGCAGTGCTGTGCGCTACCTCATATGAAGACAGGAGTCTTCTGCCGCCGATTTCGAAGTCTTCTTGCTTCTCTCGCCCGGCTTCTGTCTTCTGGCTCTGCGAGGGGGACGGCGGCGCGGCTCCGGTATCGGACGACCAAGGGTGAGTTCCTGTGTTCGATCCCTCTGGAGCTAATGGTGTCCAGTAGCCTAAGAAGCACGACCTATCCGCAGTTAGTAGGTTTGCTTCTCTCCCCTCAGTCCCGCGTAGCAGAGAGTCTGTTGCCAGCAGATCTCTCTGAAAATAAAATAAAAATCCTAATAAAATACTTTCTTATTAGCAAGCTCAGGAGAGCTCACTAAAGTGCACCCAGCTCTGACCGGGCACAGATTCTAACTGAGGTCTGGAGGAGGGACATAGAGGGAGGAGCCAGTGCACACCAGTAGTCCTTATTCTTTCTTAGAGTGCCCTGTCTCCTGCGGAGCCCGTCTATTCCCCATGGTCCTTACAGAGTCCCCAGCATCCACTAGGACGTTAGAGAAATTGACTTTTCACACATTTCTAGTGCACACATTAGAGTTAACAATGGGCAGAGCTTGGATGGTGAAATAGGGCACTAATGATCTTGCACACACCCAATAAGGAAGTACAGCCACTCAGGGAGGGGGTGTGACCTTTGGCCACAACCTTAAAACGTCACTCTTGGGGGCGTGCCCAGCATTCACAGACATGCTGGGTTGCTCCATAAACTCTCTACACACAGTATCTATTCATCGATAGCGAACTAACAACTTTTCCCATCTGTGGGACAATGTGTCCTACAGATGGAGACGGTAGAGGGCAGGCTGTTCCAGCGGGGCATTAATATGAGAGCAGGGTGCATTTTGGAGTTTTCAAATCAGGCATGTTCATAAATGAAGCTTAATACAAGTGCTTACACCAGTGTGTGAAAAAGAATTCAGAACTTATAGTCTGCCTCAGGGACTGGCTCATCAATTCAACATGTTAAGGATTCAGAATTCCCTCATGTTAGGCAGAGATGAATGGCGGAAGTGGTAATAAGTAGACTAATTGGCCCTACACACTAAGCGATAACACTGAAAGATATGAACGATCTTGTTCAATAATGAACAAGATATCGTTCATATCTTTCAGTGTGTATGCACCAACGATGAACGATGCGCGCCCTGCGCTCGTTCATCGATGGTGCGGGTCCTTTATACATGCATGCCGATATGGACAATTTCAACCAAATTAGCATACAGGGCTACGGGGCGAGGTGACGGGGGGAGTGAAGGGGTGTCGGTCCTTGACGCAAGAAGACAGATACAGGAGATGCCAGAGCCGCTGCTGGGTGACATCACCCGGCAGAGTGATGAAGCAAGCCAGACCTGCCACTGGGGAACAAATCCCTGCACAGAGCAGGCAGTGCAGAGGTAAGTGAGCTGGGGACTGAGGATGCAGGGACACTGGGGAAGGTGTGTGAGTGTGCTGTGCTGGAGCCAGTGTGCAGGGCCAGGCAGAAACTGAACAGCAGCAGGCCAATGCTCCCTTCACAGTGTCTGCCAGCCCAATGTCCCCCACCATTACTGACCGTGCCAACGGAGTGTTTCCCCCTTCCCTCCCCAACCAGCCCACTGCGTTGTCCCATCTAGAAGCCCCCGTCAGTCCAGACACACTGATTCCCCCCCCCCAACCACCCCCACCCCAAGTCAGCCCAGTGTTAACTCCTCACACCCCTATCTCACTGCCCCCTCTACCTAGCGCAATGTTTAAAACGTGCCCTGCCTGGCGCAATGTTTAAAACGTGCCCTGCCTGGCGAAAGGTTCATAAGGAGCCCTGCCTGGCGCAAGGTTCATAAGGTGCCCTGCCTGGCGCAAGGTTCATAAGGTGCCCTGCCTGGCGCAAGGTTCATAAGGTGCCCTGCCTGGCGCAAGGTTCATAAGGTGTCCTGCCTAGCGCAAGGTTCATAAGGTGCCCTGCCTGGCGCAAGGTTTAAAACGTGCCCTGCCTGGCGCAAGGTTTAAAACGTGCCCTGCCTGGCGCAAAGTTTAAAACGTGCCCTGCCTGGCGCAGTGTTAATAGGAGGTTCTACCTGGTGCAATGTGAACAAGCGGCACTACTCTGTGGTGCAATGTGAATTGGCACTATTATTCCTCACGAAGCCAAGTGCATACATTTTTGCTGCGCGCCGAAGGCGCGCACTGTCCATACCTCCTTACTTTGGAATATAGGAGGGGGAGCACCAATTCACTTTCTGCTGAAGTGCGCCAAAATGTCTAGTTACAGCTCTGGTGCAGAGAGTCCTGTATGCTAAACAGCCCAGCAGCATTGTCACCCCATCCTCCCCCTTGAAACACTTTTGTAGTGTCCAAATCAAGTTGTGTGATTTTATATTTGAATCATTAATAAGAACCTTCATTCCGATGGGACCTAGAAAAGGACAGGTAGGACCACAATATTTAAAAGTGAGGGGTCCCAAGGACCCACTTTTTATTCGGCTTAGCGCCATCACTGAGAACAGTAACTGGAGTTGCTAGAGTATTAAAATATCGAGTTAGAATGAATTGCAATGTTTTGCTGTAGAAGCCACAACACTAGCAAATTGTTGTCCATTAGAATGGACACTCAGTATAAATGTCCAAACCAAATTTTTATTTATTTTTTGGTGGGGTCGGGGGTGGGGTGGGGGGCGTTTACTTAGGGCATTATTTGTCTACTTTACCAGTGTCATCATTGGGATACACCAGAAACATGCATTGGGTCATAAAGAGCTAAGGGCCTAATTAATGTTTGTATGCAATTGTAAATTTCTAGGCTACGGAGCTGCTAATGTTAACAAGTGACGCTAACATCCAGGAATGAGAAGAGACACCCACTGGAGCCATCGCAAACTCATTGCAATTGTGTACACATTCACAGCCTATTCACAAAAACAAGGAACATAGGGGCTAAGGGTTGGTCAATGGCTACACATACAGGACACGGCAGTACGAACATAGGCGCCTTGTTTCTGTACTTACAAGCTCACTGCAGATGCACAGACCGAAAACGGCCATGACACGCATGCGTCCTTCCAACCACTCCCTGTGAATTCCCCAATAACACCTCCAAACGGACACTTCTGGTCAATCCCTTTTCCATGAAATCCTCATTGCAAGTGGGATCACAGAAGCAATGCAATCACAGCCTGACGATAATCGCTCCGTTGCGGGAACATCGACCATTGCATACAAACATCAATTAGGCAGTAAATATGGAGATTTAAAAGGTTACATTTGTTCACTTAACTTGTAAGTACTCTAGATAAATACTGTAGCACAGTGGCTCTAATAATTACCGAAATGTACAACATCTAACTTCACATCAGCATGTATGCTCTGCATGGATTAATAAAGATACAGCAATAAGCAGTTAGTATGTTTTTATATGCAATGAGTCTTAACTACACTCACAGCAATTTGTATCTATTTTGTTTACTCCTCTATGGGTATTTACTTTGCACCTGTACACGTTTGTAAGCAAGCATTGGAAAGAAGAAGAAAAAGTATAATCAAAGTATAATTATAGCCTTTTATCATGTTATTGTCTCAATATGCTATTAAAGCATAGCATAATATCAACCACTGATGTTTTCAGTATCCACAGCTATAGAAAGTTACTAAAGGGTTTGTCCATTTTTGTGGAAACTTATTTTTAAAGTGCCATCAATTATTAAATGCACACACCACATGGGTACTGAGATCTGGAAAATCTAGTTGGATGTGCTTTCAACAATGTTACAGTGCTAATATTTGAAAGCTAAAGAGCAGTTGGTAGCAGCTTTTATGCCAAATGACCTTTAATACTTTTTAACACTTCACTTGCTTCTGGGTATCTGTGCAGGATGGACATAATACTGGGCAGCCAGTGTACTCCTAAAAATAACTGTATGGGCGAGATTAATAATTATATGGGCAAGATTCAATTGTTGCATGCGCTGTCAGCCAGTAGATGGCACCCAAAGGAGCAATTAAATTGTTGCTCCGTTTGGGTGCGATGGATACTGGCGCCTGCATTTCAGCTTGCAACCCTTGTTTGGCCGGCCAACACTTAGGTTAGGGTAGGCTGCTTTACACAGCTCAACCTGAATAGGGGCAAATCAGGGAAAGAAAAAAAAATGTAAAAAAAATTTAATTGCACCCCACGATTGCCAGTCACTTTAGGCAGGAGATAGAGGTCGCAAAATCACTGAATATCGCCCTAAGAGTCTAGTTTTTTTGGAATGATTTCTATTCGTCAGACCCCGTATTGCATGACATCAGTTTTGTTGACACAATTAAACTATTTAGGATAATTACATTCTTTGATAAATTCTTCCTCTTTTATACTTTAAAAGGTTGTCGATTTATGCTTCAGCATTATATTTAATAAGCTGTTGCCAATATAATTGATCTAAAATTGATTTAACGCTGCTAAAGAAAATCAAGGGGATACTTGCAAAAAAAATTTTTTTACGAGTATAGAAAATGTTGCTTATTTGATTTAATTATTGTAATGTTAAAAAGCAAATTTAAAAGACAAGCGTCTTATGAAAAAGTGATAATCAGTGTCCATCATTTGACGGAAAAGAGGTTATCACAGCTTCAAACAGAAATCAATAACTTCTCAGGTGTGCCCGTGAATTGCAGAGTCTAACATGTCACCACAGTATGTTGTGTGTGCAATTTATAACTCTGTAAAAAGATAGGCTTATCACAGTTTTTGATGTAAACATGCACAGTACAGCGAACAAGGGGTGCTATTCTGACCTAGACGCAGCCACGCGTCTGTACGACGCAGCTGCATCCAGAGTATGCGCACCGACCGCAGAACAAAAAAAGTTGCTGTACCGCCTGCCAGCGTAGCCAGGCAGGAGTCGACCTCAAATCGATGCGTTCGCAATTAAATTGCAAACGCATTGCAGGGTGGAGCACCACACATGCTGGACGGTCTTGCCCTGTGCTGGGCGACCCCCAGCATGCGATAAGATGGACTTAGATCTTGCTGCGGAAGAATTTATGGGAGGTAATGGGGGTTGGCTGGTCAAACACAGGCATGTTTCAGCCAGCATCAGTACGCAGCTGCAATGTCCCAGTCAGCTAAGTTCCAAACAAACATTCTGACTAGCCACATGGCTGCTGAGAAGTTTGATGGTGTGTTGTGACCTTGTGCACAAATGGCGCAGATATGCAGACGGAGGGCATCTTTACATTCCAGCGGCTGTGGCATGAAGAATATATTTGCAGTAACATTGCATATGACTACGCAGTTGTGAATACAATTGCCTCCACCCCTGAATCAGTCCTTAAGGCGGCAATTACGATTTACAACTACATATAAAAGGTGAACACAACCTGTATTAGACTAATTGCAAGCAGTATCAAACACACATATGCAAAACCTTATCAGACAGCAAAGTACCTTAGACTAAAGAAAAGACAAGCCATTCCAGCATAGGAAACTAAGTGAAAATTTTAGCGGGCACAAAAATAAATTAAAATACCAAAATGCTTCAGGAGTAAGAAGCCCACGCGAGCACAATAAGGCTCTTACTTTAGAAGAGTCAGTCCGCCTGCGTTTGGATTTTGATTCCTGAGCTTCTGAGCTTGGACGCCTGGTCTTCTTCATGGATGGACTCTGTTTTGGAACGCAGCCATTTTTTTCGGTTCTTATTAACAGCTGTGAGAAGATATGTGTAGGATTAGGCTTAAAATACTGGTTGAGCCATTAGCACTCTTAATCTAAGATATAGTGAATAACAGTCTACCTATATGTAGTAGGACTACAATTAACTAGTTTCACATATTTTATATAAAGTACTAGAGTAATGATTTTAGAAACCGTATTTAAAACAAAAACCATTGCCTTGTTCAAAATGTGCTTATTTTTTGCATACTAATGTGAACCATGTATAGTATTGTTGAAAAATGTGTAAATAAAAAAAAAACCATATGGGGGTTCAAATGTTTTTTTCCGGCACCCATCAATTCAATTGTTGCTCTGATTGGGCGACCATTATTCTCTAAAAGCCCAAATAGGGTTTAACCATTAATAGAAGCTACTGCAGTCTAGTGCGCCCAAACCATGGACTTTTTGCGCATTTCTAGCTCACCACCTCAGGAGGCAGTGAAAAAGAAAGGTCTCTCCCACGACTAAAGGGTGCACAAATGGAGCTACAATTGAATTGCTCTGTTTTGCACCCCATAGTGGTAGCCGCAGGGGAAAACAACTGAATCACACCTTATGTGCCCATTGGCCTTTGAGAAAGCTTGTACAAGAGCTATAGTTTCTCAACATTTGGTTCATATATTATCTGGGTGCCTAAAATGAAACCAAGTGTACTGTATATTAGGTATCAAAAATTGAACCTAAAAGATACTGTTAAAGAAAATATATATATATATATATATATATATATATATATATATATATATATGTGTATGTATGTATGTAAGTATGTATGTATGTATGTATGTATGTATGTATGTATGTATGTATGTATGTATGTATGTATGAAGAAATAAGCAGATTAAGTACTGATTAGACATATTGAGGGGAATTCAATTGTTTGTGAAGTCAGTCGGGTGTCTGTTTTTTCCTATCTAATAGACAGGAAAAAACAGACACCCGACTGACTTTTCAAACAATTGAATATCCCCCTTAGGGATACTCCAAATATATGTAAAAATACAAATATAACCCTTTGCTGCTGAGCCAATTAGCCCATTTTTAAACATTATCGCCTTGTCACATTCAATCATCAATACCGGTAATTATTTATGCAGGATTTACAATATAGTTTTGTTTCTAGACTACAAATTTCCAGAAATAAGCATGAGTTTGCTTATTTTTTATCTGCGTTACTTAAGTGGGCAAAAATGCTTTTTTATTAATTCTATCCAAAAACTGCTAAAATTATGATTTTATTCTGTAAATCTCTATTTAAAAACGTGATTCAGTATAATCTTAAGAAACGTGCAGATTTGTTAATAAAATCATACCTAATCTGAGTTAAACAGTTATTTACATAATTTGATCATTCAATAAATCCAGTTATGTTGACATTCACTGTGATAAAAAATAACGAGTTTTATGGTAAGAACTTACCTTTGTTAAAACTGTTTCTGCGAGGTACACTGGGCTCCACAAGGATAGACATTGTGGTGTAGAGTAGGATCTTGATCCGAAGCACCAACAGGCTCAAAAGCTTTGACATTCTTCCCAAGATGCATAGCGCCGCCTCCTTTATCACCCCGCCTCCGTGCACAGGAGCTCAGTTTTGTTAACCAGCCCCCAATGCAGTAGCAAGCAAAAGAGACGACAACTGCCAGTTGCCACAAACACCATACTCTCCCGACAGGAGAAGTGTCAGCGGCTAATGCAATACCAACCCAAAGAATCTAAGTGCGTCAGGGTGGGCGCCTTGTGGAGCCCAGTGTACCTCGCAGAAAGAGTTTTAACAAAGGCAAGTTCTTACAATAAAACTCGTTTTCTGCTGTGGGGTACACTGGGCTCCACAAGGATAGACATTGGGGATGTAGTAAAGCAGTTCCTTATGGGAGAGGACGCACAGTAGCGGGCACAAGAACCCGGCGTCCAAAGGAAGTATCCTGGGAAGCTGCGGTATCGAAGGCATAGAACCTAATTAAAGTGTTCACTGAGGACCACGTAGCCGCCATGCACAATTGTTCAAGGGTCGCACCACGGCGGGCCGACCAACAAGGTCCAACAGACCGAGTAGAATGGGCCGTAATGTGAGCAGGAGCAGACAGACCAGCCTTCACATAAGCATGTGCAATCACAATTCTAATCCATCTGGCCAAAGTCTGCTTGTGAGCAGGCCAGCCCCGTTTGTGAAATCCAAAACAGAATAAAGAGAGAATCAGATTTCCTAACAGAAGCAGTTCTCTTCACATAGATACGGAGAGCCCGTACTACATCCATAGACCGCTCTTTGGGAGACAAATCAGGAGAGACAAAGGCCGGAACCACAATCTCCTGATTAAGGTGGAACGAAGAAACCACCTTAGGTAAATAACCGGGACGAGTCCTAAGAGCCGCCCGGTCACGGTGAAAAATCAGATATGGGGAACTACAAGACAAGGCACCCAGATCCGACACTCTTCTAGCAGAGGCAATAGCCAGCAAGAACACCACCTTAAAGGAAAGCCACTTAAGGTCAGCTGAACCAAGGGGTTCAAATGAAGGTTCCTGCAACGCCTCCAAAACCACCGACAAGTCCCAAGGAGCCACAGGCGGGACATAGGGAGGTTGGATACGCAACACACCTTGAGTGAAAGTATGAACATCAGGCAAAGTCGCAATTTCTCTCTGAAACCACACCGACAAAGCAGAAACATGAACCTTCAGGGAGGCCAGACGCAGGCCTAACTCTAGGCCTTGCTGCAGAAAAGCCAAAAGCTTGGCTGTAGTAAACTTGGAAGCGTCATAATTGTTAGATGCGCACCAAACAAAGTAGGAATGCCAGACCCTATGGTAAATCCGAGCAGAAGCCGGTTTCCGGGCCCGCAACATAGTTTTAATGACCTCTTCAGAAAAACCCTGAGCCCTCAAGACGGAAGCTTCAAGAGCCACGCCGTCAAAGACAGTCGGGCTAGGTCCTGGTAGACACAGGGGCCCTGAACGAGGAGGTCTGGGCGTTGTGGAAGTAGAATTGGACGCTCTGACGACAGGCCCTGCAGGTCTGAGAACCAGTGCCGTCTGGGACACGCCAGAGCTATGAGAAGCAGATTTTCTTTTTCTTGCTTGAACTTCCGAATTACCCTGGGCAGGAGTGACACCGGAGGGAACACGAACGGCAGCCGAAACCTCCACGGCACCACTAGCGCATCCACGAATGCTGATTGAGGATCCCTTGTTCTTGCTCCGAAGACCGGAACCTTGTGATTGTGTCGAGACGCCATCAGATCCACATCTGGAAGACCCCACTTTTCCACGAGGAGTTGAAACACTTCTGGATGGAGGCCCCATTCGCCGGCATGTACGTCCTGATGACTGAGAAAGTCCGCTTCCCAATTCAGGACTCCCGGAATGAATATTGCCGATATGGCCGGTAGATGGCGTTCCGCCCAACGTAGAATCCGTGAGACTTCCTTCATTGCCAAACGGCTTCGAGTGCCGCCTTGATGATTTATGTAAGCCACTGTGGTGGCGTTGTCCGAATGTACTGAATTAAATGCTGGGCCAGGTTCAACGCATTGAAGACCGCCCGCAATTCCAGAATGTTTATCGAGAGGAGAGATTCCTCCTTGGTCCACCGACCCTGAAGGGAGTGCTGCTCCAGCACCGCGCCCCAACCTCTTAGACTGGCATCTGTCATCAACAGGACCCAGTTGGATATCCAGAAGGGACGACCCCTGCACAATTGTTGGTCCCGGAGACATCAAAGCAGCGACAGACGGACGTCTGGAGTCAATAAGATCATGTGAGATCTGATACGGTGAGGCGGGCCATCCCACTTGGCTAGAATCAGCCTCTGGAGGGGGCGAGAATGGAATTGAGCATACTCAACCATGTCGAATGCTGATACCATGAGGCCCAGCACCTGCATTGCCGAATGTATCAACACTTGTGGATGAAAAAGGAAGCAACGAATACTGTCCTGAAGCTTCAGGACTTTCTCCTGAGACAAGAACAACCTCTGGTTGTAAGTGTCCAACAGCGCTCCCAGGTGCACCATGCTCTGAGCAGGGACCAGGGAGGATTTCTTCCAGTTGATGAGCCACCCGTGGGCTTGTAGAAACCGGACCGTCATATCCAGATGACGTAGGAGAAGATATGGGGAATTTGCCAGGATTAACAAGTCGTCCAGATATGGCAGTATCCTGACCCCTTGACGGCGGAGTACCACCGTCATCACCGCCATAACTTTGGTGAAGACTCGCGGTGCAGTAGTTAAACCAAAAGGTAATGCCCGAAACTGGTAATGGATGTTGCCAATAGCAAACCTCAGGTATTGTTGATGTGACACTGCTATAGGAATATGCAGGTAAGCATCCTGTATGACCGGGGAGACCATGTAGTCCCCAGGTTCCAAGGCCAGAACTATAGAGCGAAGGGTTCCCATACGGAACTTGGAAACCTTCACAAACCTGTTCAATGCCTTGAGGTTGAGAATGGGCCGGGAGGACCCATTCGGTTTCGGGACTAGAAACAGCGGGGAATAGTACCCCCGGCCCCTCTGAGCAAGAGGCACCTGTACTAAGACTCCTGTATCCAGGAGGGTCTGTACCACCGAGTGTAGAAATTTTGCCTTTGTCTGGTCCAAAGGGACGTCTGTCTGGCAAAATCGATGAGGGGGTTGGTTTTTGAAGGCTATGGCGTAACCTCGAGTGACGACTTCCCGTACCCAGGCATCTGAAGTGGTCTTCAACCATTCCCGGGTATACCCTAGAAGCCGATCCCCCAGGGGGAGGCCCGCCCCGTCATGCGGCAGGCTTATCGGTCTTGGCAGCTGGCTGACGGGCAGCCCAGGCTCTTCTGGGCTTTGGCTTACCAGGTTTGGAAGTGCGGGTCTGCTTATGGTACGCCTAACCTTTTGCTTTACCTGAAGGACGAAAGGGGCGAAAGGACGTACCTTTAGCCTTCGACACAGAAGGAGAGGTATTAGGCAGACAGGCAGTTTTGGCAGTAGCCAAGTCAGCCACTATCTTATTTAAGTCCTCTCCAAACAGAATATCTCCCTTGAAAGGGAGTACCTCCAGGGTTTTTCTAGAGTCCAGATCCACAGACCAGGATCTCAGCCACAATATCCGGCGAGCCAGGACTGACGTAGTAGAGGCCTTGGCTGCTAGGATACCGGCATCAGAAGCCGCCTCTTTAATATATCGAGAAGCTGTGACAATATATGACAAGTATTCTCTAGCATGGTTAGAGGATATTTCCGCTTCTAACTCCAAGGCCCATGCTTCAATAGCCTTGGCAGCCCATGTAGCTGCAATAGTGGGCCTTTGTGCAGCACCCGTGAGGGTGTTAATCGCTTTCAGACAACCCTCTACACATTTATCCGTAGGCTCTTTTAGAGACGTGAGGGTAGTGACAGGTAGAGCTGAGGAAATCACCATCCTAGCCACATGTGAGTCCACTGGCAGAGGCGTTTCCCAATTCTTAGACAGCTCTGGCGCGAGGGTATAGCGAGCCAGCATCTTCTTTTGAGGCACAAACTTCGTACCCGTGTTTTCCCAGGGTTCCTGACGTATATTCACTAGGTGATCAGAGTGAGGTAAAACTTGTTTAACCACCGTCTGACGCTTGAACCTATCTGGTTTCTTAGGAGGGACGGATGGCTCGGGATCATCCGTAATCTGCAGAATTAACTTAATAGCCTCCAAAAGATCAGGAACATCCACATGTGAACTACCCTCCCCATCAGCAGTATCTGAGCCAGAACCTGTGGGGTCAGTATATGTGCCGTCTTCATCAGACGAGTTGTCAGTGACAGCAGTGGATTGTGAGGAGACAAGCGCTCGCTTAGAGGACCTCTTGGACTTAGACGGGCGTTGGTCAGACTTTTTAGTAGCCAAGTACTGGTTCTACTTCTTTAATTGACCCGATAAATCGTCCGCCCACGGCGGGTTAGCTGCAGGGACCACATACGGTTGTACCGGCATTGGGGGTCCCATAGGGTGTGTTAGTTTATGAACTAGCGCATGCAGAAGCGTGGAAAAAGCGGCCCACGGTGGGTCAGTATGTGCCTCCGCTGCCACAGTCCCACTGGGGGGCAAGGAGCCCCCAGAACCAGAGCCCACAGCGGCTATATTCTCCTCATATGGGTCTGTGGCTTCAGCAACACCAGCAGCGTGTTCCGCCCCAGAACCGTTACCCTCAGAAGCAGACATGATATAACTTGCAGTATGAGGTAACACAGTACAATTATCAGCAGCACTATACCTCTAAACCCAAACCCCTGCGCAGTGTAGTCAGCACTAGCAGAGATAAAGGAGAGATATGGTGACTAAATCAGAGAAAAATACGTAATACAGTATATCAGGTTATGGAATATAGGGATAGCAAGTTGAGTGAAAGACCCAAAATGGACACCACTCAGCTATCAAATGCACACACAGAAAGTCACAGTTTGTACAATGCAGAGGTTTTTACTTACAATACTGCACTGGACTAGCTTACACAGCTATATAAGAATAGATATAACAGTATACAGTAAGAACTGGATGTATATCACAAGGTAATTGTACTATAAAACCCTGACTAAATGCACTCTCTTAACTATCACTGTCTAAAAAGGCAGGTAGAATACTTAAGTGTCATGTAAAGTCACAGCGCTGACAACCAGGCGGCTTTACATAGGAGGATTTGCCCAAGCAGTCCCAGGAACAGTGAGCTGAGGAACAATGGCGCCGCAGACATTGACAGAGAGTGAGGAAAAGACAGAAATGCAGCTCCAGGGCGGGAACACTTGCTGGAAATGGTGCCCTAGGGCTGGGGGAGGGGCTTCAGGTCTAAGCCTCATCCCCTCTGCTGGCAAAACCACCGGGTACTGTGGGCAATATAAAACCGGTTTCGAGAGAAAACCTGACCTGCGCCCATGCCTTTGTGATCTAGTGGGATCGCCTGTACTACCACAGTGTCCACCGCCAGCACACGCGGCCCGCCTCCCACTGACCGCGCCGGATCGCGATAACGACCGGTTCCCGCAAGCGGGACCCACTTACCACCTCCGGCAGCGCGGCCACGCGATCCTGGAGAGCCCCAGCCGTGTGTGTCTAAGGTGAAGAAAACCGAAGCCTCCGCTGTAGGTACCCGGCAACCAGTGTACAGCGCCACTGGGGAGAGATGGAGTCTTCTTTTTTCCTCAGAAAAAGCTTTTATAGAGCTGCTGAGCTCTTCCTGTTACATGCTTGCACTGCAAGCACCAACTACAAACTGAGCTCCTGTGCACGGAGGCGGGGTGATATTGGAGGCGGCGCTATGCATCTTGGGAAGCTTTTGAGCCTGTTGGTGCTTTGGATCAAGATCCTACTCTACACCCCAATGTCTATCCTTGTGGAGCCCAGTGTACCCCGCAGCAGAAAAATAAATAAAATTTTAAAAAAATTACACAAATTTATTTATATAGCACACACACACACACATTCCAAAGTTTACAATCTATTGCCCAGGTTTATCAAGCCTTGGAGAGTGATAACAGGATTTTAATACCTATCGGTAAATCCTTTTCTATAAGTCCGTAGGGGATGTTGGGGACACCAAAAGAACCATGGGATATAGACTGATCCGCAGGAGACATGGACACTTTAAGACTTTCAAAGGGGCGTGACCTGGCTCCTCCCTCTATATCCCTCCCCAGACTCAGTTTGGAACTGTGCCCGGAGAGATGGACATTTTGAGGAAAGGACTTAAACAAGGTGAGCATTATACCAGCTCACGCCATAAACATGCCGAATAACATGGCATTCAACTGAACATATGCCAACGGACATGAACAAAATTCAGTAACAAGCTGAAGAAACCATAACACAATATGTGTATAACCAGAACTAAACTGCAGATACAGTACGCACTGGGACGGGCGCCCAACATCCTCTACGGACTTATAGAAAAGGATTTACCGGTAGGTATTAAAATCCTGTTTTCTATTACGTCCTTGAGGATGTTGGGGACACCAAAAGAACCATGGGATCATACCAAAGCTCTATAACGGGCGGGAGAGTGCGGACGACTCTGCAGCACCGATTGACCAAACTTTAGGTCTTCATCGGCCAAGGTATCAAACTTGTAAAACTTAGCAAACGTGTTTGACCCCGACCAAGTAGCTGCTCGGCAAAGTTGTAATGCCGAGACACCCCGGGAAGCCGGCCAGGACGAGCCCACCTTTCTAGTGGAATGGGCTTTTACCGATTTAGGTAACGGCAAACTTGCCGTGGAATGAGCCTGCTGAATCGTGTGACATATCCAGCGGGCAATGGTCTGCTTGGAAGCAGGATACCCAAGTTTATTGGGAGCATATAACACAAACAGAGACTCTGTTTTCCTAACTGGAGCCATTCTGGCAACGTAAATTTTCAAAGCTCTGACGACATCCAGAGACTCTTCCTCAGCCAAAGTGCCAGTAGCCACTGGCACCACAATAGGTTGGTTAATATGAAAAGAGGAAACCACCTTTGGCAGAAATTGTTGCAGAGTTCTCAATTCTGCCCTATCCTCGTGGAAGATCAAATAAGGGCTCTTGTGAGACAAGGCCGCCAATTCAGACACCCGCCTTGCGGATGCCAATGCTTACAAAATGACAACCTTCCAAGTGAGAAATTTCAACTCCACTTTACTTAAAGGTTCAAACCAATGTGATTTTAGGAATGTTAAAACCACATTAAGATCCCAAGGTGCCACAGGTGGCACAAAAGGAGGTTGGATGTGCAGGACCCCTTTTACAAAGGTCTGCACCTCAGGAAGTGAGGCCAATTGTTTCTGAAAGAAAATTGACAAAGCAGAAATCTGCACTTTTATGGAGCCTAATTCAAGGCCCGCATCCACTCCATTTTGTAGAAAATGGAGAAAACGTCCATCGTCAAACTTTTCCACTGGAGCTTTCTTGGACTCGCACCAGGAAATATATTTCCTCCAAATACGGTGATAGTGTTTCGACGTCACACCCTTCCTAGCAAGAATAAGAGTGACTTCATCGAGAATACCCTTACGGGCTAAAATCTGGCATTCAACCGCCATGCCGTCAAACGTAGCCGCTGTAAGTCTTGATAGACTAACGGCCCCAGCCGCAGCAGATCCTTACGAAGAGGAAGAGGCCATGGATCTTCGACTAACAACTCCTGAAGATCCTGGTACCAAATTCTCCTTGGCCAGTCTGGAACTACAAGGAGCGCTGGAATCTGTGATTTTCTTAGGATTCTCCAAACCTTTGGAATGAGAGGAAGCGGAGGGAAACGAGACGTCAGTGCATCCACTGCCACCGCCTAAGGGTTCCTGGACCGGGAACAATACATTAGTAGTTTTTTGTTGTGGCGGGACGCGATCATGTCTATGTGGGGAATTCCCCAAAGATTGGTGATTAGAGTGAAGACCTCCTGATGGAGGCCCCACTCCCCTGGATGTAGATGGTGTCTGCTGAGGAAGTCTGCTTCCCAGTTGTCCACTCCCGAAAGGAATATTGCTGACAGAGCGCTTACCAGAGTCTCTGCCCAGCGAAGAATCCTTGTGGCTTCTGCCCTTGCTGTTCTGCTCTTTGTGCCGCCTTGGTGGTTTATGTACGCTACTGCTGTCCCATTGTCCCATTGTCCGATTGGATCAGGACAGGCCGGTTTCGAAGAAGATGCTCCGCTTGTAGAAGGCCGTTGTAAATGGCCCTCAACTCCAGCACGTTTATGTGAAGAGTTTCCTGACTTGACCATCTTCCTTGGAAGGTCACCCCTTGTGCGACTGCTCCCAAACCCCGGAGACTTGCATCTGTGGTCACTAGGATCCAGTCTTGGATCCCGAATCTGCGTCCTTCTAAGAGGTGAGAGCTGTGTAGCCACCACAGGAGTGAGATTCTGGTGTTGGGGGATAGAACTATCCTCCGGTGCATATGAAGGTGGGATCCGGACCATTTGTCCAACAGGTCCCACTGAAACACTCTGGCAATGGAACCTCCCGAATTGGAGGGCCTCTTATGCCACCACCATCTTCCCCAGCAATCGAATGCATTGATAAATGGAGACAGTTGGTAGTTTCAGAATGAGTTTTACCAAACTCTGAATTTCCAGTGCTTTCTCCGGAGGGAGGTACACTCTCAGCTGGACCGTGTCCAGACTCATACCCAAAAATGCCAACCGTGTTGTTGGAATTAAGTGTGATTTCAGCAGGTTCAAGAGCCAGCCGAGCTGTTGTAGAAACGACAGACAGTGCAATGTCCTGTACCAATTTTTCCGTGGACCTCGCCTTTATCAGGAGATCGTCCAAGTACGGGGTAATTGTAACTCCTCTTTTTCTGAGGAGAACCATCATTTCTACCGTGACTTTTGTGAAAATCCTCGGAGCCGTGGCCAGGACAAACAGCAACGTCTGAAATTGGTAATGAGTATCCTGGATTGCAAACCGGAGATAACGCTGATGAGGGGGATAAATGGGAACATGAAGGTAGGCATCCTTTATGTCCAAAGACACCATGAATTCCCCCTCCTCCAGGCTGGATATCACCGCTCGGAGAGACTCCATCTTGAATTTGAATTTCTTCAGGAAAATTTTTTGAGATTTTAGGTTGAGGATTGGTCGTACCGAGCTATCCGACTTCGGCACTACAAATAGGCTTGAATAAAACCATTCCCCCTTGTTGCGCCCGGGGGACCGGGATCACAACCTGATTTTGACATAACTTTTGTATTGCTCCACAGACTAGAGCTCTGTCTGGAAGCGAAACTGGTAAGGGCGGGGGGGAAGAGGACGTCTTGAAATTCCAGTTTGTACCCTTGGGTCACAATTTGTAACACCCAAGGGTCCAGGTCCGAGCGAACCCAAATCTGACTGAAAAGCCTTAGACGTGCCCCCACCGGTGCAGTCTCCTGTAGGGGAGACCCGGCGTCATGCGGAGGATTTGGCAGAAGCCGGGGAGGACTTCTGCTCTTGTGAACTCGAGGAAGCGGGAGGTTACCTCTGCCTTTTCTATATTTGTTGGGCCGAAAGGACTACATTTGATAGTGCGGTTTCTTCTGTTGCGCAGGAGCATTGGGTAAATAAGTAGACTTACCCGCAGTGGCCGCTGATACTAAATCAGTAAGGCCGTCACCAAACAGTTCCCCACCCTTAAAAGGAAGGGACTCCATGTTTTTCTTGGAATCCGCATCAGCATTCCATTGAGGAGTCCATAGCGCACGCCTAGCCGCAATAAACATAGCATTAGCCTTAGCCCCCAGGAGGCCAGCATCTCTTGCAGCCTCTTTCAAGTACGCAGTCGCGTCCCTGATATAACCAAGCGTCACTAGGATGCTATCCCTATCCAGAGTATCTAAATCAGCAGATAAACTTTCAGCCCATTTTTCAATGGCGCTACTAACCCACGCTGACGCAATAAGCGGTTTAAGCTGCGTCCCCGTGGTAGTAAATATAGCTTTTAAAGTAGCCTCCTTAAGAGTCGTCAACTGAGCTGCAGGGAGCGCTACCTGTTTTGACAAGCGTGCTAGGGCTTTGTCTACTGTGGGTGGTGTTTCCCACTTATCCCCATCAGCTGCGGGAAAGGGGTATGCCACCTTGATCCTATTAGGGATGAGAAATTTCTTATCAGGTGTATTCCAAATGCCATCAAAAAGGTCATTTAGTTCAAAACAAGGAGGTAAAGAAACCGAGCGTCTCTTTTCCTCGTAAATAAGGACCCTCGTTTCTGGTGTAAAGGGGTCCTCATCAATACGTAATATGTCTGACAGCCACAATCATATATTGAATACTCTTAGCCAATTTAGGATATAATCTAGAATCAGCATAATCGGCACCGGTATCAGAGTCCGTGTCGGTATCTGTGTCATCTAATTGGTCAACAACACGTTTCAGTGACCCTTGTAATAAAGCGTCATCTACTGATTTCTTCCAAATCTGCAGTTGAGAGTCAGATTCAGTAAACTTTTGATTTAACAGTGTAACATTAGCATTTAAAGCATTTTACCAATCAGCCGTCCCCCCCAAAACATTTGGTGTCCCCAATAAATTATCCCCCTGAGGGGAAAATTCTGCCTCAGACATGTTGTCTCCCTGAGAGCACCCAAAGAAAAGCCTGTGAGGGAACAAAAGGAAAGGAGCCAGCTCACACCCCAGAGCCAAAGTGCAGGTCTGAAAACACCCTCAAGTGTCACAGAGCTGCAGCGCTATACATCTGTTTAGAAATAATCTGCCCCCCCCCCCCCCCCCCCCCCTCATTTTATAGCCCCTGGTACTTGTCTGCTGTGAGGAAGGACCAGCGCTGCTGCTTGGAGGAGGAAATGGCGCAGAGTGAGCCTGGAGGAAGAAGCCCGCCCCCAACATGGCGCGCTTCTTCCCGCTTATTTTTACATGTTTATCCTGGCAGGGGTTTGCGGGCAGTGCCAGGGCACTGTACAGATATGCCAGCCTTATTTATGAGGTATTATTAAATCCCCAGGGAGCGCGCCCCCAAACCCCCCCCCCTCTGCACCCAGCGGTGTGCACAGTACGGGAGCCTGACGCGCACTGAGCAAATCATGCTGCGCGGTACCTCTATATGCCGTCTTTGTTGAAGAGAAGATGTCTTTTCCTCACATACTCACCTGTCTTCTGACTTCTGGCTTGAAGAGGGGGGACGGCAAGCTGTGGGAGCGAGCATCCAGGAGAGCCCTGAAACTAAGAAGTGGGTCTAGACTGCTCTCCCCTCTTTCCCACGAAGCAGGGAGTCTGTAGCCAGCAGATCTCCCCCCCCAAAAAAAAAAACTAACACTAAGTCTTTTCAGAGAAACTCTAAGAGCTCCCCCCCAAGTGCCTCCATCTCGCAGGGCACATTTTCTAAACTGAGTCTGGGGAGGGATATAGAGGGAGGAGCCAGGTCACGCCCCTTTGAAAGCCTTAAAGTGCCCATGTCTCCTGCGGATCCGTCTATATCCCATGGTTCTTTTGGTGTCCCCAACATCCTCAAGGACGTAATAGAAAAAAATAGCACGGTGATAACGTACCAATCAAATTAGCCACAGCAACAGTGGGGTCGGTTAGACAGGTTGAGCATGGGAGCTGCCTTGTGCTTGCAATCCAGCAGCCAGTGCTTGTGACACTGTTGTATCAGATGCGAGCGTGGCAGGGAAAGCACGGCTTGGTGTGGTCGCGCCAGCTAACTCAAATTGCAAGAAAGAAAACTATAGGGAAGTTTTTTCTAATCACCACCTAGAAATCATTTATGGTTTATACTTCGGCATTAAGCCACATTTTCAATACTGTGAAAAAGGATTATAGATCTAGGTTCCACAATAAAATCTGCACTTAAAATCAATAATGCATTTTCCCAATTTTCTTCTTGAATATGTTTAAAAGTAACACAAAATATGTAGGAATAATATGGTACCACAACCAGGCAAACCACTTATAAACAAACATTAAAAAAAAAAAAAAAACACACACTATTTACCACATCAAATGACAGGACCCCCGACTGTTTATCGATATCTGGATGGGGTAGATTGGAAAATTACAACACACATATCTGTATTTCGTTATACTTTCAGGAACTCAGGCAAAAAAAAAAAAGGGGGGGAGCGGCACATTGTTGAAAAGAACCAGAAAATAACTTCTGAGGGATAACATAACTTGAAAGAGAGGACTCCTCTTTGTCAAACAAGGGGTACACCGGAGTCTATGGACTGTGATAAACCTCCAAGCAACCCTTAGGAAGTAGGTAATGCAGACCTCCCCTTTATAGGTGCCAGGTTGCAGAAGATAGAACACAAAGCTTTCTTTCCTATTACTTTGCTTGCAAAAATGGCTGCATTTGTTTCAGTGACAGGGATGGGGCTTATTTGCTTCTTTGCATACCCAAAGTGAAGACAGGAAGCCCCAAACCTTTCAAGTTGAAGTTACAGTAACTATGTTGGGGGGTACTTTTAGTTGTTTTATTCCACCAGTTGTCAGCAAACTTAGCTTAGAAAAGGAAACACTGTTGCGGACGTTTGTGTACCTCCAAACATGACCCTCTCCTGGAGGGACAAAATCCTCTGCTCTTGGACTTCCCTCCTAATTTATGATTGCCATCACCTGTGTTGACCAGGTTAATGGATAAGAAAGGTGTTTCAGCACAGGTGATGGCAATCGTAAATTAAGAGAAAAGTCCAACAGCAAAGCATTCTGTCCCTCCTGGAGAGGGTCATGTTGGGAGGTATGGGTTTTGGATAAATGCACACTCAGCTCAGAAAAGTCCTAGAAAGTTTGGATGAAACATTTTCAGCACACTTCAAGCTACATGTTATTGTCATATAACCATTTCCCTGCCTCACTTCATTATGACTGAAATTTAATGCCAAAGATAATGGTCAGATTTTCTATTAAAAAAAAAAAAAAAAAAAGGAAGAGGTTAGTATTTCAGTGGGAAAGAATAACATTTCAGAGCTGTAATTTTGTTTGGGAATAGCAATATACTCAAAGATTTGCCAAACTTTTGAGTTATCTATCATGTCTACTTTTTTTCTTAAAGCACTTTGAAATTGCTAGTTTTTTTTCCCATTTTTCACATAAATTGACCTCATCTCTGGTGGAAGACCTGGTAAAAATGTCAAATTCACAGCATACACAGTACTCTATGGAGGCAATTCAATTGTTTGAAAAGTCGGTTGGGAGTCTTTTTTCCTGTCCAAACATGTTTTTTAGATGCCCAAATGAACAGTCACAATTCAATTGTCATGCTTTTGAGCGTCTAAAGTTTGCCTCTCTTTTAATATGGGATTTGCAATTAAATTGTTTTAAACAGTCATGAAGAGATGAAAAGTTTTGTTTGGGCATCTATTGATGGTCTTTTGGTCACGATAGAACTCACTACCCCAAAAGGGGCAAGTTTGGGTTGACATTTGTTTTTATAAAAAAAAAATTTTATTCATTACTTGAGTATTTTTTAATAATCCTATAAAAAAAAATTTCATGAATCTCACTGTACTTTAAACGGTTAGTTGTTCTCCCAGTGTGTCTTCTGGAACCACAAAATCACGCACTGTTCGATGTCAGTAGATGAAGACATACAGGAACTAAGAGCTCACCGGTGACCATGCACTTTACAAGAGTTATTAACACAAAAATGAATAGAAGGGGGCACTTCAAATGCAAATGCTCTCCAAATCTACTGTCTACAGAGTTTAAGGGGGCGATTCAATTGCGACGCACACCCCCTACAGTCAGTCTAATGAAATAGGTATCTATTGCAACTTAGCAATTGTTGCGCTGATCACACTTCCAATAGCTAAGGCGCACACATTTTTTGTTTTGCTTCTTATACTCCTAAACACAAATTAAGGCCCACATTCAGCTGCAGATGCAGTTTTACAAAACGGCAACTGGCTGCTATCGCATGCTGGGTGCCACCCAGCACAGGGCAAGGCCGCCAAAAATGCAAATACCTGCCAGCGATGCGATTGCAAGTCAACTGTGATCGCATCGCTGATTTGGGCATGCCCCCCTGCCTTCGTAGCCAGGCTGGTGCAGGGCAGCCATTTTCTGGTGTTATGTCATGCGGCTGCCCCAAACCCGCCCCCACCCAACGCCAAATCATCGCACTGTTCTGCCCTGCAAATGCAAATCTCACGCACATTAAGACAGCAACAGAAAAAAAATAAGATTTTACTTACCGATAAATCTATTTCTCGTAGTCCGTAGTGGATGCTGGGACTCCGTCAGGACCATGGGGAATAGCGGCTCCGCAGGAGACAGGGCACAAAATTTAAAAGTTTGACCACTAGGTGGTGTGTACTGGCTCCTCCCCCTATGACCCTCCTCCAAGCCTCAGTTAGGATACTGTGCCCGGACGAGCGTACACAATAAGGAAGGATTTTGAATCCCGGGTAAGACTCATACCAGCCACACCAATCACACCGTACAACTTGTGATCTGAACCCAGTTAACAGTATGACAAACGTAGGAGCCTCTGAACAGACGGCTCACAACAATAACAACCCGATTATTTTGTAACAATAACTATGTACAAGTATTGCAGACAATCCGCACTTGGGATGGGCGCCCAGCATCCACTACGGACTACGAGAAATAGATTTATCGGTAAGTAAAATCTTATTTTCTCTGACGTCCTAGTGGATGCTGGGACTCCGTCAGGACCATGGGGATTATACCAAAGCTCCCAAACGGGCGGGAGAGTGCGGATTACTCTGCAGCACCGAATGAGAGTACTCCAGGTCCTCCTTAGCCAGGGTATCAAATTTGTAGAATTTTACAAACGTGTTCTCCCCTGATCACGTAGCTGCTCGGCAGAGTTGTAATGCCGAGACCCCTCGGGCAGCCGCCCAAGATGAGCCCACCTTCCTTGTGGAATGGGCCTTGACAGATTTAGGCTGTGGCAGGCCTGCCACAGAATGTGCAAGTTGAATTGTGCTACAAATCCAACGAGCAATCGTCTGCTTAGAAGCAGGAGCACCCAGCTTGTTGGGTGCATACAGTATAAACAGCGAGTCAGATTTTCTGACTCCAGCCGTCCTTGAAATATATATTTTCAATGCTCTGACAACGTCCAGTAACTTGGAATCCTCCAAATCGCTAGTAGCCGCAGGCACCACAATAGGCTGGTTCAGGTGAAACGCTGAAACCACCTTAGGCAGAAAGTGAGGACGCGTCCGCAGTTCTGCCCTGTCCGAATGGAAAATCAGATATGGGCTTTTATACGATAAAGCCGCCAATTCTGACACTCTCCTGGCTGAAGCCAGGGCCAGTAGCATGGTTACTTTCCATGTAAGATATTTCAAATCCACCGATTTGAGTGGCTCAAACCAATGGGATTTGAGAAAATCCAAAACTACATTAAGATCCCACGGTGCCACTGGGGGCACAACCGGGGGCTGTATATGTAGTACTCCTTTTACAAAAGTCTGGACTTCAGGAACTGAAGCCAATTCTTTCTGGAAGAAAATCGACAGGGCCGAAATTTGAACCTTAATGGACCCTAATTTGAGGCCCATAGACAATCCTGTTTGCAGAAAATGTAGGAATCGACCCAGTTGAAATTCCTCCGTCGGTGCCTTCCTGGCCTCACACCACGCAACATATTTTCTCCAAATGCGGTGATAATGTTGTGCAGTCACCTCCTTCCTGGCTTTTACCAGGGTAGGGATGACCTCTTCCGGAATGCCTTTTTCCCTTAGGATTCGGCGTTCAACCGCCATGCCGTCAAACGCAGCCGCGGTAAGTCTTGGAATAGACACGGTCCCTGCTGAAACAGGTCCCGTCTTAGAGGTAGAGGCCACGGATCTTCCGTGAGCATCTCCTGAAGTTCCGGGTACCAAGTTCTTCTTGGCCAATCCGGAGCCACGAGTATCGTTCTTACTCCCCTTTGCCGTATAGTTCTCAGTACTTTTGGTATGAGAGGCAGAGGAGGAAACACATACACTGACTGGTACACCCATGGTGTTACCAGAGCGTCTACAGCTATTGCCTGAGGGTCTCTTGACCTGGCGCAATACCGGTCCAGTTTTTTGTTGAGGCGGGACGCCATCATGTCCACCATTGGTCTTTCCCAATGGACCACAATCATGTGGAAGACTTCTGGATAAAGTCCCCACTCTCCCGGGTGCAGATCGTGTCTGCTGAGGAAGTCTGCTTCCCAGTTGTCCACTCCCGGGATGAACACAGCTGACAGTGCTAACACATGATTTTCTGCCCAGCGGAGAATCCTTGCAGCTTCTGCCATTGCCCTCCTGCTTCTTGTGCCGCCCTGTCTGTTTACGTGGGCGACTGCCGTGATGTTGTCCGACTGAATCAACACCGGCTGACCCTGAAGCAGAGGTTTTGCCAGGCTTAGAGCATTGTAGATTGCTCTTAGCTCCAGTATATTTATGTGAAGAGACGTCTCCAGGCTTCCTTGTGGACAATTTTATCCGCTGATGCATCTGCAGATGCGATCCGGACCATTTGTCCAGCAGATCCCACTGAAAAGTTCGTGCATGGAATCTGCCGAATGGAATCGCTTCGTAAGAAGCTACCATTTTTCCCAGGACTCTTGTGCATTGATGCACAGATACTTTTCCTGGTTTTAGGAGGTTCCTGACTAGATCGGATAACTCCCTGGCTTTCTCCTCCGGAAGAAATACCTTTTTCTGAAGTGTCCAGAATCATCCCTAGGAACAACAGACATGTCGTCGGGATCAGTTGGGATTTTGGAAAATTCAGAATCCACCCGTGTTGTTGGAGCACTACTTGGGTTAGTGCTACTCCGACCTCCAGCTGTTCTCTGGATCTTGCCCTTATCAGGAGATCGTCCAAGTAAGGGATAATTAAGACGCCTTCTCTTCGAAGAAGGATCATCATTTCGGCCATTACCTTGGTAAAGACCCGGGGTGCCGTGGACAATCAAAACGGCAGCGTCTGAAACTGATAATGACAGTTTTGGACCACGAACCTGAGGTACCCTTGGTGTGAAGGACAAATTAGAACATGAAGGTAAGCATCCTTGATGTCCAAGGACACCATAAAATCCCCTTCTTCCAGATTCGCTATCACTGCTCTGAGTGACTCCATCTTGAACTTGAATTTTTGTATGTACAGGTTCAGAGATTTTAGATTTAGAATCGGTCTTACCGAGCCGTCCGGCTTCGGTACCACAAATAGCGTGGAGTAATACCCCTGTCCCTGTTGTAGGAGGGGTACCTTGACTATCACCTGCTGAGAATACAGCTTGTGAATGGCCTCCAATACCGTCGCCCTGTCGGAGGGAGACGTTGGCAAAGCAGACTTTAGGAAACGGCGAGGAGGGGACTTCTCGAATTCCAACCTGTAACCCTGAGATACTACCTGCAGGATCCAGGGGTCCACCTGCGAGTGAGCCCACTGTGCGCTGAAATGTTTGAGGCGACCCCCCACCGCCCCTGAGTCTGCTTGTAAGGTCCCAGCGTCATGCTGACGCCTTTGTAGAAGCCGGGGAGGGCTTCTGCTCCTGGGAAGGAGCTGCTTGTTGCAGTCTCTTACCCTTTCCTTTGCCTCGGGGCAAATAGGAATGTCCTTTTGCTCGTTTGTTCTTATAGGAACGAAAGGACTGCGGCTGAAAAGCCTGCGGCTTTTTCTGCTGGGAGGTGACCTGGGGTAAAAAGGTGGATTTTCCGGCCGTTGCCGTGGCCACCAGATCCGATAGACCGACCCCAAATAATTCCTCCCCCTTATACGGCAATACTTCCATATGTCGTTTGGAATCCGCATCACCTGACCACTGGCGCGTCCATAAACTTCTTCTGGCAGATATGGACATCGCACTTACTCTTGATGCCAGAGTGCAAATATCTCTCTGTGCATCTCGCATATAAAGAAATGCATCCTTTAACTGCTCTATAGTCAGTAAAATACTGTCCCTATCCAGGGTATCAATATTTTCAGACAGTGACTCCGACCAAGCCACGCCAGCACTGCACATCCAGGCTGAGGGGATTGCTGGTCTCAGTATAACACCCGTATGTGTGTATATACTTTTTAATGTATTCTCCAGCCTCCTATCAGCTGGATCCTTGAGGGCGGCCGTATCAGGAGACGGTAACGCCACTTGCTTTGATAAGCGTGTGAGCGCCTTATCCACCCTAGGAGGTGTTTCCCAGCGCGCCCTAACCTCTGGCGGGAAAGGGTATAATGCCAATAATTTCTTTGAAATTAGCAGTTTTCTATCTGGGGTAACCCACGCTTCATCACACACTTCATTCAGTTCCTCTGATTCAGGAAAAACTATCGGTAGTTTTTTCACACCCCACATAATACCCCTTTTTGTGGTACTTGCAGTATCAGAGATATGCAAAGCCTCCTTCATTGCCGTGATCATATAACGTGTGGCCCTACTGGAAAATACGTTTGTTTCTTCACCGTCGACACTGGATTCAGTGTCAGTGTCTGGGTCTGTGTCGACCGACTGAGGTAAAGGGCGTTTTACAGCCCCTGACGGTGTCTGAGACGCCTGGACAGGTACCAACTGGTTTGCCGGCTGTCTCATGTCGTCAAACGACTTTTGTAGCGTGCTGACACTATCCCGTAATTCCATAAACAAAGCCATCCATTCTGGTGTCGACTCCCTAGGGGGTGACATCACCATTACAGGCAATTGCTCCGCCTCCACGCCAACATCGTCCTCATACATGTCGACACACACGTACCGACACACAGCAGACACACAGGGAATGCTCTGATAGAAGACAGGACCCCACTAGCCCTTTGGGGAGACAGAGGGAGAGTTTGCCAGCACACACCCAAGCGCTATAAATATATATAGGGACAACCTTAATAAGTGTGTTCCCTTTATAGCAGCTCAAATATTATAAATATCGCCAATAAGTGCCCCCCCCCTCTCTGTTTTTACCCTGTTTCTGTAGTGCAGTGCAGGGGAGAGTCCTGGGAGCCTTCCTCGCAGCGGAGCTGGGCAGGAAAATGGCGCTGTGTGCCGAGGAGAATAGGCCCCGCCCCCTTTTCGGCGGGCTTCTTCTCCCGGTTTTTTTGGAACCTGGCAGGGGTTAAATACATCCATATAGCCCCAGGGGCTATATGTGATATATTTTAGCCAGAATAGGTATATTACATTGCTGCCCAGGGCGCCCCCCCCCAGCGCCCTGCACCCTCAGTGACCGCTGGTGTGAAGTGTGCGGAGAGCAATGGCGCACAGCTGCAGTGCTGTGCGCTACCTCATGAAGACTGAGACGTCTTCTGCCGCCGGTTTCTGGACCTCTTCTCTATTCGGCATCTGCAAGGGGGTCGGCGGCGCGGCTCCGGTGACCCATCCAGGCTGTACCCGTGATCGTCCCTCTGGAGCTAGTGTCCAGTAGCCTAAGAAGCAAATCCATCCTGCACGCAGGTGAGTTCACTTCTTCTCCCCTAAGTCCCTCGTTGCAGTGAGCCTGTTGCCAGCAGGACTCACTGAAAATAAAAAACCTAACAAACTTTTTCTAAGCAACTCTTTAGGAGAGCCACCTAGATTGCACCCTGCTCGGACGGGCACAAAAACCTAACTGAGGCTTGGAGGAGGGTCATAGGGGGAGGAGCCAGTACACACCACCTAGTGGTCAAACTTTTAAATTTTGTGCCCTGTCTCCTGCGGAGCCGCTATTCCCCATGGTCCTGACGGAGTCCCAGCATCCACTAGGACGTCAGAGAAAGGTAACTGACCACTTCGTAAAGATGCTCAACAGTGGGCTAGCAAAACAACTGAATCACACCCACTATACATGTGGGAAGGCCCTGCACGCCAGACAGGTTTTCAACCTATAGGGAATTAGCCACGGATACTTAAAACTAGACAGAAATGATTTCTTAATGGACAAGCCATATTGCAAAGTATATTAATAGTACCAGAGAAAGCAGCGAGAGCCCCTCACCTCCACTCCTGCAGGTTCTCCTCCCGAAAAGACATAGCCATCCAGCCCAGATACTCCACAACTCCCCCTCAGCACCAACATAGGCTGTGTGAGGCCACACTCCCCTTCCCCCAGGTCACAGACACCCCGCAGCCCACCAACCTCCGTCCCTGGATCACTGCCAGCATGCCAGTGCACTCTGCAGCGCCCCCCACCCCACATCAAGCAGCCACTGGAGCACCACCTCCCTCCCCGGATCACTACATGCTACTGCACTCCGCTGCCCCCTTCCTATTACCTTTATAACATGCAGCCACCATAGAACTCCCACGAACAGCGCTTCAAAACGCTGGCACGATGCAGCTCTACCCCCGCCACTGCGCATGCAGACTTGTGTTTAGGGAGAGGGCAAACACCATACTTCCCTACCCCACAGTGGCGCATGCACCGCTCCCCTAACTTACGCCTGGGCACAGCAGAGAAACAGACAGCCGGCCAGCAAAAGACCAGGGCCTCCTAAACTTCCCCAGCTGCCTCCGCTGGTGTTTCAAAATAGAGTCACCCTGCCCGCAGCATGCCACTCTGTCACATATGGAGAATGGACACCTAAGACGACTATGCTCTACAAAGACACTCATTGCACCTCCTCACACTCCACCCCCTTTTAAACTCCCAAAACCATGACTATTAAATTTTTTTTAATTGTGCCTGATCATAGACGTTCACTGAATCTGAACGGACGCGATAACTGTGAACACCAACAGAGAGAGAGCACAGAGACCCAGTGTACAACAATTGAAATCCCACTGTGAGGTGTAACTCTCATAAAAAAAAAAATTAAAAAAAAAATTGCATTTGATATTTCATGTGGAACAGAGCTACATTAAGTCCACCACCAGAGTTAATGAGGTCAATTTAGGTGAAAAATGGAAATACACGCACTTTAAAAGTGCTCTAAAGATAACAGTACACGATAACGATTTGTCAAACAAATTTTGAGTTGAATATATAGCTATCCCACCCCCCCCAAAACATAAATAAATAAGATTTTACTTACCGGTAAATCTATTTCTCGTAGTCCGTAGTGGATGCTGGGGACTCCGTAAGGACCATGGGGAATAGATGGGCTCCACAGGAGACATGGGCACTTTAAGAAAGAATTTAGATTCTGGTGTGTTCTGGCTCCTCCCTCTATGTACCTCCTCCAGACCTCAGTTAGAGAAACTGTGCCCGGAAGAGCTGACAGTACAAGGAAAGGATTTTGGTAATCCAGGGCAAGACTCATACCAGCCACACCAATCACACCATATAACTTGAGATAAACATACCCAGTCAACAGTATTAACAACAGAGCAACAGGTCAACCCTGATGCAACCATAACATAACCCTTATTTAAGCAATAACTATATACAAGCATTGCAGAATTAGTCCGCACTTGGGACGGGCGCCCAGCATCCACTACGGACTACGAGAAATAGATTTACCGGTAAGTAAAATCTTATTTTCTCTAACGTCCTAGTGGATGCTGGGGACTCCGTAAGGACCATGGGGATTATACCAAAGCTCCCAAACGGGCGGGAGAGTGCAGATGACTCTGCAGCACCAATTGAGCAAACACAAGGTCCTCCGCGGCCAGGGTATCAAACTTGTAGAACTTTGCAAAAGTGTTTGAACCTGACCAAGTAGCCGCTCGGCAAAGTTGTAATGCCGAGACCCCTCGGGCAGCCGCCCAAGAAGAGCCCACCTTCCTAGTGGAATGGGCCTTAACTGATTTTGGCAGCGGCAATCCAGCCGCCGAATGAGCCTGCTGAATCGTGTTACAGATCCAGCGAGCAATAGTCTGCTTTGAAGCAGGAGCACCAAGCTTGTAGGAAGCA
Organism: Pseudophryne corroboree; assembly: GCF_028390025.1. NCBI lineage: Eukaryota > Metazoa > Chordata > Amphibia > Anura > Myobatrachidae > Pseudophryne > Pseudophryne corroboree. The sequence goes on along the minus strand of NC_086446.1, from coordinate 365,386,668 downwards.
TACAGGATAAACAAAGACTCTGTTTTCCTGACCCTAGCCGTTCTGGCTACATAAACCTTCAAAGCCTTGACTACATCAAGCAACTCGGTATCCTCCAAGTCCGTAGTAGCCACAGGCACCACAATAGGTTGGTTTATATGAAAGGATGAAACCACTTTCGGCAGAAATTGTGGACGGGTCCGCAATTCTGCTCTATCCGCATGGAAAACCAGATAGGGGATTTTATGTTACAAAGCCGCCAACTCTGACACAAGCCTAGCCGAAGCCAAGGCTAATAGCATGACCACCTTTCACGCAAGATATTTCAACTCCACCGTTTTGAGTGGTTCAAACCAGTGGGATTTCAAGAAACTCAACACCACATTAAGATCCCAAGGTGCCACTGGAGGCACAAAAGGGGGCTGAATATGCAGCACTCCCTTTACAAATGTCTGAACTTCAGGAAGAGAAGTCAACTCCTTTTGAAAGAAAATGGATAGGGACGAAATCTGGACCTTAATGGAACCCAATTTTAGGCCCAAATTTACTCCTGACTGTAGGAAGTGAAGGAAACGGCCCAGCTGGAATTCCTCCGTAGGGGCATTCCTGGCCTCACCCCAAGCAACATATTTTCGCCATATACGGTGATAATGTTGAGCTGTCACATCCTTCCTAGCCTTTATCAGCGTAGGAATGACCTCCTCCGGAATGCCTTTCTCCGCTAGGATCCAACGTTCAACCGCCATGCCGTCAAACGCAGCCGCGGTAAGTCTTGGAACAGACAGGGCCCCTGTTGCAACAAGTCCTGTCTTAGAGGAAGAGGCCACGGGTCCTCTGTGAGCATTTCTTGCAGATCTGGATACCAGGTCCTTCGTGGCCAATCTGGAACAATGAGTATCGTTCTCACTCCTCTTTTTCTTATTATTCTCAGCACCTTGGGTATGAGAGGAAGAGGAGGAAATACATAGACCGACTGGAACACCCACGGTGTCACCAGGGCGTCTACAGCTATAGCCTGAGGGTCTCTTGACCTGGCGCAATACCTCTGTAGTTTTTTCTTGAGGCGAGATGCCATCGTGTCCACCTGTGGCAGTTCCCACCGACTTGCAGTCTGTGCGAAGACTTCCTGATGAAGTCCCCACTCTCCCGGGTGGAGGTCGTGTCTGCTGAGGAAGTCTGCTTTCCAGTTGTCCACTCCCGGGTTGAACACTGCTGACAGTGCGCTTACGTGATTTTCCGCCGAGCGAAGAATTCTGGTGGCTTCCGCCATCGCTACCCTGCTCCTTGTGCCGCCTTGTCTGACTGAATCAGAACCGGTGGGTCGCGAAGCAGGGTCTCCGCTTGACGTAGGGCGTTGTATACGGCCTTTAGTGCCAGGATGTTGATGTGAAGGCAATTCTCCTGACTTGACCAGAGACCTTGGATATTTCTTCCCTGTGTGACTGCTCCCCACCCTCGGAGGCTTGCATCCGTGGTCACCAGGACCCAGTCCTGTATGCCGAATCTGCGGCCCTCGAGAAAGTGAGCACTCTGCAGCCACCACAGGAGAGACACCCTGGCTCTGGGGGATAGGGTGATTAACCGATGCATCTTAAGATGTGATCCGGACCACTTGTCCAGTAAGTCCCATTGAAAGGTCCTCGCATGGAACCTGCCGAAGGGAATGGCCTCGTATGATGCCACCATCCTTCCCAGGACTCGAGTGCAAAAATTCACTGACACCTGTTTTGGTTTTAATAGGTTCCTGACCAGTGTCATGAGCTCCTGAGCTCTCTCTATCAGGAGATAAACCCTTTTCTGGTCTGTGTCTAGAATCATGCCTAGGAAAGGCAGACGAGCCGTAGGAACCAACTGCGACTTTGGATTATTTAGAATCCAGCCGTGTTGCCATTACACTTCCAGAGAAAGTGCTACGCTGATCAGCAACTGCTCTCTTGATCCCGCTTTTATGAGGAGATCGTCCAAGTATGGGATAATTGCGACCCCTTGCTTCCGCAGGAGTACCATCATTTCCGCCATTACCTTGGTAAATATTCTCGGTGCCGTGGAGAGACCAAACGGCAACGTCTGAAAATAAGATTTTACTTACCGATAAATCTATTTCTCGTAGTCCGTAGTGGATGCTGGGACTCCGTAAGGACCATGGGGAATAGCGGCTCCGCAGGAGACAGGGCACAAAATAAAAGCTTGAGATATCAGGTGGTGTGCACTGGCTCCTCCCCCTATGACCCTCCTCCAAGCCAGTTAGGATACTGTGCCCGGACGAGCGTACATAATAAGGAAGGATATTGAATCCCGGGTAAGACTCATACCAGCCACACCAATCACACCGTACAACTCGTGATCTGAACCCAGTTAACAGTATGATAAATTTAAAGGAGCCTCTGAAAAGATGGCTCAACAATAATAACCCGAATTTTTTGTAACAATAACTATATACAAGTATTGCAGACAATCCGCACTAGGGATGGGCGCCCAGCATCCACTACGGACTACGAGAAATAGATTTATCGGTAAGTAAAATCTTATTTTCTCTAACGTCCTAAGTGGATGCTGGGACTCCGTAAGGACCATGGGGATTATACCAAAGCTCCCAAACGGGCGGGAGAGTGCGGATGACTCTGCAGCACCGAATGAGAGAACTCCAGGTCCTCCTCAGCCAGGGTATCAAATTTGAAGAATTTAGCAAACGTGTTTGCCCCTGACCAAGTAGCTGCTCGGCAAAGTTGTAAAGCCGAGACCCCTCGGGCAGCCGCCCAAGATGAGCCCACTTTCCTTGTGGAATGGGCTTTTACTGATTTTGGCTGTGGCAATCCTGCCACGGAATGTGCAAGCTGAATTGTACTACAAATCCAACGAGCAATCGTCTGCTTTGAAGCAGGAGCACCCAGCTTGTTGGGTGCATACAGGATAAACAGCGAGTCAGTTTTCCTGACTCCAGCCGTCCTGGAAACATATATTTTCAAGGCCCTGACAACGTCCAGCAACTTAGAGTCCTCTAAGTCCCTAGTAGCCGCAGGTACCACAATAGGTTGGTTCATGTGAAATGCAGAAACCACCTTAGGTAGAAATTGAGGACGAGTCCTCAATTCCGCCCTGTCAGAATGAAAATTTAGCCAATTCTGACACACGCCTAGCTGAAGCCAAGGCCAACAGCATCGACACCTTCCACGCGAGATATTTTAAATCTACCGTAGACAATGGTTCAAACCAGTGTGATTTTAGAAATCTCAACACAACATTGAGATCCCAAGGTGCCACTGGAGGCACAAAAGGAGGCTGTATGTGCAGCACCCCTTTCACAAATGTCTGAACTTCAGGTACTGAAGCCAGTTCTTTCTGGAAGAATATCGACAGGGCCGAAATTTGAACCTTAATGGACCCTAATTTTAGGCCCATAGACAGTCCTGTTTGCAGGAAATGCAAGAAACGACCCAGTTGAAATTCCTGTGTAGGGGCCTTCTTGGCCTCACACCACGCAACATATTTACGCCAAATGCGGTGATAATGTTTTGCGGTTACTTCCTTTCTGGCTTTTACCAGAGTAGGGATGACTTCTTCTGGAATGCCCTTGTCCTTCAGGATCCGGCGTTCAACCGCCATGCCGTCAAACGCAGCCGCGGTAAGTCTTGGAACAGACAAGGCCCCTGCAGTAGCAGGTCCTGTCTTAGAGGTAGAGGCCACGGTTCGTCCGTGAGCATCTCTTGAAGTTCCGGGTACCAAGACCTTCTTGGCCAATCCGGAACCACGAGTATAGTTCTTACTCCTCTCCTTCTTATGATTCTCAATACTTTCGGTATGAGGGGCAGAGGAGGGAATACATACACTGACTGGTACACCCACGGCGTTACCAGAGCGTCCACTGCTATTGCCTGAGGGTCCCTTGACCTGGCGCAATATCTGTCCAGTTTTTTGTTTAGACGTGACGCCATCATGTCCACCTTTGGTCTTTCCCAACGGTTTACAATTTGGTGGAAGACTTCTGGGTGAAGTCCCCACTCTCCCGGGTGAAGGTCGTGTCTGCTGAGGAAGTCTGCTTCCCAGTTGTCCACTCCCGGAATGAACACTGCTGACAGTGCTATCACATGATTTTCCGCCCAGCGAAGAATCCTTGCAGTTTCTGCCATTGCCCTCCTGCTTCTCGTGCCGCCCTGTCTGTTTATGTGGGCGACTGACGTGATGTTGTCCGACTGGATCAACACCGCCTGACCCTGAAGCAGAGGTTTTGCTTGAATTAAGGCATTGTAAATGGCCCTTAGTTCTAGAATGTTTATATGAAGAGATGTTTCCATGCTTGACCACAAGCCCTGGAAATTCCTTCCCTGTGTGACTGCTCCCCAGCCTCTCAGGCTGGCATCCGTGGTTACCAGGATCCAATCCTGAATGCCAAATCTGCGGCCCTCTAGTAGATGAGCCCTCTGAAGCCACCACAGGAGAGACACCCTTGTCCTTGGCGACAGGGTTATCCGTTGATGCATCTGAAGATGCGATCCGGACCATTTTCCCAGTAGATCCCACTGAAAAGTTCTTGCATGGAATCTTCCGAATGGAATCGCTTCGTAAGAAGCCACCATTTTTCCCAGGACCCTTGTGCACTGATGCACTGAGACCTGTCCTGGTTTTAGGAGGTTCCTGACTAGCTCGGATAACTCCCTGGCCTTCTCCTCCGGGAGAAACACCTTCTTCTGGACTGTGTCCAGAATCATTCCTAAGAACAGTAGACGTGTCGTTGGAATCAGCTGCGATTTTGGAATATTTAGAATCCATCCGTGCTGACTTAGCACTACCTGAGATAGTGCCACTCCGACTTCTAACTGTTCCTTGGTTCTTGCCCTTATCAGGAGATCGTCCAAGTAAGGGATAATTAAGATGCCTTTTCTTCGTAGAAGAATCATCATTTCGGCCATTACCTTGGTAAAGACCCGAGGCGCCGTGGACAATCCAAACGGCAGCGTCTGAAACTGATAATGACAGTTTTGTACTACAAACCTGAGGTACCCTTGGTGAGAAGGATATATTGGGACGTGGAGATAAGCATCCTTGATGTCCAGCGACACCATATAGTCCCCCTCTTCCAGGTTCGCTATCACCGCTCTGAGTGACTCCATCTTGAATTTGAACCTTTTTATGTAAATGTTCAAAGATTTTAGATTTAATATTGGTCTCACCGAGCCGTCCGGCTTCGGTACCACAAATAGTGTGGAATAATACCCCTTCCCCTGTTGTAAGAGGGGTACCTTGATTATCACCTGCTGGGAGTACAGCTTGTGAATGGCTTCCAGAACTGCCTCCCTGTCGGAGGGAGACTTTGGTAAAGCAGACTTCAGGAACCGATGAGGAGGAAACGAATTCCAGTTTGTACCCCTGTGATACTACCTGTAGAATCCAGGGATCCACTTGCGAGTGAGCACACTGCGCGTTGAAATTCTTGAGACGGGCCCCCACCGTGTCTGAGTCTGCTTGTAAAGCCCCAGCGTCATGCTGAAGACTTGGCAGAAGCAGGGGAGGGCTTCTGCTCCTGGGAAGAGGCTGCATGGTGCTGCCTTTTTCCTCTTCCTCTGCCCTTGGGCAGAAAAGAGTGACCTTTTGCTCGCTTGTACTTATGGGAACGAAAGGACTGAGTTTGAAAAGACTGTGTCTTTTTCTGTTGATGTGAAGTAACCTGGGGTAAAAAGGTGGATTTTCCAGCCGTTGCCGTGGCCACCAGGTCTGTTAGACCAGCCCCAAATAACTCCTCCCCCTTATACGGCAATACTTCCATGTGCCGTTTGGAATCTGCGTCCCCTGACCACTGTCTGGTCCATAATGCTCTTCTGGCAGAGATGGACATTGCGCTTACTCTTGATGCCAGGGTACAAATATCCCTCTGCGCATCACGCATATATAGCAATGCATCCTTTAAATGTTCTATAGTTAACAGAATATTGTCCCTATCCAGGGTATCAATATTCTCAGTCAGGGAATCCGCCCATGCGACTCCAGCACTGCACATCCAGGCTGATGCGATTGCTGGTCGCAGTATAACACCAGTATGTGTGTATATACTTTTCAGGATATTTTCCAGCCTCCTATCAGCTGGTTCTTTGAGGGTGGCCGTATCAGGGGACGGTAACGCTACTTGTTTAGATAAACGTGTGAGCGCCTTATCTACCCTAGGGGGTGTTTCCCACCGTGCCCTAACCTCTGGCGGGAAAGGGTATAGTGCTAATAACTTATTAGAAATTAGCTGTTTTTTATCGGGGGAAACCCACGCTTTATCACACACCTCATTTATTTCCTCAGACTCAGGAAAAACTATTGGCAGTTTTTTCACACCCCACATAATACCCGCCTTTGAGGTATTTGTAGTGTCAGAAAGGTTCAATGCCTCTTTCATTGCCGTGATCATGTAACGTGTGGCCCTACTGGACATTACGTTTGTCTCGTCACCGTCGACACTAGATTCAGTATCTGTATCTGGATCCGTGTCGACCCACTGAGGTAGCGGCCGTTTTAGGGCCCCTGAGGGTGTCTGAGACGCCTGAACAGGCACTAATTGATTTGCCGGCTTTCTCATGTCGTCAACAGTTTTTTGTAAATTGCTGACATTATCACTTAATTGCTTAAACACAATCATCCAGTCAGGTGTCGACTCCCTAGGGGGTGACATCACTAACACAGGCAACTGCTCCGCCTCCACCTCATACATGTCGACACACGCGTACCGACACACAGCACACACACCGGGAATGCTCTGATAGAGGACAGGACCCTACTTAGCCCTTTGGAGAGACAGAGGGAGAGTCTGCCAGCGCTATATATATACAGGGATAACCTTATATAAGTGTTAATCCCTTATAGCTGCTGTTAATCTAGTTATTTGCTGCCAAAATGCCCCCCCTTCTCTTTTTTACCCTGAATCAGATGCAGTACTGCAGGGGAGAATCAGGGAGCCGTCCTTCCAGCGGAGCTGTGAGGGAATAATGGCGCCAGTGTGCTGAGGAGATAGGCCCCGCCCCTTCACGACGTCCTTAACTCCCGCTTTTTTGTGTAAAATGGCAGGGGAAAAAATACATCCATATAGCCCTGGAGCTATATGTGATGTATTCCTTTTGCCAGCTAAGGTATATGTGTGTTATATTGCGTCTCAGGGCGCTCCCCCCCAGCGCCCTGCACCCTCAGTGACCGGAGTGTGAAGTGTGCTGAGAGCAATGGCGCACAGCTGCGGTGCTGTGCGCTACCTTAGTCTTGAAGACAGGATGTCTTCTGCCGCCGCTTTCACCGGACCTTCGTCTCTTCTGGCTCTGTAAGGGGGACGGCGGCGCGGCTCCGGTGACCCATCCAGGCTGAACCTGTGATCGTCCCTCTGGAGCTAACGTCCAGTAGCCTAAGAAGCCCAATCCACTCTGCACTCAGGTGAGTTCGCTTCTTCTCCCCTTAGTCCCACGATGCAGTGAGCCTGTTGCCAGCAGGACTCACTGAAAATAAAAAAACCTAACTAAACTTTTATTCTAAGCAGCTCTGGAGAGCTACCTAGTTTGCACCCTTCTCGGCCGGGCACAAAAATCTAACTGGCTTGGAGGAGGGTCATAGGGGGAGGAGCCAGTGCACACCACCTGATATCTCAAGCTTTTATTTTGTGCCCTGTCTCCTGCGGAGCCGCTATTCCCCATGGTCCTTACGGAGTCCCAGCATCCACTTAGGACGTTAGAGAAATTGGCAATGACAATCCTGTACCACACATCTGAGGTACGCCTGATGAGGTGGATAAATGGGGACATGAAGGTATGCATCCTTTATGTCCAGAGACACCATAAAATCTGCCCCTTCCAGGCTTGCGACGACCGCTCTCAGCGATTCCATCTTGAACTTGAACCTTTTCAGGTATATGTTCAGGGATTTTAAATTCAATATGGGTCTGACCGAACAATCCGGTTTCGGGACTACAACATGGTCGAATAATAACCCCCTCCTTGTTGAAGGAGGGGAACCTTGACCACCACCTGTTGAAGATACAATTTGTGAATTGCAGTTAACACTATTTCCCTCCCGTGGGGGGAAGCCGGCAGGGCCGTTGGTGAGGGGGCATCTCCTCGGAGTCCAGCTTGTATCCCTGAGACACAATATCTATTGCCCAGGGATCCAACAGGGAGTGAACCCACTTGTGGCTGAAATTTCGAAGACGTGCCCCCACCGAGCCCAGCTCCGCCTGTGGAGCCCCAGCGACATGCGGTGGATTTTGTAGAGGCCGGGGAGGACTTCTGTTCCTGGGAACTAGCTGTGTTGTGCAGCTTCTTTCCTCTGCCCCTGCCTCTGGCAAGAAAGGACGCACCTCGGACTTTCTTGTTTCTTTGTGATCGAAAGGACTGCATTTGATAATGTCGTGCTTTCCTAGGCTGTGCGGGAATATAAGGCAAAAGATCAGAATTACCAGCTATAGCTGTGGAGACCAGGTCCGAGATCCCTTCTCCACACAATCCTCAGCCTTGTAAGGTAAACCTTCCATATGCCTCTTAAGTCGGCATCACCTGTCCGTTGCATGTTCCACAGGACACGTCAAGCAGAAATTGACATAGCGTTGACTCTAGAACCCAGTAGACTAATGTCTCTTTGGGCATGATAGATAGATATATATATATATATATATATATATATATATATATATATATATATATATATATATATATATACACACATACATATATACATACACACACACACACATACATACTAGGGTCTCAATCTCTGCTGATAAGGTATCTGTCCACGCTGCTACAGCGCTATAAACCCATGCCGACACAATCGCCGGTCTGAGTAGTGTACCAGAATGTGTGTAAATGGACTTCAAAGTACTTTTACTGCATGCTATCTGCAGGATCCCTGAGGATAGCTGTTAAGTCAGTGCTACCTTTTGGGCAAACGTGACACCCTAGGGGAAGATTCCCATCGTATCCTGGCCCTAGTAGGGAAAGGATACTCCCTGAGAATTCTTTGTGGGAAACTGCAGTCTCTAGTCTGGAGATTCCCACTCTTTTTCTTCATGAGAGGAGGGAAATTTACCTCAGCTTTCTTCCCCTTAAACATGTGAACCCTTGTGTCAGGGACAGATGAGTCATCAGTGATATGCAAAACATTTTTTTATTACAATAATCATATATTGAATACATTCCTGCCATTTTGGCTGTAACTTTGCATTATCGTAGTCGACACTGGAGTCAGACTTCGTGTCGATATCAGTGTCTATTATTTTGGATAGTGAGCATTGAGAGACTCTGAAGATATCTGCGACATAGGGACAGACATGGGTAGATTCCCTGTCTGTTATCTAATCTTTTGTGCAATAAATTTACCTTAGCACTTAATTTCACATATCCAAACAGGTGTCGGCGTTGTCGACGGAGACACCACTCACACACACACACATTTGCTCCATCTCCTCCTTAGGGGAGCCTTTTACCTCAGACATGTCGACACACACGTACAGACACACCACACACTCCGGGAATGCTCATCTGAAGACAATTTCCACACAAGGCCCTTTGGAGAGACAGAGAGAGAGTATGCCAGCACACACCCCAGCGCTATAAACCCAGGAATAACACAGTAACTTAATGTTAACCCAGTAGCTGCTGTTTATAGTGATTTTTGCGCCTAATTATGTGCCCCCCCTCTCTTTTTACCCTCTTCTACTGTGTATCTGCAGGGGAGAGCTTCCTCTCAGCGGAGCTGTGGAGAAAAAATGGCGCAGGTGAGTGCTGAGGAAGAAACCCCGCCCCCTCGACGGCAGGCTTCTGTCCCGCTTAAATATACATTTTCTTGGCGGGGGCTCATACATATATACAGTGCCCAACTGTATATATGTGTACTTTTGCCAAAAGAGGTCCATATGCTGCCCAGGGCGCCCCCCCCTGCACCCTTACAGTGACCGGAGTATGTGAGGTGTGTGGGAGCAATGGCGCACAGCTGCAGTGTTGTGCGTTACCTCAGTGAAGAACGGAGTCTTCTGCTGCCGATTTCGAAGTCTTCTTGCTTCTCATACTCACCCGGCTTCTGTCTTCCGGCTCTGCGAGGGGGGACGGCGGCTCTGGGATCGGATGACGAGGGTGAGATCATGTGTACGATCCCTCTGGAGCTAATGGTGTCCAGTAGCCTAAGAAGCAGGACCTAGCTTCAGAGAGTAGGGCTGCTTCTCTCCCCTCTGTCCCACGATGCAGGGAGTCTGTTGCCAGCAGAGCTCCCTGAAAATAAAAAACCTAACAAAATACTCTCACAGCAAGCTCAGGAGAGCTCACTGAACAGCACCCAGCTCGTCCGGGCACAGTCTCAAACTGAGGTCTGGAGGAGGGACAGAGGGAGGAGCCAGAGCACACCAGAATCTAAATTCTTTCTTAAAGTGCCCATGTCTCCTGCGGAGCCCGTCTATTCCCCTATGGTCCTTACGGAGTCCCCAGCATCCACTAGGACGTTAGAGAAAAAAAAATGCTGCTCTTCCCACTGAAATACAATGCAAAAAGGAGATTTATGGTACTTACCATTGTTAAATCTCTTCCTGTGAGGAACACTAGATTCCACAGGCAATTACATTGGGGTGTAGAGTTGGATCTTGATCTGAGGCACCAACAGGCTAAAGCTTTGACTGTTCCCAGGATGCACTGCACCGCCTCCTCTATCGCCCCGCCTCCAGGCAATGGAGCTCAGTTTTGTTAACCAGTCCAATGCATGGGGTCCCTGCATGGCCAGTGTCCACGCCAGCGGCACGGTCCGTCTCCTGGGAACGCGACCGGATCGCGATTTCGTCGGTTACCACCTGGGGGAACCCCTTACCTCCTCCCTGAAGTGCGGCCACGCGATCCAGGAGAGCAGCAGCGGTGATGTGTGCCTGATGACCGGAGTGCCTCGGCTGCAAGTACCCAGCAACCAGGTCGCGAGAGTATGCAGCGCCGCTGGGGGAGGTGATGGAACCGCAGCACAGAATGTCAGCATGACATACACAGCATCTAGTGCCTGTGCTGCTGCCCTTGAAGTCTTTTTCTTCCTAAAAGCTCTTATAAGGGCTGCCTAGCGCAGCCCCCGTTAGTCAGGCACCAACTTACAAACTGAGCTCCAGTGCCTGGAGGCGGGGCTATAGAGGAGGCAGTGCAGTGCATCTTGGGAACAGTAAGCTTTAGCCTGTTGGTGCCTCGGATTAAGACCCAACTTTACATCCCAATGTTATTACCTGTGGAATACCAGTGTACCCCGCTGCAGAAAAATATACTTTTTAAAATCTGACAATTAACATTGGGCTTAATTTCAGTCATAAGGAAGTGAGGTAAGGAGATACTTATAAGACGAAAATGTAGCTTGAAATGTGCTGAATATATATGTATTAAAATTGTCTCTCATCAAAAATAAAGCATGTTTGTCCTGTCGTCAGAATGTAGATGTAATATAATCCAAGTTGAAGATGCAATCAAGAATTTACAATAAACGGGTCTGGGACTCCGGGTTGACAAAAAGGTTGACACACCTTAGGTCGACATGGACAAAAGGTCGACAGGAACAAGGTCGACATGGAAAAGGGTCGACATGAGTTTTTATGTTTATTGGTGTCATTTTCTTCGTAGAGTGACCGGGAACCCCAATTAGTGCACCGCGTCCCCTCGCATGGCTCGCTTCGCTCACCATGCTTCGGGCATGGTGCCTTCGCTCCGCTACCGCTTCACTTGGCACAGATTACCGTTCCAATCGTAGTCCACGTTGATCGTCAAGTATGAAACGGTTCCAAAAAAGAAAAGAAAAAATCGTAAAAAAACCATGTCGACCTTGTTCCTGTCGACAGTTTGCCCATGCTGACCTAAGGTGTGTCGACCAATTGGCGTCGACCTAAGGTGTGTCTACCTGGAGTCCGGATACCACAATAAACAGATCAGTTTATTAAATACGAAAGCAACACTTTGGAGACAAGTGTGCTCCTTTGTCAACCTAAACAACTTGTAGCTTGAGAATGGAGCACATTTGTCTCTGAAATACTTTTATATTTAATAAGCTTATGTTTATTGCAAGTTCCTGGGTACCTATATTTCTCTCTCGCTCTCAATGTAGTGGACGTTACAGAGTAAAAGCAGTATCTCGACTCGGAAAAGTCCTAGAGAGCTGGGATAAAAGAAAAAAAAAAGTGATATATATTATATTACACATACACACACACACACACACACACACACACACACACATAGCTCAAAAAAATAAAGGGAACACTTAAACAACACAATGTAACTCCACACTTCTGTGAAATCAAACTGTCCACTTAGGAAGCAACACTGATTGACAATCAATTTCACATGCTGTTGTGCAAATGGAATAGACAACAGATGGGAGTTATAGGCAATTAGCAAGACACCCCCAATAAAGGAGTTGTTCTGCAGGTGGTGACCACAGACCACTTCCCAGCTCCTATGCTTTCTGGCTGATGTTTTGGTCACTTTTGAAAGCTGGCGGTGCTTTCACTCTAGTGGTAGCATGAGACGGAGTCTACAACCCACACAAGTGTAGTGTTCACTCTAGGCTGTTTTAGCAGGGCGCCGCGCCCTGCCCGTTTTTTAACAGGCAAAACCCGCCCTGCCCCTTTTGCGGCGCCCTGCTAGAACAGCCGCCCGCTCCCTGCCCTCTCGGCGTGTATAGATGCCGTGTGTATGCGCGCGGCATCCATTCACACATTGAGAGAGGGCTGGGGGAAGACCAGCACAGACGGAGGTGCTGGGCACGCCCCCAACAGTGACGTTGCCGGCCACAGACGCTCTCTATAGTAGCGTCTGTGGGCCGCACCGCCCCCTAAAATGACGGAGGCGTGGCCACGCCACCTGATTTGCGTGGCCGCGCCCCCATTTCGGCCGCGCGAGCGCACATGTGCCCCCCGTAGTCCGGCGCCCTGCCCCATTTCACTCCTAGAGTGAACACTACAAGTGGCTCAGGTAGTGCAGCTCATACAGGATGGCACATCAATGCGAGCTGTGGCAAGAAGGTTTGCTGTGTCTGTCAGCGTAGTGTCCAGAGCATGTAGGCGCTACCAGGAGACAGGCCAGAACATAAGGAGATGTGGAGGAGGCCATAGGAGGGCAACAACCCAGCAGCAGGACCGCAACCTCCGCCTTTGTGCAAGGAGGAACAGGAGGAGTACTGCCAGAGCCCTGCAAAATGACCTCCAGCAAGCCACAAATGTGCATGTGTTTACTCAAACGATCAGAAACAGACTACATGAGGGTGGTATGAGGGCCCGACGTCCACAGGTGGGGGTTGTGCTTACAGCCCAACACCGTGCAGGCCGTTTGGCAAATTCGCCACTGGCGCGCTGTGCTCTTCACAGATGAAAGCAGGTTCTCACTGAGCACATGTGACAGAGTCTGGAGACGCCAAGGAGAACATTCTGCTGCTTGCAACATCCTCCAGCATGACCGGTTTGGCAGTGGGTCAGTAATTGTGTGGGGTGGCATTTCTTTGGGGGGCCGCACAGCCCTCCATGTGCTCGCCAGAGGTAGCCTGACTGCCATTAGATACCGAGATGAGATCCTCAGACCCCTTGTGAGACCATATGCTGGTGCGGTTGGCCCTGGGTTCCTCCTAATGCTAGACCTCATGTGGCTGGAGTGTGTCAACAGTTCCTGCAAGACGAAGGCATTGATGCTATGGACTGTCTGGCCCGTTCCCCAGACCTGAATCCAATTGAGCACATCTGGGACATCATGTCTCGCTCCATCCACAAACACCACGTTGCACCACAGACTGTCCAGGAGTTGGCGGATGGTTTAGTACAGGTCTGGGAGGAGATCCCTCAGGAGACCATCCGCCACCTCATCAGGAGCATGCCCAGGCGTTGTAGGGAGGTCATACAGGCACGTGGAGGCCACACACTACTGTGCCTCATTTTGACTTGTTTTAAGAACATTACATCCAAGTTGGATCAGCCTGTAGTGTGTTTTTCCACTTTAATTTTGAGTGCGACTCCAAATCCAGACCTCCATGGGTTAATAAATTTGTGTGTGATTTTTTTGTCAGCGCATTCAACCATGTAAAGAACAAAGTATTTCATAAGAATATTTCATTCAATCAGATCTAGGATGCGTTGTTTAAGTGTTCCAGTTATTTTTTTGAGAGGTGTATGTGTGTGTGTGTGTGTGTGTGTATATATATATATATATATATATATATATATATATATATATATATATATATATATATATATATATATATATATATATATATATATATATATATATATATATAGTTTAAACCTGCCGGTAAATATTTTTCTCCTAGTCCGTAGAGGATGCTGGGGATTCCGTAAGGACCATGGGGGTTAGACGGGCTCCGCAGGAGACATGAGCACTAAGAAAGAACTTTAGGTATGGGTGTGCACTGGCTCCTCCCTCTACGCCCCTCCTCCAGACCTCATTTAGAGAAACTGTGCCCAGAGGAGACGGACAGTACGAGGAAAGGATTTTAGTTAATCTAAGGGCAAGATTCATACCAGCCCACACCATCCACACCGTATAACTTGGGATATACGAACCAGTTAACAGTATGAAACACCACAGCATCAGTCCGAGACTGAGGAAGACTGTAACATAACTCTTATGTAAGCATAAACTATATACAAGTCTTGCAGAAGTAGTCCGCACTTGGGACGGGCGCCCAGCATCCTCTACGGACTACGAGAAAAAGATTTACCGGTAGGTTTAAAATCTTATTTTCTCTTACGTCCTAGAGGATGCTGGGGACTCCGTAAGGACCATGGGGATTACACCAAAGCTCCCAAACACGCGGGAGAGTGCAGATGACTCTGCAGCACCGATTGAGCAAACATGAGGTCCTCCTCAGCCAGGGTATCAAACTTGTAGAATTTTGCAAAAGTGTTTGAACCCCACCAAGTAGCAGCTCGGCACAGCTGTAATGCCGAGACCCCTCGGGCAGCCGCCCAAGAAGAAGAGCCCACTTTCCTGGTGGAATGGGCCTTTATTGATTTTGGTAACGGCAATCCAGCCGTAGAATGAGCCTGCTGAATCGTGTTACAGATACAGGACAAATAGTACTTCTGTTTTCCGGACCCTAGCCGTTCTGGCCACGTAAATTTTCAAAGCCCTGACCACATCAAGGGACTCGGAATCCTCCAAGTCTCGCGTAGCCACAGGCACCACAATAGGTTGGTTCATATGAAAAGACGAAACCACCTTTGGCAAGAATTGAGGACGGGTCCGCAATTCCGCTCTATCCATATGGAAAACTAAATAGGGGCTTTTATGAAACAAAGCCGCCAACTCCGACACTCGCCTAGCCGAAGCCAAGGCCAACAACATGACCACTTTCCAAGTGAGATATTTTAACTCCACCGTTTTAAGTGGTTCAAACCAGTGTGACTTAAGGAAACTCAACACCACGTTCAGGTCCCAAGGTGCCACCGGAGGTACAAAAGGAGGCTGAATATGCAGCACTCCCTTCACAAAAGTCTGTACTTCTGGGAGAGAAGCCAATTCCTTCTGAAAGAAAATGGATAGGGCCGAAATCTGAACCTTAATGGAGTCTAATTTTAGGCCCAAATTCACTCCAGTCTGTAGGAAGTGAAGGAAACGGCCCAGATGGAATTCTTCCGTAGGAGCATTCCTGGCCTCACACCAAGAAACATATTTTCGCCATATACGGTGATAATGTTTAGCGGTCACGTCCTTCCTAGCCTTTATCAGAGTAGGAATGACCTGATCCGGAATGCCCTTTTCTGCTAGGATCCGGCGTTTAACCGCCATGCCGTCAAACGCAGCCGCGGTAAGTCTTGGAACAGACAGGGCCCCTGTTGTAACAGGTCCCGTCTTAGAGGAAGAGGCCACGGATCTTCCGTGAGCATTTCCTGCAGATCCGGATACCAGGCCCTTCGTGGCCAATCTGGAACAATGAGAATTGTCTGTACTCTTTTTCTTATTATTCTCAACACCTTGGGGATGAGAGGAAGAGGAGGAAACACATAGACCGACTGGAACACCCACAGTGTCACGAGGACATCCACTGCCACCGCCTTAGGGTCTCTTGACCTGGCGCAATACCTCTGTAGTTTTTTGTTGAGCCGGGACGCCATCATGTCTATCTGGGGCAGTCCCCACTGACTTGCAATCTGTGCGAAGACTTCCTGATGAAGTCCCCACTCTCCTGGATGTAGATCGTGTCTGCTGAGGAAGTCTGCTTCCCAGTTGTCCACTCCCAGAATGAACACTGCTGACAGTGTGCTTACATGATTTTCTGCCCAGCAAAGAATCCTGGTGGCTTCCGCCATTGCCACTCTGCTCCTTGTGCCGCCTTGGCGGTTTACATGAGCCACTGCGGTGATGTTGTCTGACTGAATCAGAACTGGTAGGTCGCGAAGCAAAGTCTCCGCTTGACGAAGGGCGTTGTATATGGCCCTCAGCTCCAGGACGTTGATGTGAAGACAAGTCTCCTGGCTTGACCAAAGACCTTGGAAGTTTCTTCCCCGTGTGACTGCTCCCCAACCTCGGAGGCTCGCGTCCGTTGTTACCAGAATCCAGTCCTGAATGGCGAACCTGTGACCCTCTAGAAGGTGAGCACTCTGTAGCCACCACAGGAGAGACACCCTTGCCCTGGGGGACAGGGTGATCAACTGATGAATCTGTAGATGTGACCCGGACCACTTGTCCAGTAGGTTCCATTGGAAGGTCCTCGCATGGAACCTGCCGAAGGGAATGGCCTCGTAAGATGCCACCATCCTTCCCAGGACTCGAGTGCAGTGATGCACTGACACCTGTTTTGGCTTCAATAGGTCCCTGATCAGAGTCATGAGTTCCTGGGCCTTTTCTATCGGAAGATAAACCCTTTTCTGGTCCGTATCCAGAATCATGCCTAAGAAGGTCAAACGAGTCGTAGGAACTAACTCTGACTGCGGGATAGTGAGAATCCAGCCGTGTTGTTGTAACACCTTCAGTGAAAGTGACACGCTGTTCAACAACTGCTCTCACGATCTCGCTTTTATGAGGAGATTGTCCAAGTACGGGATAATTGTGACACCCTGCTTGCGCAGGAGCACCATCATATCCGCCATTACCTTGGTGAAAATCCTCGGGGCCATGGAAAGCCCAAACGGCAACGTGTGAAATTGGTAATGACAATCCTGTACCGCAAATCTCAGGTACGCCTGATGAGGTGGATATATGGGAAAATAAAAGGTATGCATCCTTTATGTCCAGGGATACCATAAAATCCCCCCCTTCTAGGCTGGCGATGACCGCTCTGAGCGATTCCATCTTGAACTTGAACCTTTTCAAGTATAGGTTCAAGGATTTTAAATTTAAAATGGGTCTGACCGAACCGTCCGGTTTCGGGACTACAAATAGGGTTGAGTAATACCCCCTCCCTTGTTGAAGCAGGGGAACTTTGACCACCACCTGTTGAAGACACAATTTGTGAATTGCATTTAAAACTATCTCCCTTTCTGGGGGAGAAGCTTGTAGGGCCGATTTGAAAAACCGGCAAGGAGGAACCTCTTCGAATTCCAGCTTGTAACCCTGGGAAACAATATCTATTGCCCAGGGATCCACCTGTGAGTGAACCCAGATGTGGCCGAAAAGTCGAAGACGTGCCCCTACTTGGGCGGACTCCCTCAGCGGAGCCCCAGCGTCATGCGGTGGATTTTGTAGAGGCCGGGGAGGACTTCTGCTCCTGGGAACTAGCTGTGTTTGGCTGCTTTTTTCCTCTGCCCTTACCTCTGGCAAGAAAGGACGATCCTTGTACTCTCTTGTTTTTATTTGACCGAAAGGACTGCATTTGATAATGTGGCGCTTTCTTAGGCTGTTAGGGAATATAAGGCAAAAAATTATATTTACCTGCTGTAGCTGTGGAGACCAGGTCCGAGAGACCTTCCCCAAACAATTCCTCACCCTTGTAAGGTAAAACCTCCATATGCCTCTTTGAGTCGGCATCACCTGTCCATTGCCGGGTCCATAGGACTCGTCTAGCAGAAATCGACATAGCGTTGACTCTAGAACCCAGTAGGCCAATGTCTCTTTGAGCATCCCTCATATATAAGACAGCATCTTTAAAATGACCCAGGGTCAATAAAATGGTATCCTTATCCAGGGTATCCAATTCCACCGATAAGGTATCTGTCCACGCTGCTACAGCGCTACACACCCAAGCCGACGCTATCGCCGGTCTGAGTAAGGTACCAGAGTGTGTGTAAATGGACTTTAAGGTAGCCTCCTGCTTGCGATCAGCAGGATCCCTGAGGGTAGCCGTATCTTGGGATGGCAGTGCTACTTTTTTGGATAAGCGTGTCAACGCTTTGTCCACCCTTGGGGAGGATTCCCACCGTATCCTGTCCTTAGCCGGGAAAGGACACGCCATAAGAATCCTTTTGGGAAACTGCAGTTTCTTGTCTGGAGATTCCCACGCCTTTTCAAATAACTCAGGTTTCTTTTCCTTATACATGTGTACCCTCGTGTCAGGGACAGGGGGTTCCTCTGTGATATGCAAAACATTCTTTATTGCAATAATCATACATTTTTAGCCAATTTTGGCTGTAACTTTGCATCATCGTAGTCGACACTGGAGTCAGAATCCGTGTCGGTATTAGTGTCTACTATTTGGGATAGTGGGAGCTTTTGAGACCCCGAGGGTCCCTGCGACATAGGGGCAGGCAGGGCCTGACTCTCCGCATAATTCCTGGACTCAGCTTTGTCCAACCTTGTGTGCAATAAATTCACATTAGCACTTAAAACATTCCACATATCCACCCAGTCAGGTGACGGTGTTGTCAACGGAGACACCACATTCATTTGCTCCACCTCCTCGCTAGGAAAGCCTTCTACTTCAGACTTGCCGACACACGCGTACCGACACACCACACACTCAGGGAAACCTCTTATCTGAAGACAGTTCCCTCACAAGGCCCTTTGGAGAGACAGAGAGAGAGTATGCCAGCACACGCCCAGTGCTAATGACCCAGGAAAAAAAACACACTATGTTTACCCAGGTAGCGCTGTAATTATCTATTTGCGCAAAATTATGTGCCCCCCCCCCTTTTTTTAAAACCCTCTTTCACCGTGGTAAGCAGGGGAGAGTCCGGGGAGCTTCCTCTCAGCGGTGTGCTGTGGAGAAAATGGCGCTGGTGAGTGCTGAGGAACAAGCTCCGCCCCCTCAGCGGCGGGCTTCGGTCTCGCTGAAAAATTCAAAAACTGGCGGGGATCTCTTATATACAGTGCCCATCCTGTATATATGCTTATTGACAGATTTGGAGGTCCTTATTGCTGCCCAGGGCGCCCTCCCCCCCTGCGCCCTTACAGTGACTGCTGTGTGTGTGTGCTGTGTGGGAGCAATGGCGCACAGCGTTACCTCTATGAAGATCTGAAGTCTTCTGCCGCCTCTGAAGTCTTCTTTCTTCACATACTCACCCGGCTTCTATCTTCCGGCTCTGCGAGGAGGACGGGCGGCGCGGCTCTGGGACGAACGGCGAGGGTGAGACCTGCGTTCCATTCCCTCTGGAGCTAATGGTGTCCAGTAGCCTAAGAAGCAGAGCCTAACATTAAAGTAGGTCTGTTTCTCTCCCCTCAGTCCCTCGATGCAGGGAGTCTGTTGCCAGCAGGCTCCTTGAAAATAAAGAACCTAACCAAAATGCTTTCTTTCCAGTAAACTCAGGAGAGCTCCCTGTAATGCACCCAGTCTCCTCTGGGCACAGTAATCAACTGAGGTCTGGAGGAGGGGCATAGGGGGAAGAGCCAGTGCACACCCATACCTAAAGTTCTTTCTTAGTGCCCATGTCTCCTGCGGAGCCCGTCTATCCCCCATGGTCCTTACGGAGTCCCCAGCATCCTCTAGGACGCAAGAAAAAATATATATATATATATATATATATATATATATATACATACACACATACACACACACACATATACATTTACACACATATATACACATTGTGTATATATGTGTATATATATATACACACACACACACACACACACACATATACATACACACACACAGTATCAGTCAAAAGTTTGGACACCTTCTTATTCAACGGCTTTTATTTATTTTCTACATTATAGATTAATACTTAAGACATCAAAACTATGAAAGAACACGTATGGAATTATGTTGTAAACAAAAAAGTTAAACAAATCAAAATAGGTTTTATATTTTAGATTCCTCAAAGTAGCCCCCTTTTGCTTTGACGACAGCTTTGCACACTCTTGGCATTCTCTCAATCAGCTTCATGAGGTAGCCTCCTGGAATGGTTTTCCAACAGTCTTGAAGGAGTTCCCAGAGGTGCTGAGCTCTTGTTGGCTGCTTTTCCTTCACTCTGCAGTCCAAGTCATCCCAAACCATCTGAATTGGGTTTAGGTCGGGCGATTGTGGAGGCCAGGTCATCTGACGCAGCTCTCCATCACTTTCCTTCTTGGTCAAGTACTCCTTACGTATGTATATTTCCTATAAATGCAGTCCCTATGGATGGGCTCACTATAGATGCTCTCACTCACTGTAGTGGACACCCTGGGGCCGATGTGCGAGGGCAGTGGGCTGCTGCTATGATGATCCTCAGAAGAGCAGGGTGTGTGGTCAATGCTGGAACTCAGCTGATACTGCCTCCAGTGTCTGTCTCCTTGTACACTCACAGCTCCTGTACGGACATGCGATTGGAGGAGAGCCGTGGGGGGCGGGGCCATTCACAGCCCAGTATAGAAGTCTCAGCCCACTGACTGGCTGGGACACTGCAAAACTTTCCCAAGGTTTCCCCATCCTGGGAGAGACTGAGCGCCAACACCCACACAGGCTGCAGCAGCGACACTGGGAGCAAAGCACATGGACATACCCTCCAACATGACCCATTCCACTTTCTTCCACTGGTGGCTCCAGAGGTAGGGCTGCAGAACAGTCCAAAATTCAAGTAAGGGAGCCACACCAACTGCTGCCCCAAACACTGGCAAACATCATCGGCCGGGACTCACTGGAAGTTGGTGAGGCTCCCCTATTTACAATGTAGAAAATAATTAAAAACCATTGGGGGAGATTCAAATGTTTGAAAAGTCAGTTGGGAGTCTTTTCCTTTCTATTAAATAGGAAAAAACAAACAGACACCCAACCAACTTTTCAAACATATGAATTCCACCTATTGAATGAGAAAGTGTCCAAACTTTTGACTGGTACTGTGCATGTGTAATTGTGCATGTGTATATATATACCCCCTGACGAAGTCCAACGGTGACGAAATGCGTTGGACATGGCCAACAAAGGACGTGTTCGATTTGCTGTCCATGAGCATTGAGTCCGAGAGCTGAGACGTTGACTTACTAAAGACTGCAGCCAGAACTGTGCGGGGCGAGCCGCAGGCTGTGATCCGGAGATAGCAGTGATTCGTCTGCATACTGGTGCCTTTTAACTATGATGTACGTGAGCATGTGATATTTTCAGTAAAAATATTTTACATTTTATCCCACCGAGTGCGCCCTCGTTTCTATATCTATCTATTTCTTTATTGATCTGAATTGCTATCAGAATCTTTGTTTTATCGCCATCATCTATATTGTTTATTGTCTAATGCCAAAATTGGATGTCATTGTTCTTTGTAAACTGTAAATTATACTGTCCTAACAGACTATAATACGAGATCATTTTGAATATGTTTTTTTATAATTAATACTACACAGATGTTGTTGATGTTAATTATGTGCTATATTGATACCCCTATATAAGGGGGTTTGAGCCTCTGTATGATCACCTTTGATAAAGCTTCGAAGTGACAGCGAAACGCATAAGGGAGCCAGCCTCTGACCAGGGCATTGCTGAATAATTCAGTGAGACTCTTTACAGCTGCATTAAGCCGTGGGAGAATCCAGCATTCATCACTGTGGACAATTACTAAAGTGAGAACCACCACAACTGTTGCGTAGGACAAGAGTGTACTCTGGACCCTCGCTAGGTGGAATACCCGGCTAAAATCACAAGGAATCTGGTAATTATTCACCTTAAAACTGGATGTCCCACTAACATATATACTGCCTGGAGGATTTTTGATGACCAATCTGCATTGTATTATGCCATTACTGGTACATTAGCTTGCCCTAAGAGAGACTAATTGTGGTCTAGAGACTGGCTATGAGGTTCTTTGTATATTTTTAAATTCTTATTTCATGAATGTTGTATGAATTTGTCATTGTATCATGTTTTTCATTAAATGGATGTTAATTGTTTTTTGATAACACATTCTGATTCGATTCCTTTGAGCGCTGTTTTTTATACGTTTCACTCTTTCTGTATCGGGGTGACTGATTATCGCCCCACTTGACAGCAGCTTAGAGAACCAGCCCAGTCAAAAGCACCTGATTTATATAAAGTAATTAATATCGTTTTCTTCCTATATATGAAGTACTAATGTTACATTAAGAGCTATTCTGTTATGGAAGACATACATGTTTCATGAAATCGCCTGCAATGTACAAAACCTGAATATGAACACTCCTTACAAGTACTGTCATTTCAATTTGAAACATTCTTTATAAGTAAATTTAAACCCCTTTTTCTAAAATAAACAGCAAACTAGAATTTACTAACACCAGCCTGCAACAAGATCCAAAACTGGTGACTGCATTAAAAATGTAAAACTTTTAAGACAAAAAAACACAAGCTGTTGACTTCGCTTTTAACAAATCTGTGTAGTCCAGGGCCTTAGGCTACATCGCAACTTCAGAATCTGTAAGCAGCACAGTGATAGACTGGCAAACGATTCAATTCCAATTGAAAAAAAGATGTGTTGATTGAACAGGGCTTTAAAAATTTACAATGGCTGGTTTTAGTTCATTTTTCAAATCACTGTTTCTACTGCGTAATGTTAAACCTCATATTAGCAAGGTTCAAAAGATGAAGATAGCGTAATTCAGTGGCTCCGAGTTATCCATTCTGGCTAAGTGCAAATGTTTATATACATATTTTATAGGGAGCATAAATTAAAACAAACACAATTCTTAAAATTTCACCTTTCATTCATTCTGTTACACAAATGTGTCCCTACTGTCTACTTGTTAATAGTTTGCCAACCTATTTAAGCCAATTGGGCTAAACCGCCCAGATATGCATAAACATAATTAACACTCTTAACTCACCTTTAGGAGCAGTCATATAAGAATGTATTGCTAACAAAAAAATTTTGGGAACAAATTGTCGATTGCTTTGAGGCTTAGGGTGTATGTATCAAAGTATAAAAAGAGCTAAAGCACTAACCATCAGCTTCTAACTTTCATTTTACAGGCTGTGTTTGAAAAATGACAGGAGCCGAATGGTTAGTGCTTTCTTTCTCCATATGTTTTGATACATACCCCCTTAGAACCATGCAAATTTTGTAACCATTTAAAATTACAAATGTGCCTAAAACTTTAATATACATATATATATTTTTTCCACTTAACTTATGGATTCAAAGACTATTTGGGGTATATGTATTAATAATCGAAGGACTGCCGCAACTATTAACACTTCGTTTTGCAGCAGATATTTTCATTAATTATGAAATATCCCCACTATGTACGTAACGAGGTCCGCTAGGACAGTGGCAGCGATAACAGATGTCCCTGCAAGTTACTTTCCCAGTATTTTGGCAGATTTTTTTTATTTTTTTACACGTGCAGTGTCAGTTTCCTGGATTGTGGATGGCACCGGAGGTTTGAGAGATCATTCTTCTGCTACTATGCCTCCATAGGCATAAAACCGTTAAAACCATCTGAAGATGGTGTGAACTAATGTGGACAAACTGTAATGCTTCGCTTTTCAGGGTTTAGTATATAAGGTCAGACTGTAGTCCCCATTGATGATACCGAGGACTATGGTCTGTACAAGATAGCATTCTGCAGGAGCATTATGCTAATAATGCATAGCCACAAACCATAAAATTATGCAGAAGCTTGATAAATAGGCCCCTTTGAACAGGGTAGGCTAATTCTGCACCATATTGGCACTTACAGGTTGAGTATCCCTTATCCAAAATGCTTGGGACCAGAAGTATTTTGGATATCGGATTTTTCCGTATTTTGGAATAATTGCATACCATAATGAGATATCATGGTGATGGGACCTAAATCTAAGCACAGAATGCATTTATGTTACATATACACCTTATACACACAGCCTGAGGGTAATTTTAGACAATATTTTTTATAACTTTGTGCATTAAACAAAGTGTGTGTACATTCACACAATTCATTTATGTTTCATATACACCTTATACACAGCCTGAAGGTAATTTAATACAATATTTTTAATAACTTTGTGTATTAAACAAAGTTTGTGTACATTGAGCCATCAAAATACAAAGGTTTCACTATCTCAGTCTTACTCAAAAAAGTCCGTATTTCGGAATATTTGGATATGGGATACTCAACCTGTATTAGTATGAGAAAGACTAATATATTGAGACAGTATGCACATACATTCAAAAGTAACAATGGCTAGAAGCCATAAACTATAGCAGAATGTACATATCACATAAATGAGACTGTCCATATTTGATTCAAGAGTTACAGACCATTTCAAATAAAGTTTACTAATCTTACATACATGCACACATGACTAATAGTGAAAAAGAACCATGCATGTAAGCACAGAAGGGTACTGCTCATGAAATTCCCCAGTGGTGTCTCAGGCTCCTACTGAAATTCCCTAGTGATGTCTCAGGCTCCTACTGAAATTCCCTAGTGATGTCTCAGGCTCCTACTGAATACATAAAGCTCCATTCTCATGAATATTGGTTCATCTTGCAAAATGGCCGTCTCCGTGAGGTCACTGGTTTCAGAAAATCAATTCACTAGGAATCTCATGAATATAGATGCAGACTACAAAATGGCTGCTTCCAATGTGTTTAGATGGCAGGAACACTTTAAAAAACAATGTATAAAAAAAAAAAAAATAGAGAAGTGTGTGAAGCTGACAGTTGATTCCTGAATATGACCCAAGTATACATGTATATATCCAAACCACATAAGACATATGTGTCTGTTATCTACAGAGTGCAAGGTATTTAGCTTTTTTGGTCAGTTATTTCTGTAATGCGCTAAATTGGGGATACAGAATGAACATGTGTTGAGCAAAGGAGAGTTCCTTACAACACAAACTTTAAATACAGCACCTATAAATCTAATACATATGAACATCAGTAGCGATTATGTTTAAGTTTCTGTGGTCCTTTAACCTGAAATATCACAGAAGAGGTGACAACTGGACGGAACCAAAAGTTGTCACATTATCTCTCTAGCTCAAAACCAATCACATGCACCACTTCCGCAGGCCAACTATTTCAGTGTCTCCCGGACAAATGTAAATTAGTAGTTTTTTTTATAAACCTATTTCATGTGCAGACTGTTGATGAAGTAAACAAATAAATCCATACGGGTTATCTACAAATAAGTAACATTACAAAGAATAGTTAAAAATGATAATTCAGTACAATTAAAATGTGAGGAGTCTATACTTATCTAATTACATCCTCTGTAGAGTATTCATAACATCACATATCTTGTCTTTCTTTAGTCTCACACCCTCCTGACACTTGGCCAACTTTGTGGGGTATCATACATCCCATTAAGAACCTAGCAATCTGGTGGACCATTATGCAATAGGTAGCATCTATCCTTGTGTATCTATGCCTATTTCCCTATAGATTGTAAGCTTGCGAGCAGGGCCTTCCTACCTCTATGTCTGTCTGTTTTTACCCAGTTTTGTTCTATTACTGTTGTTCTAATTGTAAAGCGCAACAGAATATGCTGCACTACATAAGAAACTGTTAATAAATAAATATACTAGAGGTTCTCAAACTGTGCGCAGTGGCACCCTGGGGTGCCTCGGGATACTTGCAGGGGTGCCCTGGGTTGGTGGTTCAGGACCAGTTCAAAGTATTTGTAGTTAATGTAATAGACAAAACTAGGGCTTATAACTTCCAGTCATAAAATATGCGGACAAACAAAAGCAAATCGTGTCCCTCACTACATAACTCAACCTAAGGATGACATATAAACACAATTTACTTAATGTAATATTTTTTCTGAATTTCTCAAGACGCTTTTGGCCTAATGTTGCCATGAAAAAAAATTCTGATACTCTACAGTGCCGTGATTCAAAAACGTTTGGGTACCACTGATCTATACAATGAGATATGACCAATTAAATAAAGGCAAATAGAAATTTGAAGAACTACACTAAAGCATGTATGGACGGCAATTACATGAATGCAACAATAACTGCAGCCTTCTCACTGACACAGCAGCATGGGGAACATGAAGAATGTCTGCACTAGTCTGGGAGGGCGAGAACAAAGAATGAATAAAGACAAACAGAACTTTGGACAATGATGTTCCCAGCCACAATGAGGGCTCAGAGTAACGTTTGCTTTGGTTACAGACCGTGGCCTCTGCTGCACATGTTCCCAGAATAGGACAACAAAGCGCAGCACAAGCACACACACACACACACACACTAAATACCCTGTGTGCAGGTGAGGATGCCCGCATAAGCCCTATGGGCTACTGTCCCGCCTGAGCTGGGAAGGCCACAATGCAGCCTGCTCCCTGCACTCCCTCCATTTTGTGTTTACAAACAGCCAGTGTCCGGCATGTACTCACCTCCCCCCGCCATGTTCTGCCCGGGGAGGATGCTGCAGCGCTGCCATAGCTCACCTCTCTGTTCAGGCCCAACTCTGGGATGAGTCCCGGGCTTCCCACCGTCACCTCCAGGATCTCGGCCTGCCTCTCCCCGTAGTAGTGGTACTGCTCGTGCTCGCCGATCTTCTCCTGCTTGATCCCCGTCAGGCCGTGCAGGTAGTCCGCCGGGTGAGGTGGGGAGCCAGGCTCCTTCTTCAGGATCATGTCCCCCGGGCCCGGTAACATCGGTGGCGGGGGCAGCAGGTCTGAGCCCAGGCGAGCGAAGGTGGTGACCGGCGGGAGGTGGCTAAACATGAGCATGCCGGGGGGGAACGTGGGCTCCATTGTGCGCCCCGGAACCCCCGTGAAGGTGAAAGCGAAGAGATGAGAGCGGGGGCTGCCGAGGTAACGGGCCGCGCCGCTACCTAGTATCGGGGGAAGCAGCCGACTAGGTCTTCACACGCTCGCACATCCTCACAGTACCGCCTCTCCCCCTTCCACCGACCCCGCCACCGATCGCCGGGGGCCCTCGGTGGGAAACAATACCGTCATTGACCGCAGGCCTACTAAGAAACACGACGCCCGAAAGGTCCACAATAGAAGCTGTTGAAGATTCAGTCTGCGCAGGCGCGTAGACCAGTAAGCCTTTCACTGCGCATGCGCGATCCTCTACGGCGGCGGCTACGCTTGTCCTCTGCTTCTTTGTGCATGTTACGTATGCGCGCCCAGGCATTTCCCTGCGACCTGCTACTGCGCGTGCGTGATTCAGACAGTTGTCACCAGTGCGCATGCGTTTTGGGTGATTGAGTCTGCTGCTGGGTTCTTTTTATGTATTTTTTTTAGTGTAGGACTAGGAAAATTATGGTGTTACCATAAGCAATTAATGCCTTTACGGCTGTCATATTTTCAGTGTAGGCTATAAAAGGAAGGGAATTGTCTGGTGGCTTTGGATACCGCTGCTGTAGTCTAGTGCAGGGGCGGATTGGAAACAAAAAGCGGCCATGGAAAAATTTGTACTAGTGGCCCCACGTGGGCAGCACCAGAGGTGTAAGGTCTAGCCATGGGCCATGGCAGCAGCACCCTCCCCCCAAGACTTTCCAGATAGTGGGCATGTCCAGCATCAAGGGGGAAGTTAAAAGGAAATAAAATTAAATATTATGAGCACATTATATGATACACCTTTAGAATTTAGGAAACTATATAATTCTTTAGAAATATATATTTTCTAGCTTATTACACCAACCGTGTATCCTAATCACTATTCACTCAATCTTAAGGTGTGTACACACGGTGAGATTTTTTCTTGAGATTTTGACTATATAGTCAAAATCGCAAGAAAAGTTAGTGCAAATCGCAAAGGTGAAAGTCACCTTGCGATCCCGATGCGCGGCCCCGCCAGGTCGGCATCGCAAGAAAATATAGACTGTGCAGGCAAGTCAATCCTTGCTAGATCGGTGTACTATCTAGTTCATCTCACATGTCAATGACATCTCACATAAGCCAAAATCTCACATAAGCCAAAATCGTAAGCACACATAGTCCATATCTCAAGAAAAGTTAGTCAAAATCTGTCCTATCTGGGCTCCGGGGAGTTCAAGGGAAATCGCAAGTAAAAATCGAACATAGCAAGGATCTCACCGTGTGTACACACCCTTATGTCAGCCAAGCAGGCAGACAGAGCATACATTAGATCAGTGGTTCTCAAACTCGATCCTCAGGACCCCACACAGTGCATGTTTTGCAGGTAACCCAGCAAGTGCACAGGTGTATTAATCACTCACTGACACATTTTAAAAGGTCCACAGGTGGAGCTAATTATTTCACTTGTGATTCTGTGTGGTGACCTGCAAAACATGCACTGTGTGGGGTCCTGAGGACCGAGTTTGAGAACCTGTGCACTAGATCATCTGCAATCACAGGCTAAGTGGCAAATACATTTTCATATAAGCAAATTATTTTGCATCTTATTCATTATGTCTATAACTAGGACCACGTGTAATCAAAACAAAACAGGCCCCGCGGGTGCGTCGGCCCACCTGGGATCTTCCCTGTAAGCTAGGGGTGGGCAACATGCGGCCCGTGGACCGATCGTGCCTGGCCCGCTGTGCCCCACCAGAGTGCAATGACAAGCGGCCCGACAGGCCGCTTGTCATTGCACTGCTCTCAGACGCGGCGCAGCTGAGGAAATCCCGGTCACGTCACAGGGTCAGCTGACCGGGATTTCCTCTGTTACCATGCGCGCGCTGGGTGGCACGGGGGACGGGCACTGCAGTGAGCAGGAGCGGCGGCTGAGTCAGAAGAAGAAGCGGTGGCCAGCGAGCGGGAGCAGGAGAGGCCATCAGCAGCGACTCCAGGCGGCAGCAGCAGCGCGGATCATCGGACAGTGGGGATCGTCTGCCACTGTGACAAACAGGTAAACCCCCTGTCCAGCCAGCCCCTGGATCAGCGCTTCAGCTGCCATATAGGTTTAGGGGTGGGGAGGCCGCGGAGTTAAAATCTGCAATATGGGTTTAGGGGAGGGGGGAAGGGACTGTCTGCCATAATATGTAAAAAAGTGGGACGCTGTCTGCCGTAATGTGTAAAAAGGGGGACGATGTCTGCCGTAATGTGTAAAAAGGGGGACGATGTCTGCCGTAATGTGTAAAAAGGGGGACGATGTCTGCCGTAATGTGTAAAAACGGGGTCACTGTCTGCTGTAATGTGTAAAAAGGGGGACGATGTCCGCCATAATGTGTAAAAAGGGGGACGATGTCCGCCGTAATGTGTAAAAAGGGGGACGATGTCCGCCGTAATGTGTAAAAAGGGGGACGATGTCTGCCGTAATGTGTAAAAAGGGGGACGATGTCTGCCGTAATGTGTAAAAATGGGGGCACTGTCTGCCGTAATGTGTAAAAAGGAGGACGATGTCTGCCGTGATGTGTAAAAAGGGGGACGATGTCTGCCGTAATGTGTAAAAAGGGGGACGATGTCTGCCGTAATGTGTAAAAAGGGGGACGATGTCTGCCGTAATGTGTAAAAAACGGGGGCACTGTCTGCTGTAATGTGTAAAAACGGGGGACGATGTCCGCCGTAATGTGTAAAAGGGGGGACGATGTCTGCCGTAATGTGTAAAAAGGGGGACGATGTCTGCCGTAATGTGTAAAAAGGGGGACGATGTCTGCCGTAATGTGTAAAAAGGGGGACGATGTCTGCCGTAATGTGTAAAAAACGGGGGCACTGTCTGCTGTAATGTGTAAAAACGGGGGACGATGTCCGCCGTAATGTGTAAAAGGGGGGACGATGTCTGCCGTAATGTGTAAAAAGGGGGACGTTGTCTGCCGTAATGTGTAAAAACGGGGACGATGTCTGCCGTAATGTGTAAAAAGGGGGACGATGTCTGCCGTAATGTGTAAAAAGGGGGACGATGTCTGCCGTAATGTGTAAAAACGGGGGCGCTGACTGCTGTAATGTGTAAAAAGGGCACGCTGTCTTCCGTAATGTGTAAAAAGGGGACGCTATCTGTCGTAATGTGTAAAAAAAAGGGCACGCTATCTGCCGTAATGAGTAAAAAGGGGACTCTTTTTGAGTATTTTGTGTGTGGCCCTCGAATATTCGCTGGAAGTGTTAAGCGGCCCCCCAGCTGAAATAATTAACCACCCCTGCTGTAAGCCCTATGGCCAATCCGCCTCTGGTCTAGTGTATTCATTTTCATAAATGACTTACAAAAGTTTCTGCGTTTGCTTTGAGAAGCGGTTATAAAAATGTTGTACATAACATGTGCATGAATAGAGCAGCACAATTTCCATATAGTTATACAACGGAACTGATTATATTTTAAATGTATCTTTATTGTGTAACACGTGCCATAATAGCACCAGTATTTCTGTTACCTTTTGCAAATGATGTGCGGTGGTCCGGGATACAGTCTTTAGGTCGACAGTCATTAGGTCGACCACTATTGGTCGACAGGGTCACTAGGTCGACATGGTCATTAGGTCGACAGTTCAAAAGATCGACGAGTTCACATTTTTTCCAATTTTTTTACTTTTGCATACTTTACGATCCACGTGGACTACGATTGGGAATAGTAACCTTGCCTGAAGCATGGCGAGCCATGCGAGGGAACACGGTGCACTAATTGGGGTTCCCCGTAACTTTATGAAGAAAACGACACCAAAAAAAGTAAAAAAACTCATGTCGAGCTTTTGACCTGTCGACCTAGCACATGTCGACCTAATGACCATGTCGACCTAGTGACCCTCTCAACCTAATGCATGTCGACCTAATGACTGTTGACCTAAGTTGTGTCGACCCAACGACCCATACCCGGTGGTCCTGCATCCATTTCCTGTATTGCATTAAAGGAAAATTAAAAATTTGTAAAAAAATAAAATAAAATATATAAATTTATATGTGTGTATGTACATATGAGAGAAAATCAAATGTTATTGCACACCCGATCTCCCATCTAAAGTGATGGGAGATCACAAGGCCATATTCAAATGCCCTCACTTATCATGTTGACTGCGCACATTACACTCGGGTTTAGGCACGCAAGCACCTAAACCCGACTAAAGTATTTGGGGGCGAGCTTGAAAAGACTTGTTTGGGCACCCAAACTGGTCTCTTTATGAGCATTTCAGCTCGCTACTCCCGGGGGTAGCGAGCTGAAATGAACTTGTCATGCCTGTTGTTAGCAACATTAGAATACCTGCCGGCAGGGGCGCGATCGCGGGAGAGGGGGGACACATTTGAATCCGGCCTATATATTGTGTGCTCTACTTAGCACGTTTTTGTAAATTATTTGTTATTGTTATTATTAGAGATGTTCGCCTGACCATTTTTGCTGGTTTTGGTAATGGTTTTGGCTATAATTCATCGTCCGGTTTTGGTTTTGGATTCTTTTTTGGATTTTAGCTGTGACTGGTTTTGCATTTTTTTAAAAAATTGACAAAAAAAATCACATAATGTGGGGCTTTTTTTGTTCCTACACTATTATTAACCTAATTAACAATTGCCAGTCATTTCCAGTCAATTTTAACCACCCCACAGCTCACAATATTGTTTTCATTCAGTTTAGGCCAAAGGCTGCACTGAGCTAGCTGGCTGAGTAAGCTAAGTCACAGTGAGGTGAAGCCTTGGGGGGTATTCAGTTGAAAAAAACATGCACTTTTCGCCCGTTTTTAGGTCGAATTTGCATTTAACCTATTTAATGTCCAAGCCGGCACTGGTGAAAACCACGTGTATCGCCGACGATACACGTGTTTTGATGAGTTTGCGGGCGTTTTTGCCCATTTTTTGGCGCAATTTTTTAGGGGGGTATTCAATCAAGTGCGTTTTTTGGACTGGTCAAAAAATGGCACTTAATTGAATACCCCCCAGTGGCAAAAAAAATAAAAAAAAGATTGATTAATCATGGTAAGCAACTGTATGGTCTACGTTATCCATATTGATGAACTCAACATAAACAAGTTAAAAAGATCAATAATTTTTTTACTTTTTCACAAATGACAACCCACAGTGGTGAATCACCCCGCTTATATTTATTATGTCAACAATAAAAGAAGAATTAAAAAAAAGATTGATTGTGGTGGGCACTGGCAAATGTATGGTTCATAGTCTCTGTGAGGTGAGGCCTAGCATCAAAAAGACAATAAACGAGAAAGACAGTCACTAATGCCACCCGAAAAATACAGCCCATAATGAAAATAGAGCTAAACATATCCATTCCAATAAAAATATATATGCAAAAAAGACCATCCATCTTGGCAACCAAAATTACAGGCCATAACAAACATAGATCTACAAATAACCAATAAAAATATCTATGTAAAGAAGACCATCCCTAATGTCCCCAAAATTACAGCCAATATTGAAAATGTGCTACATACAACCAATAAAAATATCTATGCAAAAAAGACCATCCTTAATGCCCCCAAATTACTGCCCATTTTGAAAAGAAAAGTGATGCAAGATGGAATTGTCCTTGGGTCTTTCAACCCACTGTTATGTTTAATATTAAAAAGGACATTCACAGTTTAACAAACCAAGCACTTCAGTGAGAGTGACTGACACTTTTGTGGCTGAAGTGCTTGCTTTGTTTTGGTCCCCACAAAAAAAAATTTGGAAGGACTACTTTTGATCACTAATGAGGAGGTTGATGATGAGGGTGTTAATTACATTATAATCTTGTAAAATAAATTTCATGAACTTGCCGCAAATTATGTAACATGGATGAGGTAGAAAACAAGTAGCAGTGCTATTTAAAAACGTGCATAGACTAATGCCATAAAATTGTTGTATATTTAATGAGAAACAGTATTAAAACAACAATAATGTTTAAGGTGTGTAAAAAATGATAAATGACAATTGCTCATATAAGGAACCTGATATTGTCCAGTACAATTTTGCAGACCTAAATAGATATTGATTCATAGATAGTGGATTACCATCAGAGGACCCTTAGCAATGATAGTGGACACAGTCCATGGAGGTTACGTTACCAATGGGAAGCCGCTGGAGGAAGATCCGTGGCTTTTTCCAATTAAGCTGGTTGGAAATAAAGCTGTCCTTTCTAGTATGCGGTGTCCAATCCAGATGATGCCATTCACAGATGATAATGTGTCCAATGAAAGTGGTGGTGTCCACAAGTGAATGTGTCCAAGGCTTGGAACCCCTACCACCCCGTCAGCAGATACCTCTATTTGATTCCTGTTATACCAAACGGACCCTACAGGACACATTCACTTGTGGACTTCACTTGAATGGAGAAAACGATCCAACAGGAATCCTTTCGTAGGAATCTTCTTGGATTCACACCAAGACACATAATTTCTTCCAAATATGGTGGTAATGTTTTGACGTTACGTCTTTTCTGCCTGAAGAAGAGTAGGGATAACTTCACTGGGAATACCCTTTCGGGCTGGGATCTGACGTTCAATCTCCAAGTCGTCAATGGAAAACGCGGTAAGTCTTGGAACCCACACGGCCCCTGCTATAACAGATCCTCTCGCAGAGGAAGAGGTCAGGGATCTCCTATGAGTAATTGCTGAAGACCCGGATACCAGCCCTCCTTGACCAGTCTGGAACAATGAGGATCATCTGAACCTTTGTTCTTCTTATAATCTTTAACATCTTTGGAAAGAGTGGAAGTGGAGGGAACACATAGAGCGACCGAAACACCCACAGTGTCATTAGGGCATCCACCACTATCACTTGAGGGACCCTCGACCTGGAACAATATTTCCGAAGTCTCTTGTCGAGGCGAGACGTCATCTTGTCTATTTGCGGAATTCCCCAAAGACTTGTCACTTCTGTGAAAACCGCTTGATGAAGACTCAACCCTCCCGGACGGAGAACGTGTCCGCCGAGGAAGTCTGCTTCCCAGTTGTCCACTCTTGGAACAACATGACACTTGTCCTTGGGGAGAATTGCTCCGCTACCACAGGAGCGAGATACTGGTCTTGAAACCATAATTATCCCCGGTGGGGAACCGGACCACTTGTCCAACAGGTCCCGCTAAACACTCAGGCCTGCAACCTGCTCACTGAATGGCCTCGTAGGCCGCAACCATCTTTTTCTGCAACTGAATGTATTGACGGATTGACACCTTTGCAGGTCTGCCAGACTTTGAATTCTCAGAGCCTCCCTTTTTTTTTTTTTTTGGGAAGCAAATATACTCCCCTCAGTACTTCATCTAATAATATTGCCCAAGCCGATCACCGCGTCGTTGGGACCAACAGGGATTCTAGCAAGTCCTGTTGTTTAAGAACTGTCAAGGAGAAAACAACGTTTTGCGCCATTTGGTTTCTTGATCTCTCCGTAATACGGAGAGCGATCCAGTACAGAATAATTATGACTCCTTACTATCGAAGGAACCCCATCATACCATCACCCTGGTGAAATGGTAACAACAATCCTGAATCGCAAACCCCAGGGAAGCCTAATGCGGAAGAAACCGTAATTAGACCTCCTTACTCCTCTTTCAGAGTGGAGAACCCTGCCATGAGAGATTTCCTCATGGAGTTTAAGTAGGAATATTGGGATTTGTCTGACCGAGCCGTCCGGCCTCGGGAGCACGAAAAAGCTTGAATAACAGCTTCTTCTCTTTTTAAAAAAAATTTTTATGACCGGAACAGCAGGACAATGACCTGATCCTGACACAATACTTGTATTGCGTCACATACTACCTCCCTGTTATGAGGAGGATCGTTAAGGTCGATTTGAAAAAATGGGTGAGGGGAACGCCTGGAAACTCCCGTATGTCCCCCTAGGGATTCTATCCTTAACTCACTGGTCCATGTCCCTTCCAGGACTGACTGAAGAGTTTTAGACGTGGTCCCACCGGTGTGGGCCCCCGCAAGATAGACCCAACGTCCTGCGGTGGACGTGGCAGAAAACAACAAAGGATTTCTGCTCCTGTGAATCTGAAAAGGCAGCTTATCTCTTACCTTTTTTCACCTTCCTTCACCTGCAAAGAAAGGGGAATCCTTATCTATTCGGTCGAAATGACTGCATCCTACAACAATGCGTCACCAACCGTTGTGAGGGAACATAGGGCAAGAAGGTAGACGTACCCATGGCACCTGCCGAGAGCATGTTACAAGGCCATCACCAAACCAGGCTTCACCTTCATGGGGAAGAGACTCCACTTCTTTTCGGAGTCAGCATTTGCATCCCTTTGGTGAATCCACAACGTCCTACTAGCCGAGACCGCCATGGAAGTGGCCCGCGCACTCAAGAGTCCCATCCATTGTAGTTGCATGGCAGTATGCTGCAATGTTCTACATATGACCCAATTTAAGGAGTATCACATCTCTCCTCAGGGTAATTATGACGGATGACAAAGTAACCAACCATTACTGAATACAAGCACTCCCCCCTGCGCATGCAATGCAAGTATAATAAAAGCATATAATTAAAATATCACTTAGCTTCCTGTAAACGATCTTTTGTGACAGGGCCCCGTGCAGAACAGGGGTGGACTCTCACTTTATTCTATCCATGGCGGAAAAAGAATAAACACTCGGACTCCTCGTGATGATTTGAAACCATCTTGTCACGGCTGACCTAGAGTTATTCAACAGAGCGACCAGCACATGAGAAGGGAAAGTTTACTTCAGCATTCATTAATTATTTTTTTTTGTATAAATATTCACATATACACACATATATCTATATATCTATATATATATATATATATATATATACACATATCTCATATATATATATATATATACATATATATATATAACACTAGTAAAAGTCCGGCACTCACATATCCACAGGGTAACTTGATCCGGTGCCAGCATAAGCCTTATGCTGGCACCGGATCAAGTTACCCTGTGGATATGTGAGTGCCGGACTTTTACTAGTGTTGTGTTCTGGGATTAAGCTTGCCTTCCGTGCTGAGGGACCTTGATCTCTGTCAGGGCACCTGACCCCCTCCTCTCTTCTGATGAGTGGTATTCTGTGACCATTATACCTTTACCATCAAAGATTTTTTCAAGACGGACTATGTACTTTAATATACATTTTTAATATTTTTCTGCTGGGGTTATTTAAGCACTTATTGCACTTTTCTGAATTGACTGCACCTTTTTATGCCACATGCACTTTACTGCATAATGTTGCACAGCTTCCATTAAACATATACTTTTTTGGATTTGGAATACTCTGTTATTATGGCGGAATTACCTGAGGAGAATTCTGATCTGCTGTTTGATCCTGTAAATTACCCTGTGGGAGATGCTTTCTCTTATTCTGAGACTGAGGCTGATGATATTGTATATAAGGAGATATTGGATGATGAAATAGAATCTGGGTCCACTGAAGTTATTTTTCGAGATTGGCTGCGCCTCAAGAAAAAAGAGGTCGACTTTAAATTGCATGGCATCTCACTAAGTGATTATTACAAGTCCAAAAAAATCCCTCGTGGATTTCGTGTACATAATTGTCCTACAATTGGACGATTAGATCCTCTGTTCTGTAAGAAGTGGATTGCCATACTTAATAAATGTTCCTTACGACTTGATCTTGTTGGTAATTGAGCAGACTAAAAAAGAACTGTCTAATCTATCAGAAAAAATTACCAATTTTGAAAAGATCGCATTACCCACTTTACAGGCGGATGTTGAAACTAACTGGACTGAGAAATTATCAGTGCAATTGAGTGCTTATAAAAAAGACCTTATTAAATTCAAGAAGGAGAAATTACGTAAAGTTGAACTAGATTATGAGAAACACCAGGTATATCGCTGGATTTCAGGGGGTCAGACTGAATATGGGCGACGCAAGCCTTTTTTTAGACGTAATTATCCCAGAACACAAATGGACACTGATTCCTCATTGGAAAATTCTAGTGAAGGGGAACGTTCTAGATATATAAATAGACGAAAACCATCTGGCCCTTTAGCCGTGACTACCCGGAACAGGGGACATATTATACACGACGGCACACTAGAAGAGGGAGACAGAACCAGAGGGGCAAGAAGTGGAAGACCCCCCCTCCCACGGAGGAAATAATTTACAACTTGTCATCTTACAAATTATCTTCTAGTGAAATCAGTGTTCTGCAGAAAGGTCTTTCATTTATTCCTTCTAATTCTCATGATGAATTCCGATGGCAAATCGAGAAATATAAGCTCAATCGCTTACTGAGACTGAAGGAATATTTTCATAAAAATCAGCAGCCTTCTAGTATGTACACCACTTCCATACCACCTCAGCTAACTCAGTTCTGTGAAAAGTCCAGTTTTGACCCTGTTTCCAATAACGCCTCAATAAAAACTTTTATTCGGACACTAGACCATCAGGTCAAAAGAGATGCACAAAGTGATAAAGAACTGTGTCCATACCCTAATTTGACCTCACTAGAGAGACATGCACTTAGCACTTTGTCTAATAATGCTTCTTTGATCATTCGCCCCGCCGATAAGGGCGGAGCAATTGTTTTACAGGATTCAATTGATTATGCTAATGAAATCTACCGTCAATTATCTGATACAACTGTGTATAAGGTATTAAAGGGTGATCCGACGATTCCCTTTAGGAAACAACTGATTGAGGTTCTTACCCATGCTATGGATATTTCATTGATCGAGGAAAGGATGCTGTCAATATTGGTACCATCACACCCTATTACTCCAATTCTATACACGCTCCCTAAAATACACAAAGGGATAACCCCCCCTCCTGGGAGACCAATTATCTCTGCTCGGGGTTCTCTGTTCCAGCCAACATCTGTATGGCTTGATTCTATTTTACAACCTCTGGTTCAGAGACATAAACACTTTTTGTTGGATAGCACTATGTTGCTTAATAAACTTATGGCTTTACACGATTTACCTGATGAATTATGGTTAATTACTGCCGACATATCAAGTTTATATACGGTCATTCCCCATAATGAAGGTATTCGTGCTGTGGGTGAGCTTTTGAAGGGTGATGGTGCCATGAGACAGGACCATATTGAAATTATATTGTTAGCATTGGACCTGATACTTAAAAGCAATTATTTTATGTTTGACAATAAGTATTATTTACAGCTGACTGGCTGCACTATGGGGTCTTCTGTGGCCCCGGCGTATGCCAATACATTTATGTTTATGGTTGAAGATTTGTTATTTTTCAGTGACTCTGAGATTTCTTCCCATATATATTTCTATACGCGTTTTATTGATGATTTACTGATTTTTTGGAATGGGCCACAGGAGTTGTTTATAAAGTTAATGGAAGGGCACAATCTCTCCCCTAGTCCAGTAAAGTTTACATGGACAAGAGCCAAGATACTATTGATTTTCTAGATGTACGGATTCTAAAGGAGAATAATGTGTTAACAACCACATTGTTCACCAAACCAACAGATAGAAATTCATTACTTGAATATAACAGTTGCCATCCGCGGAGCTTGAAGATGGGGTTACCTTATTCACAAATGCTCCGTGTGCATAGACTCAATAGTGATCCTGAGAGGACCATTATTCAACTAGATGTCATGATTGAGAAGTTTGTGTCAAGAGGTTATCATAGGCAACTGTTGTTGGATACCAAGAGACGGGTATTAGCTATTAATAGAGCTGATTTACTTAAACGCAAAATAAAAGATAAAGATAATAAACATCGGATCCCTTGGGTATCCCAATTTACTATCATGTCATCCAATATACAGAAGAGTTCCAAAAAACTCTGGCCTTTAATTAAAACGGATCCTGAGATTGGTTTAACCAACTCCCAGTTGATGCCATGTTATTCAAGGGGGAGGAACCTACGGGACATCTTAGTGAAAACCAATTTTGTTACACCCAGTGAGAAGAGTCAATTTCTGTCTGTTAGAAAACCTGGATGCTTTCGGTGTGGATGTGTAACATGTGGGTTTATGATTTCTGGTGATACCTTTAATCATCCACAGACAGGCAAGCCATTAAAATAAAACATCATTTGACTTGCAATAGCTGCTTTGTAATTTATCAATTGACATGCCCTTGTGCATTATCTTATGTTGGAAAAACA
Organism: Pseudophryne corroboree; assembly: GCF_028390025.1. NCBI lineage: Eukaryota > Metazoa > Chordata > Amphibia > Anura > Myobatrachidae > Pseudophryne > Pseudophryne corroboree. The sequence goes on along the minus strand of NC_086446.1, from coordinate 365,347,570 downwards.
CAAACTAAATTTAAAGAAAGGATGGCGAATCATCGCCATGCTATTAGAACTGCATTGATTAAAGGTACTAGCGAACAACCTGTAGCAAGACATTTTGCTGAGAAAAATCATCTGCTAACTACCTTAAGATACAGAATGATTGATTTTATTCCTCCGAACAGCCGTGGTGGAGATCGAAACAAAAAGCTATTACAAAGGGAAGCCTATTGGATCTCTAAACTTGATGTATTGGCCCCAAAAGGGCTAAATGAATCCGTCTCGTTTACCTGTTTTCTTTAACTTGCTAAATTAGCTCAGAGGTCATTAATGTGTGCATACATATAGGGGTTCAAAATATTAAAATATACAGATATTTCACTCCCTATTAATTATTATATATCATTAGCCAGTGCCGGATTAGATTTATAGATATGGATCATTGTTTATTGAATTTCGCTATGCATTTCTGTGGGATAACATTTGGAAATCTTGTATTAAATCTTATTTAGTCTATATATATATATATATAATGATTAGCGCTGTTTAAGTATGTTTACATGATACAGGAAGTGGCATGGTGATCTGTATTTGTAATATTGGTTGCTTGGCAACAGATGCGGTGTTGGTCACGTGGTGTGCGACGGATGACGTCGTCAGGAGGCGCTGGATGCGTCATGACGTCATCTTCAGCGGGCGGTTTGAGAAACAGCTCCAGCTGTTTGTGACACATGGTAATGGTGACGGGTATATAGGTGAGTGATGTATTGGATTTTATTATATCTTGAAAACAGTTGAATAAACTGAAACGTTGATTTGCTGATTTTGTATTGTTGCCTGTATCACGAGTGCCGCATCATTTGGAAACTATATATATATATATATATATATATATATATATATTATTGTCAGGAACAGCAGGGTCCCTAGTGACATTAATACTTTCTTATTGTGTATGAAACATGTACTGAATGCCGATGTGGATCTAGTCAGGAAACATTATGGTCGACATAAGGGAGTAGTAACTGGGCAAACTAACATTTTTGCGACCTTGAGGGGTCTGAGGGAAATATATATATTATTAATATTACGCCCTCACAAATATTACTGCGTCAGTGCTCGAGCCACAGATCAATGCAACCGTACCATACATATATATATATATATATATATATATATATATATACATATACAGGTATAGCCTTTTTAAAATGCATCACATTAACATGTTAATTTATACCCAGTCAGATTAGTTGGTGCTGACAGAGTCACCCACACACGCCTGTGTCTCCCATATAGTTTTTTCTTTTGGAAAAGCATACAACTACGGGCATGTTGACACTTAATTTCATGAATCAAGTACCATCAGGAGTCGGCGGTGCCGACATAGAGATTCCCATAGCCGTTTGTGGCAGAGCACTCAGACATGTCGACACACGTGTACTAAACATCCACCGACATTACACTGACTATAAAGGGTAGATCCCAGTATCTGACAGGGAAAACACAGAAAACGTATACCAGCTCATTTACCACACGCTCATTATATATAGTGCTTTATTTTTTGTACATATATTGCACTAAACAACTGTGCCCCCCCCCGTTTTACACTGTGAGCTGTTCAACAGTGTTTTGGCGAGGCCAGCGTCTCTGTGAGGAGAAAATGGCACTGGATAGAGCAGTGAGGGCTAAGCCACGCCCCCCTATTGGCGCGCTTCAGTCCCGCTCCTTTTTAAACTTTTATACTGGCAGGGGTCCGTATACAGTGCCTATGCACTGTATACCTCTTTGCCAGGCTACTATATATGAGGTATATTGCTGCCCAGGGCACCCTCCCTGCGCCCTGCACCCTTGTAGTGCCACTTGTGTGTGGGAGCAATGGCGTGCAGCGCGTCCGCTGCGTGTTACCTCAGAGACACTGAAGTCTTCTGCCGTCTGTAGGGAAGTCTTCTGTACTTCGGTTACTCACCCAGCTTCTTTCTTCTGGTTCTGAGAGGGGGACGACGGCGCGGCTTCGGGAACGAGCAGCTAGGCTATACCAAGTGATCAGACCCTCTGGAGCTAATGGTGTCCAGTAGCCTAAGAAGCAGAGCCTTTAAACTCACAGAAGTAGGTCTGCTTCTCTCCCCTCAGTCCCACGACGCAGGGAGCCTGTTGCCAGCAGTGCTCCCTGAAAACAATAAACCTAAATAAAGTATTTTTCAGAGAAACTCAGGATAGCTCCCCTGGTGTGTGTCCAGTCTCTCTGGGCACAGAATCTAACTGGAGTCTGGAGGAGGGGCATAGAGGGAGGAGCCAGTTCACACCCATTCAAAGTCTTAAAGTGCCCATGTCTCCTGCGGATCCCGTCTATACCCCATGGTCCTTTTGGAGTCCCCAGCATCCTCTAGGACGTATGAGAAAAATGTATATCTGGGGGCATGGCCTGGCAAGCTGAGGGAAAGGACGTGTCCTACTGTAGCTCCTGCTGGCGTCTGCTGTATACCAGCCTAAAAAACATCTTTGCCAGCTCGCCTGCCTCCTGCCCTACTCTGCCTCCTATCCGGGGAGTGTGGTGTGGGGTCTGCGGAGCCAGGAGACGTGATTCGCGTCTCTGCGGGTTGCGGCCCTGCATCCCTACAGCAGCCGGGACCAGCCATGCACCGGTGACCTGCCACGGAAGTCCGGGACGGCAGAGCGGAGATCCCCGTTCTGTTCTGCATCGTGGCTCCATTGCTGGTTTCTTCCCTCCTGGGAGACCCCTCCGGCTACAGGCTTCTCTGCATCTGCCTCCGGTCACCGCTGTACAGGCTTGTACAGCTCTGAGGCTCCTGCTCCACTGTGCTTCCCCTCTGGTGGCCATGTTGTGTAGTCCACATAGAGATGGCTGGTCACTCCCTGCTGCAGCTACGTCACAGTGAATACTGGCTGGACCATGCCCATGGCCATAAAGAACACAGGTGACCCCTCTTCTGACCGCTCAACTATCCCCAGGGGCAGTGGTGAGTTTGAAGCTTCCATTTGCTACGATTACTCCCTGCTGCACAGTACCTCCAGCCTCTCCACCCTCCATACAGGGACCCTGCAACTTGGAGTTGTTTCTTTTATATTGTTTATTTTATTTTATTCTAATTTATTTTATAGTGTTTGCTGTACATTGATTTCATACTGGGCACACAGTGACTGCAGGGATAATCAGTCGGACAAAGGCAAAAGCCGTGACAATTCTGCCGGTAGTAACCCTCCCTCTCCATCATTTAGTCAGACTTCCAGTCCTCGTGGTCAATCATCGCTTCCAGCCATAATGGATTCCGCCAAATCTTTCTCTACGGGTGAAATCATGGATATTCTCTCCTCGCTGCTGGATCAAAAATTAGCCCCGCTAAAGGACTCCCTGGATTCGTCTCTCACTCAATTGACTCATCATGATCAGCGTATCTCTGAGGCCGAACAGCGAATTTCTGATTTAGAGTATGATTTGACCGAGCTTAAAACGTCTTTCACAGAACAAGATAAATTAGTAGTGTCTCTCCAAGAAAAGCTTGAAGATTTGGAGAACAGAAATAAACGGAATAACGTCCATCTTATTGGACTTCCAGAATCTGTGAAACCTTACGATCTTATGAAGCTGATCTCCCAATGGCTACCTATGGAGCTTGGATGTGTCTCGGATACTGGTTCCATTGTAGTAGAACGGGTTCACTGTATCAGCCCCGACCGCCAATCCACTAGGGATAGGCCCCGACCCGTCATCATGAGGATACTTAATTATGCGGATAAGGTCCGTTTGCTGGAAGCCTATAGAAAGTATCCGGATCTGCGGTACCACAACGCTAAGATTTTGTTGTTTCAGGATTTTTCCTATCTAGTGGCTTCAAAGAGCAGAGAGTTCTCACCGGTTTGCAAATAAGTGAGACATCATATGAAGGGCTAATATATGATAATACTCTGCCCCAAATCCATCAGGGCCTGACGATTTTCCGTTATGCAATGGCTTAATAAGTGCTAACAGCTCCGGTTCTGCAACCAGTTCTGTCAGAAGTGTCCATTCATCCTCAGTCAACACAGGTAAACCCACCATTTTGAGAAATTGCATGCCCTCAACTGGGTTATCTGGCGGGGTAACGTATAAAGTTTCGTAGTATTTTAAAAAGGCCTCGGATATAGTTTGGGTATCCATGACTGAGGAATCAGGACCAGTACATAAGTGTGTGATGCAGGAAGGAGCGGAATATGATCGGACCAGATTGGCAAGCAATTTACCCGATTTGTTACCTCCACGGAAAAATTTGTTCCGTTGTACATCATAAGAAAAATTTGCCCTCTCAGTGCACAATGAGTCATACAATCGCTTAGCAGCGACATATGCTTGTTTGTTTTCAGGGGAATAATGTAATAACAAGGTGTCATAAGTGTCCGTCAGTGCCTGACTAAGATCAATCAGTTGATTATTCAACAATTTACACTTTCTAGAGACATACTCTATAATCTGCTCACGTACCACCGGTTTAGAAACTGACCAGAATAAATTAATGTCATTGATATGTTTAATTATCATCGACATAATTAAGAAAAGCTTGAATGAGAAGTGTACGAAAATCAGCCGAACGTTCTAAATAAGCAGGGAATCGCCAGTTATGAGATTGGGGAATAGGAGAGTCCAGGGAGATAGTAAACCAAATTGGGGCATGATCGGAAAGCAATATTGGTTCTATTCTAGTCTCAACAACACGGGGCAATAAAGTACCTGCAACCAGCTAAAAATCTAGTCTAGAGGAAGAATGGTGGGGGTGGGAATACAACGTGTATTCTTGAGACTCTGGATTAGCTTTATTTAATTCATTGCTTCAGGGGAACCCTCCACCCCCTGGATTCACAGATGCTCGAATTGTCGTTGTTCCAAAGCCAAGTAAAGACCCTCGGTATGTTCAATCCTTTAGATCCTTCTCTCTTTTGAATCCTGATCTAAAGTTGTTCACTAAGCCTCTCACCTCCAACTGATTTTACCTCGTATTCTACACCCGGCCCAAACTGGATTCGTGAAATCCAGAACCTCAGTGCATAATGTTCGTACATTGGTAGCGGCTATCCATAGCTCTAACATTTCATCAAATTCCAAAGCTTTTATAGTTAGTTGTGACACTGATAAGGCGTTTGACCGAGTGTCATGGTCTCATTTGATCAGGGTCCTCCACACACAACAGTTTGGGGTAGATTTTATTAGAGTTTTCCGCAGTGACGTGCGGTGAGGTTAATGGCTGGGGAGGCACTGGCTAGCATCAGAGACAGATTTACACACATTATACAAAAAATAAATTTTATATATATATATATATATATACGTTGATATTGGGATCCCGGCGGTCAGGATGCAAAATACAGACAGCGTCATCCTAATGTTTAAAATACTGACACTGGCTAATCTTAAAAGCTAACCCTGATCCCAAAAACCCCTAACCCACCTCTCCCACAGCCTAAACCTAACCCCCCCCCCCCCTTCCAACCTGCAGCCTAATCCCAAACCCTCCCCGGTGGTGCCTAACCCTAACCCTCCCTGCAACCTAACCCTCCCTCCCCCGCAGCCTAACCCTAACTCCCCTGCGGCCTAACCCTCCCTCGCGGCCTAACCCTAACCTTCCCTCCCCTGCAGCCCAACCCTAACCCTCCCTCCCCTGCAGTCTAACCCTAACCCTCCCCCGCAGCCTAACCCTCCCTCCCCTGCAGCCTAACCCTAACCATCCCTCCCCCACAGCCTAACCCTAACCTTCACTCCCCCTTGGCCTAACCCTCCCTCCCCGCAGCCTAACTCTAACCTTCCCAGGGGTGCCTACCCCTATCCCTCCTTCCCCGCAATGTAACCATAACCCTCCCCCTGCAGGGTAACCTAAACCCCCCCATCACCCCCCCTCCCTAGCTTACCTATATATAAATAGATATAAAGGAGAAAAAAGGCACTGTACTCATATAAAAATTACACACAGAATGGTAACCTAACAATGCACATATGCACAGAGCAGTACACATATTCCCATCTAAGTTATGAGAGAGAGATCTGAGCCCACGCTCACATCAGCTGGGTACCTGCCTTCATCTTTTGCTGTCAGTGCTCTCTCTTGTAACTCGCCGCTGAACTGCTGATGTAAGAAAGGAGAGACTAAGCTCAGCGGCGGGCAGTGCACAGGGGACTCGGGTCTGCGCACTGCTCCCCTTGGATGCGGCCAGGCTTCATCTGCTAGGTGCTGCAATCTCCGAGTCCTCCCGGTATGCGGGGCCCGGTGGTGCAGTGGGAGATGCCTTCATCTCTTGTGCGGGTGAAGGTATGCGCTCGGCTCACACGTGCCTCCAGGTTTTCTTACAGCAGGTCCGGGATGCTTAAAATAGGCAGTCTTGGCCATTTTGCTGCTAACGGAGCTCCATTCTCTTCCTGGATGGTCATGATAAAGATTAAAGCCATATTTGTTCATAAGACTCCATTTGTAATTGACATCTGATAATCTGTTTCTAATTGTTTTAGCTTAGTGCTGATACAGGAAAAAGTACCAGACATTGTACTTTGTTTGAACCCATATTGTGAAGTTATGACCTTTAGCTAAGATACATTTTAAGGTAATTTCCTAGCAGAAATATAATGTCAGCAGCTAGACATTTAAGCTTCAAAGGGTATTTATCAGTTTGCGGTATAGCAGGTGTGAAAACATAACCAGACATATGTAGGTTACAATCTTTGCAAAAAAAAACCATTTATTCCACTTAAAAGCACATATAGAAATGTTAGGCGAAAATATTATGTATAAGATAGGAGTTTATTAACCAATAGGATTAGAAAGTATGTTAACCAATAGAATTAAAGAGGTCATTAGCCAATAGGATTAAGCTTTGTGTAAGGAAATTACGACACTGTATGCAAATATGTATTCCTTTATAATATGCTGTTTCCAGGAAATAAAATCTGCTTCTGCTTCTGCTATTTCCTACTTCACTCTCTTTATTTAATTGGTAACTGCTGCAGCCATGAATGAACCTGATGCTGACCGATTGAGTGCGTGCTTGAACTTGGATCAGCGAGGGGTGCCCTGTCCTGGGGCTACCTTTATCAATTTGGAGGTTTCCAGCGAGATCCTCATCACCTGTTGAACAACGGATGGCTGGGTGGATGGTTACTGGACTGAGACTCACAAAAGCCATGCGCATGGTACGTAGAGATATTTTATCTCCAGACTGTCATTCCTTTAACTATCCATCTGTTCCATTGCCAGACAGAAATCGGGGATTGTGCACAACGATCACTCACTAATCAGGTTGATTTTTTCATTTTCCTTCTATTCTCTTGCTTATGTGCTTATATGTGTTATAAAGGCGTAAGAATGAATGAATGTGGAAGTAAATTGATTCTGAGTATTTAGAGTGTGTCTGCATATAACCAACTGACGGGTTGTTAAACTGGATGTTGCTGCGACCACTGTCCTGTTGTGTCTTATATTGAGAATTAGAACGTAGGTTAAGTTTGTGTTACTGCAGTCTATATGTGTAGGATATTGTAAAAAGACTCTAGAAATAAGTCAGAGTTGTGAAACAGACATGTCCCCCTTTGTAAGTGTGTAGTACTCTTAGTAAAGGCACACCACAATCAGAAATTTTATTTACATTACATTTGTAGTCCAGGAGAATCACCCTTATTCTCTGAACTGTGGGAAGAGGGGTTTGACATTTTTGTACCAATAGGTTGTCATTTTATTCTTAAAGTAAGAAATATTGGAAAGGATTGGTCAGATTTACTGTCTAAATTGGAAGGTTCAGAACAATATATTGTACATAATATATGAGTCTAAGTTACAGTCACAATAGAATATCATTGCATCTGACTTGCATACCTTGTTAGTACCATAAAGCACTTCCTGTCGCTTTAAAAATTATAGCGTACAGAGTTAAGAAAAAAAAAGAGGAACGGAAGTCGTTTAAAACTTTTTTTTCTCTCTTCTGTGATCTGGTGCGAGCAATGGATGCAAGTTAAATGTCCTGTCAGGATTGTGTCTGCATAGCTATCATACATAAGTTAGGGGAGGGACATCCATTTGTTTTAAAAGCAGTAGTGTACTCTGCAGAAGAAGGGGTTTGGGAAAATAGAGAAAACCCAGATGATGTGTTCATATTGATGGGATGTCATTTCATTCCAAAGGATAGTGACATAGGTAAAAATTGGTTACAGATCACCTCTGTTCCAGGCAATTTTCCTCACAGTTATATCTCAGGGGATCCGTTAGATCCAGGTTACTGATATTTCCCGGATTCTGAATACTTACTGGCCATAAGTATAGGAAATACAAATACTTATCCTTCGGATGAAGCACCTCGGAGTGCCATGGACATTATGAAGAATGTACATGGTGAGCAATGCTTGAAGGGTATGAGGCGGTTGTTTCAACGGGCAGGATTGTCTATTGATGGCACTCTGGACCCGGACAGGTTGAAACGGATCAGAGTAACCTATGGGAGATATGTGAAGGATAATAAACTGGAGCGTAGGCTTGAGTTGTGGATTGACACGGGTGAGTTACTTCAGTATGAGAAAGAGTTAGAAGAGGTAGACCAAATTCAGGAACAAATGTCCCTAATAAATTTAGATGACTGGGATGATGCAGACACATCAAGACAGGAAACAATGAGACGTAGAGGTCCCAAGAAAACCAAAGAGTATCCTTACTGGGCATGTCCAAGTTGTAGACATTGTAACCCACCAAATGATACAATATGTCCAATTAAATAAACACCTTGGTCCTATAAATGTAAGCCCTGTAAAGAACCAAATGTTAGGAAATCTGTTAAATCTAAAAAGTTAATCAGTGAATGGTTGCCAGTGTTAAAAAAATAAAAGACCTACTAATTATACCTAAAAATGTGTATGCCCCAGACTAATACATTGGCAAACTAAAGAGTGCACAGCATGTAATGTCAAGAGACCAAAAATGTCTCCTAAGAAAAATTTATGTATGGTCTCAAGTTTGGCATCTGCTCCTCCAGTGTATAATTTACTTAAGGATTTGGTCCCTGCAAACTATATCCGGTGTGCACATAAGATGCTGTCACACCTGGTGTAGCTGCTGACGGACCTAATCCAGCGCGCCAAGAGTTGCGCTGAACCACTGCATGATATAAAAAATTCAGAACTGTTAACATAACAGTTACAGAACTCCCTGATGTTAAACAACAATTTATGAAGTTCATTAGATATATAAGGAAATTAAGAATAATTTAAACCTATAAATAAAATCCAAAAAGGGTTATGAGTTTTCTGGATCCTGCTTAGTGATGGACAATTGGACTCAGGTGGCATGGAAATGCAAACATAAATCCAGCTGGTGAAGTAATCTATTATTTACTCCTCTTTGCCTTCCCATGTGGGCTGGTCTGGTCCGTCATTAGGTAAAACTTATTCGGGGTCCAAAAGTCTCAGTTTCAGGCTGCTTTTGTCTCTGAAACTGCATGCTTATCAAATTGTGTAAAGAGATTATTCATGAATTGTAGTCAGTGTGTTTGCACTTTTCTGTCATTTTGTGCCACAGAATAGCAAAATATATAGTCTGTAAATTACATTGGTAAATATGTATTAAATCAGTGGCTACAAATGACTTGTAGACTTCAATGGAAGTGTATGATATAATGTATTATGTAAGTTCTAATGGTTTATCATTAAACTCCAGCTAACCCCTGTTCGGAGTTGGGAGAGTGCTGGCTCACTCTCAGTGTTTTATTTGTGTGTGTAAAATAGTATTCTCTTAGTATAAAGTTTTGGATAAGTATAATGAAATGTGTTGTGGCCAAATGAATATTGCCCCAGCCAATAGCAAAGGGCTGTCATAAGACTACAAATATGACATGTATTTGCATTAAACAAATCTCCACAGTAAAATTAATATCTCTGTGTCTAAAAGAGTAACAGTTCATAGGTAGATTATTAAAAACATGTTACAAATGTAAGAAAATATTTTCTTTAATGTACAGCTCGTTACTGTTCCAGTTACAGTGTGTAATGAAATGCCAGAGAATCAGGAAGTGTTTGGGTAACTATTACAAGGGGTGGGGCCAAGTGATGAGGTAAACTAGGTATGAGAAGTGGGCAGAACTGTAGTTATAGTCCATACCCCTAAGATAGAAGTCTGCCCTCATGATACAATTACATTTACATGGTATAAAATCAAGATTGTAACTGTAAACTGTAACAATGCATAAATGATACCTCTGAAAGACGTTAGGTGAACATACATTAACATTGCATCACTGTTGATGCTCGGCACATAACAGTAAAGGAGGGAAGTTTATTTTAGAAATGTCTCTATAACGCACCTTACAACAGTTTAAGTTATTTCTAAAATGAATCACCTATTGTACAAAATACATTCCAAGGGCATCACAGAAAACTGAGTTTTATATGACGCCATAAAAAGCACAACAAGTGTAAGGTATTTTTAAATAAAACCCAAATGTCAACCCTTATTGCTATTCCTATATGAAAAGAAATGTAGGGTACATACAAATAAGTTACAATATGCACAAGAAAAAGTACAATTTCTAGGACACTGCATTTCTGCTTATAGTAAGCATATCACTACAAAAAGGAGGAAAATCATTTCAGAAGTTAAACCTCCTCAAACATGTAAACAACTCATATACTTTTATGTATAAGACATAATGCACAAGGTGCATTATAACTGACTCATGGGCAGCTATACACATTCTGTCAGTTAAAATCAAAACACTTATCTGCTGCTAAATTGACCAAATACTGTATGAAGTAGCACTGCTCACACCGTCCAATGTCACCATCAATCGCTGTACATCTTTGAACCCAGCTACATTATTGCCGCTGGTTTCAAAAGAGGGGAAAGCTGAAGGAGGAGAAAAATCTCTTGCCTCTAGTGGTGAGGGGAATGGTGTGAGTGATGATGAAATAACAGGCACAGAAAACTAATCAAGGTTTTCAGTTTCTACACAAGATCAAGAACATGATTGTATAGAGTTAATGAACCTTCAAGCCGCAAGTACACCAGACATACAGGAATATCCTCTACTAAATGCAGATTTACATTTATTTGTGGATGGCTCCAGGTACTATGTGGATGGGAAACCGCATACAGGTTTTGCAGTTACCACAGAAACAGACATCTTAATACAGGAACCCCTGCAACCAGGTAGTTCAGCTCAGGAGGCAGAACTTAGGGCACTGATTGCAGCCTGTATTTATGCTGAAGGTCAAACAGTTAACATTTATACAGACTCAAGGTACTGCTTTGGTATTGCTCATGAGTATGCGGTTATCTGGAAGAGCAGAGATTTTATAGGCTCTTCAGGAAAACCAATAAAACATGCAGACTGTATTAGGGTACTATTTGCTGCCTTTCAATTGCCAAAGAAATTAGCAGTCATAAAGGTCAAAGCGCACACTACAGAGGATACTGCAGAGGTCAGAGGAAACGCTCTAGCTGATCAGGCGGCAAAAGCTGCAGCAGTCCAGCCTCTGCCAGACACTCAGGTAATGTTAACCATCACACCAGAGTCCTTAGACTTACAGTTATTGTGCAAATTACAAGCACAGGCATTAGGCAAGGAAAAAAAAGGATTGGGAAAAATTAGGTGGGCGAATACACGGTGACAGATGAATGGTGGAAGACCGTCTCTGTTTACCACGCTCACTTTACCCAGTCTTAGCACAAATGTTGCATAATAAAACTCACCAATCAAAAGATGCAATGGTGACGATTTTAAACCAGCATTGGGTGGCACTAGGTTTCACGCATGCAGCACAGGCTTATGTTGCAGGGTGTGTAACTTGTGCTTTACATAACCCAGGAAAGGTAGTAAAGGTACCCACAAACTTGCTACCCCTTTCAATAATTACAAATAGACTTTATCCAGTTACCTAAATGTTCTGGGTATAAAAATGTACTTGTGTGCAAAGATCTATTTTCAAATTGGCTCAAGGCTTGGCCTTGCAGGGCAGCAAACGCTAGAACAGTTAAAAAGAAGTTAATGCAAGAAGTAATATGTAAATATGGAGTACCTTAAGTTATTGAAAGCAACAGAGGTACCCATTTCACAGGAGAAGCATTAGGCAAAATTTTGTCATAGATATATCAATTAATGTTCTATAGGAAACATTAAAGGAGCGCTGTTTACAAATATAAATTCGTTTAATAATAGGTATGATGGAAAAGACCACCTAAAATAGTTGGTTTAAGAGTTAAAATCAAGGAACAGTGCAAATACAAATGCATAAACAATAATCACATTCACAATGAAGGATAAGTTAACTGAAAACGGCCTGTGCGCCAATTATAATTGATATTGCAGTCCACAATGGTGTATTATGCTGATGCCATCCGTACTGATAAGGGCATGTATAAATGTCTCGACAGGTTTATTTGAAAAATCTGCTGATAATTATAGGCAATTGGATTTTGTTTGCTGTTTCTCACCCTTAACATTTAGGTCCGTTCTCACCCATAGTTGTAGATGCTGATTCCCATCAATGGCAATTAGCGGAGGTGGCTCTCGGCAGCCAACAGCGGCTATATCAGATTAACCGGCAGAGAGAATCGTAGTTGCTGCGTATCACCTCAGCAAAACGGGGCTTTCCAAGCACAGCAGGGAGAGTATAGTAGCAGTGTATACAGTTAATGGAAGTGGTGAGAAAGCGTCCCAATCCCTCAGTATCAGTAGCGGATGGTCCGTAAGAATCTCCAGCAGTGGACCGGTAGCAATGGTGACCCTCTACGCGTTTCTCCGCCCACAACACCGGCGGTTTCTTCAGGAAGTGTGAATACCTATTTGGCAGGTGTGCATGTATTTAAATGGACAGCAACCAATCAGCTTTAGAGTCTCTTTGTTCACACCTGCGGGTGTAATTGGGTTTCACACTATATTGGGTTGTTTGCACATGTTTCATTCACTAGTTTTAATCAGGTGTATAGATTACATAGATTACAAATAAAGATACAGAATAAAAAAGGAAAACAAACATAATATATTATATTGCCGCTGTCGGTGAGAAGGGTGCTGAATATAAAGATATAAGTGTTCTCATAAACAAATATATATATATACAGGTGCATGGAAAAACTTAATTCATGCAGATGAATTTAAACCACCTGCATTATAAATTATAGTAAATTTAGCATCAAATATGATGTATTTTTAATATTTGACCACCCTAGGTGTACCATGATTATATTGTCTTAGATATATCATGATTATATTTTTATTTTCATTTTCATTTCATTCATAATCAGCATTATTTCATCATCCTTACACCGAGAGCGGCAGTTTGCATAGGTACGGCATCCCAGAGAAGCTAATCTATATAGAGAACCAGCAGCAGTTCTCCCGGCTGCAATAGCTCAGTAGATAAGGACATGGACCGCGGCCAAGAGGTCACCGGTTCAAGATCAACAGTAGAGGAACATATTTTCACAATTTATTTTTGTATATATATGATTTTTATAAATTTTCTAATAATATTTTATTTTTTCTTTATCATTTTTGTAGATAAATCGGATGTATATTGTTCTATAGAGGAAGGAGTTTAAAACCTATATTCCATTAGTATAGTTATGCACAGCCCAAATTAAAACCAGGGCTACACAATTTAAAGAGAGAGAGGCAAACTATGAGAGAGAGAGAGATATTATTGGTAATAGACAGGAGGTTATTCTAAATTTCGACTTCAGTGCTGGACTTATCTTAGATGAGATACATGATTTAAACTATAATTATATGGATATCAGGAGTATTGAACCAATACAACTATAGCTAGTACTCGTGTGGGCGCCAAGGTAAGCAAAGGTAAACAAACACACAGATATACATCTATGACAACATTGAGGTTAATGCATATGCGTCCACATTTACAATCTAGAGCTTATAGGAAAGGAAGAATCAGATACCATTGAGTTCAATGTTTTCATTAAGGCCCATAGGGATCAGAGTTTCTAAATTGCAAATCCAAAAGGCTTCTCTATTATAGAGGTGGTTATATCTGTCACCACCCCGTGAGGTAATGTTGATATGTTCTATTCCCTGTAAAGATAAGACTCTGCAATCCCCATCATGTATGGAGTTGACATGTCGGGGTACACTGTGTTTCATTGATTTATTGAGAACTAATCTTCTATGTTCTAGAAACCTAGTACTGAGTTGTCTAGTGGTCCTGCCTACATATTGTACCCCGCAATTGCAGGTGATTAGGTATATTACAAATGTTGTTTGACAGGTAATTTGACCAAGAATATCAAAGATCTTCCCGGTTTTGGAAGAAGAAAATTGATTACTCTCAATGAGAAACCTGCACGTCATACATCTAGATCTATTGCATCTTTGGCATCCCATTCTGGATTTCCCATGTCCAGAGATGGAGGTCGATGTCAGTGCACTAGCTTCTTTTTTTGCAGAGTTGTAACTAGAATCTGGGGGATCATTGGATTTAACAAAATGACTTGGAGACAGAAGATTTTGAAGATTTCTATTTTTCTTGAAAATGATCTTTATTTCCTTTTCTAGGGAGTCTGCAAGGATCCTATCCATTTTGAGTATGGGTAGATTCTTATTTAAGATTTTCCTTATCGAGTGGGAAGCACTATTGAATTTTGAAATAAAGATAGGTTCACTGTCGTTAAATTCTGAGGGGGGAAGAGTAACCGATGTTTTTATTTTTAATAAATCGTCCCTATTTCTTTGTTGTGTTTCAGTAAGGGCTTTATCCAGAACCTCTTGGTAGTTACCTTGCTCTAGAAAAGACTGTGTTAGTTCATTACTCTGTATTAAATAATCAATTTCATTCGAACAATTTCTTTTGAGCCTTAAATATTGGCTCTTAGGAATGTTCATTACCCATGGGCGGTGGTGGCAGCTTGAATAGTTTAGGAAGGCACTACAATCAACCTGTTTCTTAAAGGTTTTAGTCAGAATTTTTCCTGAAGATGGATCCGTGTGTAGCGCAATATCCAGGAAATTAATATCAGTTTGATGGATGGTACTTGTAAAGGAAAGGCCAAAAGTGTTACAGTTTAAGTGGTCTATAAACAAAGTGACTGAGTGATAATCCCCATCCCAAATAATAAAGAGATCGTCTATGTACCTGCCATAGAGCACCAGATTCGCCCCAAACGGGCCCCCCCGAATCAATTGCTCTTCGAGGAGACCCATATACAGATTGGCGAAGCTGGGGGCGAACCTTGTGCCCATGGCGGTACCGTGAGTCTGTAAATAATAATCACCATTAAACGTGAAGTAGTTACGTGTGAGTATAAAGTGAATAGCCTTTAAAATAAATTGATTAAGATTACTGGAAATGGATGAATCAAGATCTAAATAATGTTTAATGGTTTTCAGACCATTATCATGAGGAATATTGGTATAGAGTGATTCGACATCACAAGTGACTAGGAAATAATTTTCCTGCCACTTGATGTTCTTGATGAGGTGTAAAAAGTGAGTAGTGTCTCTAATATGTGATTTAAGATTTTTAACAGAAGGTTGTAAGTGTGTGTCCACAAAGGCTGATAGATTAGAAGTAAGTGAACCCACTCCCGAAATTATAGGACGCCCAGGGGGTGAAGTGAGTGATTTGTGTATTTTGGAGAGGTGGTAGTAAGTGGGGGTGACCGGGTGTACATTTAACAGATAATGATACTCAGTCCTGGATATTGCGCCACACTCAACGGCTTCCAGAAGTATCCCCTTAAGCTCCCCCACAAACCTCGAGGTAGGGTCGCCGGATAATTTAGAGTAAAACTTATTATTAGAAAGTTGACGGTAGGCTTCTTTCAGGTAATCTGCAACATCCTGAACAACTGTTCCACCCCCTTTATCAGCTGCCTTAATTATTATAGACTCATCTTTCTGAAGGGTTTTAAGAGCCTGTCTCTCGTTAGTATGTAGATTATCCCTGGAGTGCACTCTTCTAAGTTTGTGTTTTCTCTCTCCATCTTTTTCCACATCCCCACAGAGGTTTCTTAAATCATGAAGGGTGGTGGCATAGAATGATTCTATGAAACCACTTTTATAGTATGTAGGGTAAAATTTGCTTTTATTTCGGAAGACCTTGTTAGTTTTTTGTGTATCATAAATTGGGATTGGCTGTCTCTGATTCCCCTCAGATTGTAGTTCTATTAAGATATCTAGGGAAGGTTGGTCACTAAGATCTAGAATAATAGGAGTTCACGAAATCCCCTTTTTCTTTAGGGTTTTATTCAAGAAGTATCTTCTTCTACAAAGATCACGTGTAAACCTATTTAACTCGATGTAGAGGTCGAAGAAATGGGGACCTTTGGTAGGGGCGAATTTTAACCCCTTAGCTAATATAGCTTTTTCACTCTCAGATAGTATTCTGGAGGAAAGATTAAAGATCCCCTTATTTCTCACTTTTGTTTTAGATTTTTTGCGGGATTCGTTTCTTCCTCCTCTACATCCTCTAGTGTGGAATCCCTTCCTCTTTTTGGGGACCTTGAGTCTAGGGGATTGAATCTGTTCCTGTTCTTCCAGATGGGGTATAGTTCCTGTTCTAAAAAAGGTTGAAAGTCAGTGGTTTTCCTTGACTCCTCATGTCTCATAGATGTTTGATGTGAATACTTTGGTCTAGCTCCTTTTTGGGCATACTCTTTTGCATGTGTCGAGATTGCCATAGGTGATGTCTGTCTAGGCTCTCTTCTCTGTTCTGTCTGTATATTGCCTCTAGTGGAGGCAGAGCTATATTTATTGTTTTTATTATGGTAATTCTTGGAGGGGTCCGGCTGTTTATTGGAACTAAATGGTTGTTTAAACATATCTGTAGTTCTTCTCCCCCCTCTATTGTAAGAGTGTACCGTGTTATTCGAATAATCATATCTGTCTCTGTCTAGCTTCTTATTTTTATTAAAAATAATCTCCTTTTCAAATTCCTCTACTCTTTGATTCAGAACATAGTCGCTGTTATTAAAATCTGACCTAATATTAAATGGTTCCAGCATTTTTTTGCACTTTTTCTATTTCGGTGCATATGTTAGTAACCTTAGTTTCACGGTAGGATACAAGAAGCTCCATCAAAGAAAAGGAGCAGCTATCCAGAATCCCATTCCATTTTTTCAGCAGATCTGCATCATCCTTAAATGAACATGACTTATGTAGCCTAAGGCCTCTAGGAATCATTTTTTCCTTAATATATTTTGATAAAGTCATTTTATCGAGCCAGTGTCTAGTTTCTGCTTTAAGAAGGCTCTCTAGTCTGTTAAATAGGTGATGCATATCTAGCGGGTTTGCTTCCGTGGAATGAGACTCTGCAGCTAGCCGCTCTTGTAAAAGTACATTACGTCTTTCGTTCCTTTCTAAAAATCTCCTCTGGGATGCCATAACACCAATTTAGTGAGAAACCCTATATTGTATCACAAGATCAAGAAGGTTAATATAAATTTACATGAGCTGCCCAAACAATTTGTCCAGATACAAATATATTCAGTAAAAAGAAAGAAGTGCAGGGAGTGTATATCCCGCTACATCGGGCGCTAGGGATTTTTTAGAGATTAAAAAACACCTGTTTAACAAATGATTAGTATGGTAGCAGCTCCTACAGGGCAACTGGATGCCTGATTCAAAGATATATCAATTAATGTTCTATAGGAAACATTAAAGGAGCGCTGTTTACAAATATAAATTCGTTTAATACAGGTTGAGTATCCCATATCCAAATATTCCGAAATACGGAATATTCCGAAATACGGACTTTTTTGAGTGAGAGTGAGATAGTGAAACCTTTGTTTTCTGATGGCTCAATGTACACAAACCTTGTTTAATACACAAAGTTATTAAAAATACTGTATTAAATGACCTTCAGGCTGAGTGTATAAGGTGTATATGAAACATAAATGAATTGTGTGAATGTAGACACACATTGTTTATTGCACAAAGTTATAAAAAATATTGGCTAAAATGACCTTCAGGCTGTGTGTATAAGGTGTATATGTAACATAAATGCATTCTGTGCTTAGATTTAGGTCCCATCACCATGATATCTCATTATGGTATGCAATTATTCCAAAATACGGAAAAATCCCATATCCAAAATACCTCTGGTCCCAAGCATTTTGGATAAGGGATACTCAACCTGTAATAGGTATGGTGGAAAAGACCACCTAAAATAGTTGGTTTAAGAGTTAAAATCAAGGAACAGTGCAAATACAAATGCATAAACAATAATCACATTCACAATGAAGGATAAGTTAACTGAAAACGGCCTGTGCGCCAATTATAATTGATATTGCAGTCCACAATGGTGTATTATGCTGATGCCATCCGTACTGATAAGGGCATGTATAAATGTCTCGACAGGTTTATTTGAAAAATCTGCTGATAATTATAGGCAATTGGATTTTGTTTGCTGTTTCTCACCCTTAACATTTAGGTCCGTTCTCACCCATAGTTGTAGATGCTGATTCCCGTCAATGGCAATTAGCGGAGGTGGCTCTCGGCAGCCAACAGCGGCTATATCAGATTAACCGGCAGAGAGAATCGTAGTTGCTGCGTATCACCTCAGCAAAACAGGGCTTTCCAAGCACAGCAGGGAGAGTATAGTAGCAGTGTATCCAGTTAATGGAAGTGGTGAGAAAGCGTCCCAATCCCTCAGTATCAGTAGCGGATGGTCCGTAAGAATCTCCAGCAGTGGACCGGTAGCAATGGTGACCCTCTACGCGTTTCTCCGCCCACAACACCGGCGGTTTCTTCAGGAAGTGTGAATACCTATTTGGCAGGTGTGCATGTATTTAAATGGACAGCAACCAATCAGCTTTAGAGTCTCTTTGTTCACACCTGCGGGTGTAATTGGGTTTCACACTATATTGGGTTGTTTGCACATGTTTCATTCACTAGTTTTAATCAGGTGTATAGATTACATAGATTACAAATAAAGATACAGAATAAAAAAGGAAAACAAACATAATATATTATATTGCCGCTGTCGGTGAGAAGGGTGCTGAATATAAAGATATAAGTGTTCTCATAAACAAATATATATATATACAGGTGCATGGAAAAACTTAATTCATGCAGATGAATTTAAACCACCTGCATTATAAATTATAGTAAATTTAGCATCAAATATGATGTATTTTTAATATTTGACCACCCTAGGTGTACCATGATTATATTGTCTTAGATATATCATGATTATATTTTTATTTTCATTTTCATTTCATTCATAATCAGCATTATTTCATCATCCTTACACCGAGAGCGGCAGTTTGCATAGGTACGGCATCCCAGAGAAGCTAATCTATATAGAGAACCAGCAGCAGTTCTCCCGGCTGCAATAGCTCAGTAGATAAGGACATGGACCGCGGCCAAGAGGTCACCGGTTCAAGATCAACAGTAGAGGAACATATTTTCACAATTTATTTTTGTATATATATGATTTTTATAAATTTTCTAATAATATTTTATTTTTTCTTTATCATTTTTGTAGATAAATCGGATGTATATTGTTCTATAGAGGAAGGAGTTTAAAACCTATATCTGTCATATCTGTCATATCTGGGTGTTACTCAGTCCTTTTACACTCCCTATAAGCAGAGTAGTAAACATCTAGAATAACTTATCTATTACCTTAAAACTAAAGCTATAAAAATTAGTTATAGAAACAGGCAAAGCAGGGGTTAATACCAAATGAAATCTTATTTTGGTATTGTTGCTAGAACAGTATGTTATTTTCCCCAGCAGCTTCTGCATGAGCATGGTGACTTAACTTATTATGTAATGCATATACAACAGCAACTAACCAAATTGCATGGCAAAGTTTTTGATTCTGTTCCAGATACCAACTGTTCCCAAGACTCAAATGAACTAAAGCAAGGTGATTGGGTGGTCACTAAGAAAAAGAAAGTCTCTTGAACCCAGATTTAAAGGACCGTTTTAAGTTCTGTTGACTACCACCACTTCAGTCACGTTGAGTGAAAGAAACTCCTAAATAAACGCATCTCATTGCAAGAAAGTGACAAAGGAAGTATTATCCAATCACGATACATAATCAAAATATATAGATACAATTTAAGAGGCCCCAGGCCATATAAGGGTCTGGGGGATGTATAATGTGTTACTCAGTTCTTCTTGTCAGCATGGTTATTCTTATATAAACAGTAATAATTGACCCTTACTTATATGAGTGCAATGATCAGTAAATATGCCAAAAATAACAGAACAAAAGGGAATATATATACACAACTAACTACCCTTACTCCACCTGAAATGTCTACACATAGGATGTCAACAATGACTCAGGTAAAGACAAATAGGCATAAAAAATGCTGGTCAATAAATGTAAAACAGGACCAATATAAACAGTTGTCACCAATTGTTTACTGTATCTGCAGGCTATTGTGTCACATTGCAAATTGTGTATGTAGTATGTAAATGTTGCACTTATTTAACTAATGATACTAACCCAGAGGATATTATTGATGAAAAGATAAATGAAGTAATACAGTTGAAATATCAGTTTGCTACTAATCATAATTATATCAGTGTATTTCCAGATTCTTTCTTTTCTTGGTTTTATAAACACTATACAACCAATTGCTTTTCAGGAATATTATCTATTGTGGCTAAGGGACTTGTTTTGCTATTAATTGCATATTTTATTGTAAGGCTTATTATGTGGATACTGACACTAAAATGTTTTTCTACCTAAGGCATTGCTGAAACTGCTAAACCGCAACCAATTTATATGGAACTTATTGGAGAAGCTACAATATATAACTCCACATCACACTACTGTGAAAGCTGCCATACAAGATACTCAGAAGCTGTCCCTACTGTTACGATGACGTAATCTAATGAATTTTGCTGTCACAATATTGAGTCAAAAAGACTTTCGAGGACTATTGAGCAAGGACTATGAACATTATCACAATCTCATCTTTAGAAAATGCTTCTCCTTTATGAACTTTCTCTTGTAGTTAGGAATAAGAGAATAGGGAACACTGGTTCTACCTGAGCATAGGGGTGTTGAATGGACTAGCCCACGTCCTCGTGAAATCCACTCCTGAGGAAGCTGGGTGTTAACACCAGCGAAACGCGTCGAGTTAGAGACTGCCGGACACATCCTCCAAAAATTCCCCTCAACATTGCTGGACATTCTCATCTTCATTACCCACACGGCACTAATTGGACAGCATTCCCTTGGACATCATCATCTGCGGAGAAATTGGAGGTTTTCCTATCTGCCTGAAACGCTTGCATTGGTATGCTTAAAAGGGACATTCTTTACTCCATTGCTTTCATCAACTCTCCAATAATTTCTATGGATACAATTCCAGAGGGAGTCCTAGCCGGGGTATGAACTATTACTTACTGAGAAGATATGTGGATGTGTCATTTCTTATAATTATCTAACTTCTAATTATGCTGTATAGGCATCTGTGATTTTAAGATATTTTTATTATTAAATTTATTATATATATTTTTTCAACATACCCTACCGTCCTGGATTGGTTTTAATTAGAGTATTACATATATTTTATACAACTTAGCGCTGGTGATCACTATCTTTAGTGAAAACATAACCAGACATATGTAGGTTACAATCTTAGCAAAAACCCCCAGTTATTCCACTTAAAAGCACATATAGAAATGTTAGGCGAAAATATTACGTATAAGATAGGAGTTTATTAACCAATAGGATTAGAAAGTATGTTAACCAATAGAATTAAAGAGGTCATTAACCAATAGGATTTAGCTTTGTGTAAGGAAATTACGACACTGTATGCAAATATGTATTCCTTTATAATATGCTGTTTCCAGGAAATAAAATCTGCTTCTGCTATTTCCTACTTCACTCTCTTTATTTAACTGGTAACTGCTGCAGCCATGAATGAACCTGATGCTGACCGATTGAGTGTGTGCTTGAACTTGGATCAGCGAGGGGTGCCCTGTCCTGGGGCTACCTTTATCAGTCACATGACACATCCAAGGTCTCCAATCATAGCTGTAGCCACTGTGAGGCATGCCTCACATGGCTTTTTTTTTAAGTGGTGTTATTGGCCTCTATGTAGCCCTGCCTAGCTCTAGACGCAGCACTGCAGCAGTCCCCAACCATGAGAAGTGAGGCATAGCTTTTGGTGCCTCACGTCTTGTTTCTCCCTGCAGTTCCAGAGAGATCTGCAAAACTGGACAGTTTTAACTATACAATCGATTACTTTAGTACAAAGAAGATGTTTCTAAGTTATAGATATCTACTTTGTATTATTCTACTTATTTTTATAGTTAAAACTCTGTATTATTGACAGGGAGTATGACAGGGGAGGCTCTGCCTCCCCTGACTGCACGTCCCTGGTTTTCAAATTACTTTATGACAACCCACAAGCACACCTCACAATTAATCGATTGAACACGCCCTTGTTTACGTTGTCTCATGGCACGCGACAGGGATACCCTCTTTCTCCCCTCCTCTTTAATCTGGCCCTTGATCTGTTAATTCATACATGTATACAAGAGGCCTCGTGGGCAGGAATAGCAATTGTCCCGTATTCTGTGAAAGCATCTGCCTTTGCAGATGATTTATTGCTTTACTTTAATGTCCCCATGTTGGCTTTTCCTTCGTTATTGACTGTGTTGCATGATTTCAATCGAATCTCTGTTTTTTTAGTGAATTTTTATAAAACGGAGGCATTGGCTCTGGGCACGCAGGCGAAACAAGGATGGGGCTCTACCTTTTAATTTAAGTGAGCTGACGGTTACATCAAGTGTTTAGGGTTACGCTTTTCATCCCAATTTACTGGCCTATAATCTCTCAATTTCTCTTACTTCATTCAGAAAAAGGAGGATGATTTTACTAAATGGCAACCTCTACCGATTTCATATTTGGGTAGGTGTCATTTATACAAAATGATTTGTTTTCCTCGTCTGCTTTACCCAATTCAAATGCTTCCATTCTTACTATCTAAATGAAATATACACGTGATCAACACGGCTCTCACCAAATACATTTGGGCGAATAAACGCCCATGCATTGCACTTTTTAAACTAAAACAGCCACCTTCATTAGGAGATGTTAACCTGCCTTACCCGGAAGACTATTCTTTAGCAGCCAATTATAGATACGCTATAGATTGGATGGGAGGCTGTGACAACTATGTTAATTTGTCGCTTGAACAATCAATGTTATCGCATGGTAGTTTATTATCCCGTTTACACTTTCCTGGTTCTGCAACATCGGCTTCCTTACGTTTGAACCCATTACTATATTCTCCTTGCAGAGCATGGACTCTGCTACAGAAACACATGGGCCTTACTGTGGCACATTCCCTATTCCAAACTCTTTTATCCAATCCTAATTATCAAAGTGGGGAAGGCAATCTAATTGTGAAAAGCTGGTATCTAGGAGGTTTACGTTTCATATTCCAGTTTTTGACTACTGACTGTTCTGCGTTTCTTACCCTGTCTCAACTTAAACAAAAATTCCCAACCCTGAATTTTCCCCTGTTCGCATGCTTTCAGGTGAGAAGTTTCGCTTTCATGTTTACGACCTATTGATTTTACCTTTCCCCTGGATAATTAACTCAGACTTAACATTCACTCTCCTTATTCCACCTCTTTAATATACACACATACTAGGCGTAGGCTAGATCTGTCCATGCTTACAACTGGATTGGCCATATGGAAGGATACCCTGCCTGAAATAGATCTTTCAACAATACTTAAATGGCATGTGTTGCTCAATAAATATTTGAAGTCTTCTTCATATGCTGAAATGCATTTAAAAATCTACATCGGGCATACTACACCCCTCGCCTCAGATTTCTTACAGGTGTTTCTGAGGATTCGTTGTGTTTTAAGTGTTTTGCACCGGATGCGGATATTGTTCACTGTCTCTGGCCTGCCCTGGGATTCAAACATTATGGAAGGACGTTAGTGATTACATTAATGTAAATTTGAATATTACCTTTGCTACTACCCAAGCTTGGACTTTTTGGAACCAATATGATACTCAATCCACCTCATTATCTAAAGGTACCAAATTATTATTGGCTCATATAGCTGCAGCCACAAAGAAATCCATATTATTCCATTGTGTGTATAAAGACCCTGTGTTTATTACACTTATGCTCCCCCGATTATCCTACCTTTATCAGATGGACTGGGTAGAATGTTTATTAGATGTGGAATCTTGTTCTTCCAAATTTTTTGCTATTTGGTTGCCATATATTGTTACCCTCCCATTGCCCACCACCACCAGAGATCTCATACATAAAGTGGTTAGACTTACCACATGGTATAACATGGAATTGCTTGCACAAGGTTCTCCATCTTTCTAGTCCGAATGTATAACTGTTAACTCCTTTTCCACATTTACAATAATTGTCATGGTGTCACAACTGAGGGCCTGAGCTGACGGAAGGCAGCCTCAGTTGTAGGGGCTGAGATGTACCGGAACCTGGGAGGTTGTATCAGACCCCTGGACATGTAAGTAACATGAAGAGAAACCGCCCGAAGGCGTGACCACGACAACTTGAGTAAAAGTCAATGATATTTATTTATGACAAACTCCATGCATCACAGTAGCAGTAAAAAGTAACATAAAAATCAGCAGAGAAATAATAATACAGTTCCTGGGTACTACAGGGTGGCAGGGGCCACAGAGCTCTGGTGGTATGAGACAGTTCTTATTATCTGCAAGTTGGAAAGTCCTTACCAGGCTCAACTGTAGCAATGAGGAAAGCCCAGGGTCGTACCAGCTGGTGTTCCAGGGAAAGCTGGACTGCTGTAGATAAAATGCTGCTGTGGGTACTGGTTAGAACCAGACAGGTGTTGGCACGGAGTGGATACTGGCTGGAACCAGTTAAATCATAAATAAAGCTTGAGAGCGATGCAATGTAGATGAAATGTAGAATTTGAGAGCGGAGAAATAATAATACCGGTAGAGAGTGGTAAACTGCAGAAAGGACACCGGCCCTTTAAGAGAAGCTGTACACTGCTGGAAGCTGAGCTGGAAGCAGGTGATTTTGTAGCTGGAAACAGGTGAGTCCAGAATGGATCGGAGAGTCAGGCTACACCGCAGATGGAATGCTGGTGCGGGTCTCTATAGCAGAAGTCTGGAGACAGGAGCTGGAACCTGGAAGACATTCACAGAAGAGAGACAAACTGGAACTAGGTTTGACAACCAAAGCACTGACGCCTTCCTTGCTCAGGCACAACCTATTTATACCTGCAGCAAGGAAGGCATTGGCTAGGCAATTATGCAAATTAATAATACTGACAACGGATTGGTAGGAATGATCAGCTGACAGAATCCAAGATGGCTGTGCCCATGCAGACACTTGGAGGGAAGTTTGGATTGTAATCCATGTGGTCTGGAAAACAGTAATGGCGGCGCCGGCCACCGGAGACAGGAGACGCCAGGCTGACAGATGCACATCCGACCACGCGGACACAGCGGAGGCCGCGGCTGACGTAATCGCCACTCTGAATGCAGAAGCTCAGGGACGGCGGCGGAGGCCGCGGGAGACGCCATGCCAGATGTATAAGGCGTTACTGTGACTGCGTCCAGAGAGACAGGAGAGGATCCGGGAATGTGCACATCAGGATAACAGATGGGATCCGGTCCTGGAGCGCTGAGCCAGCCTTAGGAGGCATCTGATAGGTAAGAAATGGCGTCCAGATACCCGGATCGTGACAGCACCCCCCCCCCTTTAGGAGTGGCCCCAGGACACTTCTTTGGCTTTTGAGGAAACTTGGAATGGAATCTCCGGACCAAGGCAGGAGCATGGACATCAGAAGCATTGGTCCATGAACGTTCCTCAGGGCCATAACCCTTCCAGTCAATAAGATACTGAAGTTGACCGTAACGGTGACGTGAGTCCAGGATCTTGGCTACTTCATACTCAACGCCTCGTTGAGTTTGGACTTTCGGAGTTGGAGGAAGTGAGGAATGAAACCGATTCAAGATTAGCGGTTTCAACAGGGAAACATGGAATGTCCTGGGTATCTTTAAGAAGAGAGGCAACTGGAGTCTGTAAGCAACAGGATTGATGACTTGATCAATTTTAAAAGGACCGATGTAGCGAGGTGCAAACTTCATACTGGGAACTCTTAACCTCAAATTCTTCGTGGATAACCATACCCGATCACCCACCTTGAGAGCAAGAACTGCTCGACGCTTCTTATCCGCAAACTTCTTGTACCTGAACGATGCCTTGAGCAGAGCTGATCGTACGCTCTTCCAGATATTGGCAAACTGATGCAAGGTGATATCCACTGCGGGAACAGAAGTTGCTGGAAGCGGTTGGAACTCAGGGACTTTAGGGTGGAATCCAAAGTTGGTGAAGAATGGTGTTGAAGAAGATGAAGAATGATACTGGTTGTTATGACAGAACTCGGCCCAGGGTAGTAATTGAACCCAGTCATCTTGAGAGGAGGACACATAGATGCGGAGGAAGGACTCCAAGTCCTGATTCACCCTCTCAGTTTGACCATTGGTCTGAGGATGGTAAGCCGTGGAAAACTTCAGCTTGACTTGGAGGGCTTGACATAAACTTCGCCAGAATTTGGCTGTGAATTGAACTCCTCGATCTGAGATAATTTCTTCTGGAAGACCGTGGAGTCGAAAGATCTCTTGTATGAATACTTGAGCCAACTTGGAAGCTGACGGAAGACCGGTGAGAGGAATGAAGTGTGCCATCTTGGTGAACCGGTCAACTACCACCCAGATGGTATTAAACTTGTTGCACATGGGCAAATCTGTAATAAAATCCATCGACAAATGGGTCCATGGTCGACGGGGAACAGATAGTGAAACCAGTTGCCCCGCAGGCGACTGGCGGGATACTTTATGTTGAGCACACTTTGGGCAAGATGCAATAAACTCCAAAACGTCCTTTTTCAGAGTTGGCCACCAATAGGACCTAGAGATAAACTCCAGGGTTTTTTGGATACCTGTATGTCCGGCAAAGCGGGAAGCATGGGCCCAATGCATGAGCTTCTTCCTTAGTGTCGGCTTCACAAAACTTTTCCCTGATGGGGGCGTAGAGTCCATCCCTACCGTGGAGAATGCCAACGGACTTATAATAGGATGCTTGTCTGAAGACTCTGACTCATTTTCTTGCTCCCATGAGCGGGAAAGGGCATCGGCCTTGCGATTCTGAGAGCACGGACAGAACTGGAGTTTAAAGTCGAACCTGGAAAAGAAAAGTGCCCATGTGGCCTGACGAGGGTTGAGACATTGTGCGCCTTTCAGATATAGAAGGTTCTTGTGGTCTGTAAGGATGGTGATTGAATGAGAAGCTCCCTCCAACAGATATCTCCACTCCTCTAGAGCGAGCTTGATGGCTAGCAACTCCTGGTCGCCAATGGCATAGTTGCGCTCCGCTGGGGAGAACTTCCGTGAGAAGAAACTGCAAGGATGTAAATGGCCATCTTTAGCCCTCTGAGATAACACCGCTCCTACTCCAACGGAGGAGGCATCCACCTCTAGGATGAAAGGAGAGTCGATGTCAGGCTGTTTCAGGACAGGCGCAGAGATGAACCTCTGTTTTAAAAGATGAAAAGCTTGCATGGCTTCTTCAGACCACTTGGACGGGTTAGCACCCTTCTTGGTGAAAGCAGTAATAGGTGCCACAATGGTGGAAAAGTCTCGTATAAACTTTCGGTAATAATTGGCGAACCCTAAGAACCTCTGGACCCCTTTGAGGGTTAAGGGTACCGGCCAATTCTGGATTGCTTGTAGTTTCTCAGGATCCATCTCTAGTCCGGAACCGGACACAATATACCCTAGAAACGGAATGGACTTGACTTCAAAGACGCATTTCTCTAATTTGCAATAGAGATGATTGACACGGAGACGGGACAGAACCTCCTTTACCCAAAAACGATGTTCTTCTAAATTGTTGGCAAAAATGAGGATATCATCTAGATAGACCTTGACATGACAGTATAGAATGTCTCTGAAGATCTCATTGACAAAATGCTGGAAGACAGCTGGAGCATTGCTCAATCCGAAGGGCATGACGAGGTACTCATAATGTCCGTCACGGGTGTTAAATGCGGTCTTCCACTCGTCACCCTCACGGATCCGGATGAGATTGTATGCACCTCTCAAGTCCAGCTTTGTAAAGATGGTAGCTCCGCTAACTCTGTCAAAGAGCTCAGTAATCAGGGGTAAAGGATAGCGGTTCTTGATGGTAATGTCGTTCAAACCTCTGTAGTCGATGCACGGCCGCAGACCACCATCTTTCTTTTTTACAAAAAAGAAGCCTGCGCCGGCTGGAGAAGAAGAAGGTCGAATGAACCCCTTTGCTAGGTTCTCTTTAATGTATTCCTCCATAGAATGCGTCTCGGGCAGAGACAACGGATAAGTTCGGCCTCGAGGTGGAACCTTCCCTGGAACGAGATCAATCGGGCAGTCCCATTCTCTATGAGGAGGAAGGATATCAGCAGAAGCTTTACTGAACACATCCGTGAAATCTTGATATGGAGGAGGTGGAACATCAGACGACCTGGGGGAGGAAGAACAGACAGGCAACACTTTAAACAAACATGTCTCAGCACAGGAGGGACCCCATGCCAGGATTTGCGTAGTCGTCCAATCAATTGTAGGATTGTGAAGACGGAGCCATGGAAGGCCCAGGACCACAGGATGTGTGGCTCTTGGAATCACTAAAAGTGAAATAAGTTCGGAATGAAGAACTCCCACTCTCAGACGAACTGGTAGAGTCCTTAGAGCAATAACTGTATCAAAAATTTTACTGCCATCCACGGCAGTTAAGGAAAAGGAGGAAGGAAGAAGGAAGTCTCTCGGTGGGTAGGGACCACCGTTTAACATAGGCTTCGGTAATAAATTTCCCAGCTGCTCCGGAATCCAGGAGGGCAATGACGTTCTGATAACGTTGAGCAACTTGAAGCGAGACTGGGAGATTACAATCTTGAGGAGATGGAGAGGAGATCATTACTCCTAGCCGGCCCTCTCCTTGGCGAGCTTGGATTTGAAGTTTCCCGGACGTTTGGGACAGGCATGAATAGTGTGAGACGGGGCTGCACAATACAGACAGAGAGACTCAGAGAGACGTCTTCGGCGCTCAGCAGGAGTTAAACGGGAACGGCCAATTTGCATGGGTTCATCTTTAGTTGGTGACAGTTGGCGAGGAGGAGGAGCAGAAGATTTTGGAGCAGATGATCTTCCACGCTCAGTTGCTCTCTCTCTGAAACGTAAGTCAACTTTTGTACAAAGTGAGATTAGCTAATCTAACTTGGAGGGTAAGTCTCTGGTAGCTAACTCATCTTTAATACGCTCGGATAAACCATGCCAGAATGCAGCATACAGGGCCTCGTCGTTCCATGCCAGTTCAGATGCCAGGATCTGGAACTGTATAAGATATTGTCCTACAGTATGTGATCCCTGGCGTAAACGGAGAATCTCAGACGAAGCTGAAGTTACCCGGCCTGGCTCGTCGAAGATGCGCCTGAATGTTGACACGAATGCAGTGTAAGAAGATAGCAGGGTGTCGGACCTCTCCCATAACGGTGATGCCCAGTCAAGGGCTGAGCCACTGAGAAGTGAGATGATGTAGGCAATTTTTGTACGGTCACTGGGAAAATTGCCAGGTTGTAGCTCAAACTGAATCTCACACTGGTTGAGAAATCCCCTGCAGAATCTTGGAGATCCGTCAAATTTTGCTGGCGTTGGAAGATGAAGACGTGGAGCAGAAACGGGTAAGGTGGGTGGGGTTATAGTTGGAGTCACTGTGGTTGACGCCCCAGATGCGCCTGATCCACGGAGAGTTGTCTGAATCCCATCCAGCCGAGTAGAGAAATCCTGGAGACAGCGGATGATGTGGCCCTGTGCAGCCTCCTGATGTTCAAGTCGGGCTGCCAGTTCTTGCATCGGCCTGGCCGCTTGATCCTGGTCTCCGGCTGGATTCATTTGGTCAGTGCTTACTGTCACAACTGAGGGCCTGAGCTGACGGAAGGCAGCCTCAGTTGTAGGGGCTGAGATGTACCGGAACCTGGGAGGTTGTATCAGACCCCTGGACATGTAAGTAACATGAAGAGAAACCGCCCGAAGGCGTGACCACGACAACTTGAGTAAAAGTCAATGATATTTATTTATGACAAACTCCATGCATCACAGTAGCAGTAAAAAGTAACATAAAAATCAGCAGAGAAATAATAATACAGTTCCTGGGTACTACAGGGTGGCAGGGGCCACAGAGCTCTGGTGGTATGAGACAGTTCTTATTATCTGCAAGTTGGAAAGTCCTTACCAGGCTCAACTGTAGCAATGAGGAAAGCCCAGGGTCGTACCAGCTGGTGTTCCAGGGAAAGCTGGACTGCTGTAGATAAAATGCTGCTGTGGGTACTGGTTAGAACCAGACAGGTGTTGGCACGGAGTGGATACTGGCTGGAACCAGTTAAATCATAAATAAAGCTTGAGAGCGATGCAATGTAGATGAAATGTAGAATTTGAGAGCGGAGAAATAATA
This sequence comes from Pseudophryne corroboree, assembly GCF_028390025.1. NCBI lineage: Eukaryota > Metazoa > Chordata > Amphibia > Anura > Myobatrachidae > Pseudophryne > Pseudophryne corroboree. The sequence continues at coordinate 365,317,130 of NC_086446.1, read as the reverse complement.
ATACCGGTGGAGAGTGGTAAACTGCAGAAAGGACACCGGCCCTTTAAGAGAAGCTGTACACTGCTGGAAGCTGAGCTGGAAGCAGGTGATGTTGTAGCTGGAAACAGGTGAGTCCAGAATGGATCGGAGAGTCAGGCTACACCGCAGATGGAATGCTGGTGCGGGTCTCTATAGCAGAAGTCTGGAGACAGGAGCTGGAACCTGGAAGACATTCACAGAAGAGAGACAAACTGGAACTAGGTTTGACAACCAAAGCACTGACGCCTTCCTTGCTCAGGCACAACCTATTTATACCTGCAGCAAGGAAGGCATTGGCTAGGCAATTATGCAAATTAATAATACTGACAACGGATTGGTAGGAATGATCAGCTGACAGAATCCAAGATGGCTGCGCCCATGCAGACACTTGGAGGGAAGTTTGGATTGTAATCCATGTGGTCTGGAAAACAGTAATGGCGGCGCCGGCCACCGGAGACAGGAGACGCCAGGCTGACAGAGGCACATCCGACCACGCGGACACAGCGGAGGCCGCGGCTGACGTAATCGCCACTCTGAATGCAGAAGCTCAGGGACGGCGGCGGAGGCCGCGGGAGACGCCATGCCAGATGTATAAGGCGTTACTGTGACTGCGTCCAGAGAGACAGGAGAGGATGCGGGAATGTGCACATCAGGATAACAGATGGGATCCGGTCCTGGAGCGCTGAGCCAGCCTTAGGAGGCATCTGATAGGTAAGAAATGGCGTCCAGATACCCGGATCGTGACACATGGTCTCCTTTTCTTTGTTCATTCTTTTTTGTGCCTTATTGTAATGTTTTGTACTTTGTTACAGCAGTGGTTTCTGTGACATTGTGTAGTCTCATACTGTTGTAATCTCATTTGTGTGAAATTATTTTTTATATATATATATATATATATATATACGCACTGTTCAAAAAAATAAAGGGAACACTAAAATAACACATCCTAGATCTGAATGAATGAAATATTCTTATTAAATACTTTGTTCTTTATATAGTTGAATGTGCTGACAACAAAATCATACAAAAATTATCAATGGAAATCAAATTTATTAACCCATGGAGGTCTGGATTTGGAGTCACACTCAAAATTAAAGTGGAAAAACACACTACAGGCTGATCCAACTTTGATGTAATGTCCTTAAAACAAGTCAAAATGAGGCTCAGTAGTGTGTGTGGCCTCCACGTGCCTGTATGACCTCCCTACAACGCCTGGGCATGCTCCTGATGAGGTGGCGGATGGTCTCCTGAGGGATCTCCTCCCAGACCTGGACTAAAGCATCCGCCAACTCCTGGACAGTCTGTGGTGCAACGTGGCATTGGTGGATGGAGCGAGACATGATGTCCCAGATGTGCTCAATTGGATTCAAGCCTGGGGAACGGGCGGGCCAGTCCATAGCATCAATGCCTTCGTCTTGCAGGAACTGCTGACACACTCCAGCCACATGAGGTCTAGCATTGTCTTGCATTAAGAGGAACCCAGGGCCAACCGCACCAGCATATGGTCTCACAAGGGGTCTGAGGATCTCATCTCGGTACCTAATGGCAGTCAGGATACCTCTGGAGAGCACATGGAGGGCTGTGCGGCCCCCAAAGAAATGCCACCCCACACCATTACTGACCCACTGCCAAACCAGTCATGCTGGAGGAAGTTGCAGGCAGCAGAACGTTCTCCTTGGCGTTTCCAGACTCTGTCACGTCTGTCACATGTGCTCAGTGAGAACCTGCTTTCATCTTTGAAGAGCAGAGGGCGCTAGTGGCGAATTTGCTAATCTTGGTGTTCTCTGGAAAATGCCAAACGTCCTGCACGGTGTTGGGCTGTAAGCACAACCCCCACCTGTGGACGTTGGGCCCTCATACCACCCTCATGGAGTCTGTTTCTGATCGTTTGAGTAGACACATGCACATTTGTGGCTTGCTGGAGGTCATTTTGCAGGGCTCTGGCAGTGCTCCTCCTGTTTCACCTTGCACAAAGGCGGAGGTAGCTGTCCTGCTGCTGGGTTGTTGCCCTCATACGGCCTCCTCCACGTCTCCTGATGTACTGGCCTGTCTCCTGGTAGCGCCTCCATGCTCTGGACACTACGCTGACAGACACAGCAAACCTTCTTGCCACAGCTCGCATTGATGTGCCATCCTGGATGAGCTGCACTACCTGAGCCACTTGTGTGGGTTGTAGACTCCGTCTCATGCTACCACTAGAGTGAAAGCACCGCCAGCTTTCAAAAGTGACCAAAACATCAGCCAGAAAGCATAGGAGCTGAGAAGTGGTCTGTGGTCACCACCTGCAGAACAACTCCTTTATTGGGTGTGACTTGCTAATTGCCTATAATTCCCACCTGTTGTCTATTCCATTTGCACAACAGCATGTGAAATTGATTGTCAATCAGTGTTGCTTCCTAAGTGAACAGTTTGATTTCACAGAAGTGTGATTGACTTGGAGTTACATTGTGTTGTTTAAGTGTTCCCTTTATTTTTTTGAGCAGTGTATATATATATATATATATATATATATATATATATATATATATATAAAATGATATCTGACAGTGGTGGAAAATACGAAAATAGGAGCATAACAACCTTTCTTAAGAGCTATGGAATTGAGCATGAATGAATGCATACGTGCCAGAACACAATGGTGTAAGTGAGTGTGCCAACTACACAGTGGAGGAGAAATCAAGATCTATGCTGCATGACGCCAACTTAGAAAAATACTTCTGGGCAGAAGCAGTGTCTTCAGCAGTCTGTCTAAACCATCTTGCACCCACAGTAAACTACAAAGCAAAACATCATTAGAGGCATGTTTTGGAACTAAGCCAAGCATCATTTACCACAGAGTATTTGGATGCAAAGCTTACTGTAAGCCCACATACCTAAGAAAAGACACAAGTTACAGTAGGCCCCAAATCAGTGGAGGCTCTCATGCTTGGTTATTGTAAGGGGAATCAGTATGATATCCCAGCTGATGGGATCCCGGCGGTCAGAAGGCCGACGATGGAATCTAAACAGCTGGAATACCGGTGGTGACCGCAGTGTGTCCCCTCATGGGCTTGCAGTTATTACCGTGCTTAGGCCTGGTGGTGACCTTTGATCGCCACACTAATCTTTTGCAGGATTCCGGGTGGTGGGCGGGATTTCGACCACCAGCATTTCAGCGGGTGTTGGGAATCGTGCATCGATATCCTGACCGTCAGGATCCCGACAGCCGGCAAATTGACCGCATACTGGTGGTCATTCCGAGTTGGTCGCTCGCTAGCAGTTTTTAGCAGCTGTGCAAATGCTAAGCAACCGCCCTCTTGGAGTGTATTTTAGCTTAGCAGAAGTGCAAACGAAAGGATCGCAGAGCGGCTACAATTTTTTTTTGTGCAGTTTCAGAGTAGCTTCATACCTACTCAGCGCTTGCGAACACTTCAGACTGTTCAGTTCCTGTTTTGACGTCACGAACACGCCCTGCGTTCTCCCAGCCACGCCTGCGTTTTTCCTGGCACGCCTGCATTTTTCCGAACACTCCCCGAAAACGGTCACTTGATACCCAGAAATGCCCACTACATGTCAATCACTCTGCGGCGAGCAGTGCGACTGAAATGCTTCGCTAGACCTTGTGAAAAACAGCATCGACCGTTGTGAAAGTACGACGCGTAAGCGCATTGCGCCGCATACGCATGCGCAGAAGTGCCGTTTTTTTGCTTCATCGCTGCGCAGAAAACATTTTAATCTAGCAATCAACTCAGAATGACCACCACAGTACCTTGGCAGGATAGCAAGCCATACAGACTTTTGGACACCACTAGAGATGAGCGGGTTCGGTTCTCCGAGTTCCGAACCCCCCTGAACTTCACCTATTTTACACGGTTCCGATGCAGCCTCGGATCTTCCCGCCTTGCTCGGTTAACCGAAACGCGGCCAAACGTCATCATCCCGCTGTCAGATTCTCGCGAAATTCGTATTCTATATAAAGAGCCGCGCGTCGCCGCCATTTTCACTCATGCATTGGAGATTGAACGGAGAGGACGTGGCTACGTTCTCTCCCTGAAAAGCTCCATATCTGTGCTCAGTGTGCTGCAAATATCTGTGCTCAGTGTGCTGCAAATATCTGTGCTCAGTGTGCTGCAAATATCTACGGTCTCTGCCTGAAAAGCTCCATATCTGTGCTCAGTGTGCTGCAAATATCTGTGCTCAGTGTGCTGCATTTTGGTGACCAACAGTATATAGTTGTACAGTACAGTAGGCCATTGCTGTATCTTGCAGCTCTGTGTCACTGCAAGTATCCATTCCATATATGTGCTGCATTTTTGTGAGCAGTATATATAGTAGTACAGTGTAGCATTTTAGTGACCAACAGTATATAGTTGTACAGTACAGTAGACCATTGCTGTATCTTGCAGCTCTGTGTCACTGCAAGTATCCATTCCATATCTGTGCTGCATTTTTGTGAGCAGTATATATAGTAGTACAATGCAGCATTTTGGTGACCAACAGTATATAGTTGTACAGTACAGTAGGCCATTGCTGTATCTTGCAGCTCTGTGTCACTGCAAGTATCCATTCCATATCTGTGCTGCATTTTTGTGAGCAGTATATATAGTAGTACAGTGCAGCATTTTGGTGACCATCAGTATATAATTGTACAGTACAGTAGGCCTTTGCTGTATCTTGCAGCTCTGTGTCACTGCAAGTATCCATTCCATATCTGTGCTGCATTTTTGTGAGCAGTATATATAGTAGTACAGTGCAGCATTTTGGTGACCAACAGTATATAGTTGTACAGTACAGTAGGCCATTGCTGTATCTTGCAGTATCCATATCTGTGCTGCATTGTTGTGAGCAGTATATAGTAGTACAGTGCAGCATTGTGGTGACCAGTATACTACAGTACAATAGTCCAGAGCTGTTCCCGCTGCTCAGTGTCAGTTCTCCGTAGTATCATCAGTGCTCAGTAAAATCAGTGCTCAGTATAATCAGTGATTGATCAGTATAATCAGTTCTCAGTATAATCAGTGCGCTGTTAGACGTGTGCCCGTTTTCCGCCATTAGTGCATTGGGATTTAGAAAATTGATGAAGTTATTGTGTCCCCGGTACAAAATCCCATCTAGATTCCACTTCACTAGGCAGGCGATAGCGAGATTTTACTAATTAATATCAGTGCTTTATAATTAATTATTAATTACAGTGATCTTGCCAAATGATTCCAGTGATTTTGTCATTTTCTACCAGTGATTTGTTTTGGACCAATAATACCATTGATTAGAACAAATAATTCCTGTGATATTGAGGTGTTTGTGTCGCTTAGCTTAGCCGTCCAGCGACCACAGTGCACCTCTTTTTATCTTTTCTTTGCATCATGTGCTGTTTGGGGCCAATTTTTTTAAGTGCCATCCTGCCTGACACTGCAGTGCCACTCCTAGATGGGCCAGGTGTTTGTGCCGCCCTCTTGGGTCGCTTAGCTTAGTCATCCAGTGACCTTGGTGCAAATTTTAGGACTGAAAATAGTATTGTGAGGTGTTCAGAATAGACTGGAAATGAGTGGAAATTATGGTTATTGAGGTTAATAATACTATAGGATCAAAATTACCCCCAAATTCTATGATTTAAGCTGTTTTTGAGGGTTTTTAAAAAAAAAAAATACACCCGAATCCAAAACACACCCGAATCCGACAAAAAAATTTCAGGGAGGTTTTGCCAAAACGCGTCCGAATCCAAAACACGGCCGCGGAACCGAATCCAAAACCAAAACACAAAACCCGAAAAATTTCCGGTGCACATCTCTAATATAAACAGGGTTACATCATATAGTGGCCGTACACACAGAGTTACACAGCACACACCATAGAGTGGAAGCACACAGGGTTACACCGCACTGCTACAGCCACTGGCGTTTCTATAATGGGTGCAGTGTGTGCGGTGCACACGGGCCCCTGAGTCCAGAGGGGGCCCCCACCGCACACACTGCACCCATTTGTAAAATACTTACCCTTCCGAAGTCCAGCGCCGGCATCTGCAGCGCCGCTAGAACACAGTGAAAATTTCATGGCGTTCTGCGCATGCACAGTAGAGAGATCTCAGGGAAAATGGCCGCCGCGCCATTTTCCCGGAGATCTGCGCATGCGCAGTAGAGTCTGAGCCCTCTAGTGCTCATACTCTACGGTGCTCCGGGCAGAGAGGAGGGGGCCCGATGGAGGAGGCTGAACACGGGCCTCCTCCTCTCTTAAAACGCCCCTGGCTCCAGTGCACACAGGGTTACAGCATACAAAGACAGCACACACAGGGTAAATCTGTACATTGGCAGCACACACTGTGCAGACCCACAAACACTAGAGATGTACATAAATAAATGATCAAGGTCACATACATCAATGAATCAGGCCCTGACGTTCTTAAATCGCCATATGCTGCTCTGCAGACAACTTCAGGGATACAACCAAGTAGGGAAAAATCAGCAGTACAGTAGCACTCACTAATCCTGGGTTGCAGAAATACAAGGCTGTAGTTGGTCCAGGCTCCAGGGTATCCAGGAATTGGGATATCCTGGTGCAGTCCTAATGGGTCACACCAAACCAAAGGTTTTTTGGGTGGCTGGGGGGGGGGGAGGGAAGGGGGGGGGGGCAGGGCAGAGCTATAGCACAAACAGGGCAGAGGGCTGCAACATTGGTGACTGACACAATGACCGGGGCGGAGCTTAGTACGGCCAGGGGGCGGAGCTTCGGGTGGCTGTGTTGAGTGCTTCGAGCAGTCAGGCTGCTAGGAGAATCGTTTGCTGGCCTGTGCTGTTGGTCAGTCACAGTGTTGACAGGAAAAAAGTTTTTTTTTTCTGTCAACACTGGCTACGCTGCAGCGGATCCCATGGGCCTATTTTCAATGGGGGGCTTGGAGCTGCAGCTCCATCCGCCCCATTGTTAATCCGGCCCTGGGGAGGGCCCATGGACAATTCCATATTGCACCTCTTTTTCTTCTTTTCATTATGTACTCTTTGGGGCCTAGTTTTTAAAAGTGCCATCCTGTCTGCAACTGCAGTGCCACTCCTAGATGGGCCACGTGTTTGTGCCGCCCACTTGTGTCGCTTATCTTAGTCATACAGCTACCTCGGTGCAACCTTTTGGCCTAAAAACAATATTGTGAGGTGTTCAAAATAGACTGGAAATGAGTGGAAATTAATGTTATTTTAAGGTTAATAATACCATAGGAACTAAAAAAAAAAAAAAAAATTCTGTGATTTTAGCTGTTTTTATAAAACAAAAAACCCCAGAACCAAAACCAAAACCTGAAAGGGTGGTTTTAGCAAAACCAATCCAGATCCAAAACACGAACGGAGATTCAGATCCAAAACCAAAGCACAACCGAAAAGTACCGCCGCACATACATCTCTAGACACCACAAAGAAAAACTCATAAAATCAACAGATGTTATGTTCTAAGAAACTGCACTACCTAAAATAAAGATGAGACTAGAACTACAGAATAAGTTTGTTACATTGGATATGCTAGCAACAGAAATCGTGTGAGCTAGAAGCTGACAATAGAGATGTTTAGACTCAACAACATAGTAGAAGTTCATTAAGAAATAACAAAGGAAAATCACCTCAGAGATATTTTGCACATTTTGTGAATCTCAAAATATTCTTTAAGCAAAGACTGGGAAGAAAGGAAATCAGAAATAAACAAAGAGATGGCATCCTTAAATGACAATAGTACATGGACTGTAGCCAAAACACTCAAGAGTAAAATGGATCTTCTGTAAAAACCTTAATTCAGATAGACCATTGCATGTTACAATACCTTGCTGGTCACAAAAGGATATACACAGAAATCTGGGACTGATTAATCTGAGATCGTGTCTCTAGTGGCAAGGTACAATTCATTCATAGTCATTGTCATATCTGAGAGCTTTGTTTGGCTTAAAGCAAAGTGGTCATTGTTGGTCCATTAAGCTAGATGCAATATACCTTGAAATGGAATTTGTACATTAAAAGACTGATCATAGGGCCTAATTCAGACCTGATCGCTAGGGTATATTTTTTGCATCCCTGCGATTAGGTAGTTGCCGCCTACAGGGGGAGGGGAAAATCGCTTTGCAGGGGTGCGATCGCATGTGCAGGAGAGCTGCACAAACAGAAGTTTGTGCAGTCTCTACACAGCCCAGGACTTACTCTTCCAGTGGGATGATTAGGGCCGGAGTGTCACAACTGAGGGCCTGAGCTGACGGGAGGCAGCCTCAGTTGTAGGGGCTGAGATGTACCGGAACCTGGGAGGTTGTATCAGACCCCTGGACATGTAAGTAACATGAATAATAACTGCCCGAAGGCGTGACCACGACAACTTGGATAAAAGTCAATGATGTTTATTATGACAACTCCGCAACACAGCAGCAGTAAAAGAAAACGTAAAAGTCAGCAAAGAATAAATACAGTTCCTGGGTACTACAGGATGGCAGGAGCCACAGGGCACTGGTAGTGTGAGATAGTTCTTATAATCTTCTAGATGGAAAGTCCTTACCAGGCCCGACTGTAGCAATGGAGATAACCCAGGATTGTGCCAGCTGGTGTTCCAGGAAAAGCTGGGTTGCTGAAGATAAAACAGCTGCTGTGGATACTGGCTGGAACCAGACTGTTGTTAGCACGGAGTGGATACTGGCTGGAACCAGTTAAATAATAAATGAACTTGGGAGCGATGAAATATGAACTGAAATGTAGAACTTGAGAGCGGAGAAATAATAATACCGGTGGAGAGTGGTAAAGTGTAGAAAGGACACCGGCCCTTTAAGGGAAGCTGTACTCTGCTGGAAGCTGAGCTGGAAGCAGGTAATGTTGTAGCTGGAAACAGATGAATCCACAATGGATTGGAGAGTCAGGCTACACCGCAGGTGGAATGCTGGTGCGGGTCTCTATGGTGGAAGTCTTGAGACAGGAGCTGGAACCTGGAAGACAATCACAGGAGAGAGACAAACAGGAACTAGGTTTGACAACCAAAGCACTGACGCCTTCCTTGCTCAGGCACAGTGTATTTATACCTGCAGCAAGGAAGGGATTGGCTAGGCAATTATGCAGATTATCAATACTGAGAACAGATTGGTGGAAATGATCAGCTGACAGAATCCAAGATGGCTGCGCCCATGCAGACACTTGGAGGGAAGTTTGGTTTGTAATCCATGTGGTAATGAAAACAGTAATGGCGGCGCCGGCCACCGGAGACAGGAGGCGCCAGGCTGACAGATGCACATCCAACCACGCGGACACAGCGGAGGCCGCGGCTGACGTAATCGCCACTCAGACACTCTGCATGCAGAAGTTCAGGGACGGCGGCGGAGGCCGCGGGAGACGCCATGCCAGGTGTAATATGGCGTTTACTGTGACAGCGTCCCAGAGTGACAGGAGAGGATACAGGAATGTACACATCAGGATAACAGATGGGATCCGGTCCTGGAGCGCTGAGCCAGCCTTAGGAGGCATCTGATGGGTAAGAAATGGCGTCCAGATACCCGGATCGTGACAGCACCCCCCCCCTTTAGGAGTGGCCCCAGGACACTTCTTTGGCTTTTGAGGAAACTTGGAATGGAATCTCCGGACCAAGGCAGGAGCATGGACATCAGAAGCATTGGTCCATGAACGTTCCTCAGGACCATAACCCTTCCAGTCAATAAGATATTGTAGTTGACCGTAACGGTGACGTGAGTCCAGGATCTTGGCCACTTCATACTCAACGCCTCGTTGAGTTTGGACTTTCGGAGTTGGAGGAAGTGAGGAATGAAACCGATTCAAGATCAGCGGTTTCAACAGGGAAACATGGAATGTCCTGGGTATTTTTAAGAAGGGAGGCAACTGGAGTCTGTAAGCAACAGGATTGATGACTTGTTCAATCTTGAAAGGACCGATATAGCGAGGTGCAAACTTCATACTGGGAACTCTTAACCTCAAATTCTTCGTGGATAACCATACCCGATCACCCACCTTGAGAGCAGGAACTGCTCGACGCTTCTTATCCGCAAACTTCTTGTACCTGAACGATGCCTTGAGCAGAGCTGATCGTACGCTCTTCCAGATATTGGCAAACTGATGCAAGGTGATATCCACTGCGGGAACAGAAGTTGCTGGAAGCGGTTGGAACTCAGGGACTTTAGGGTGGAATCCAAAGTTAGTGAAGAATGGTGTTGAAGCAGATGAAGAATGATACTGGTTGTTATGACAGAACTCGGCCCAGGGAAGTAATTGAACCCAGTCATCTTGAGAGGAGGACACATAGATGCGGAGGAAGGCCTCCAAGTCCTGATTCACCCTCTCAGTTTGACCATTGGTCTGAGGATGGTAAGCCGTGGAAAACTTTAGCTTGACTTGGAGGACTTGACATAAACTTCGCCAGAATTTGGCTGTGAATTGAACTCCTCGATCTGAGATAATTTCTTCAGGAAGACCGTGGAGTCGGAAGATCTCTTGTATGAATACTTGAGCCAACTTGGAAGCTGACGGAAGACCGGTGAGAGGAATGAAGTGTGCCATCTTGGTGAACCGGTCAACTACCACCCAGATGGTATTGAACTTGTTGCACATGGGTAAGTCTGTAATGAAATCCATCGACAAGTGGGTCCATGGTCGATGGGGAACGGATAGTGGAACCAGTTGCCCCGCAGGCGACTGGCGGGATACTTTATGTTGGGCACACTTTGGGCAAGATGCAATAAACTCCAAGACGTCCTTTTTCAGAGTTGGCCACCAATAGGACCTAGAGATAAACTCCAGGGTTTTTTGGATACCTGTATGTCCGGCAAAACGGGAAGCATGGGCCCAATGCATGAGCTTCTTCCTTAGCATCGGCTTCACAAAACTTTTCCCTGATGGGGGCGTAGAGTCCATCCCTACCGTGGAGAATGCCAACGGATTTATAATAGGATGCTTGTCTGAAGACTCTGACTCATTTTCTTGCTCCCATGAGCGGGAAAGGGCATCGGCCTTGCGATTCTGAGAGCCCGGACAGAACTGGAGTTTAAAGTCGAACCTGGAAAAGAAAAGTGCCCATCTGGACTGACGAGGGTTGAGACATTGTGCGCCCTTCAGGTATAAAAGGTTCTTGTGGTCTGTAAGTATGGTGATTGAATGAGAAGCTCCCTCCAACAGATACCTCCACTCTTCTAGAGCGAGCTTGATGGCTAGCAACTCCTGGTCGCCAATGGCATAGTTGCGCTCAGCTGGGGAGAACTTCCGGGAGAAGAAACTGCAAGGATGTAAATGGCCATCTTTAGCCCTCTGAGATAACACCGCTCCTACTCCAACGGAGGAGGCATCCACCTCTAAGATGAAAGGAGAGTCGATGTCAAGCTGTTTCAGAACAGGCGCAGAGATGAACCTTTGTTTTAAAAGATGAAAAGCTTGCATGGCTTCTTCAGACCACTTGGACGGGTTAGCACCCTTCTTAGTGAAAGCAGTAATAGGCGCCACAATGGTGGAAAAGTCTCGTATAAACTTTCGGTAATAGTTGGCGAACCCTAAGAACCTCTGGACCCCTTTGAGGGTTAAGGGTACCGGCCAATTTTGGATTGCTTGTAGTTTCTCAGGATCCATCTCTAGTCCGGAACCGGACACAATGTACCCTAGAAACGGAATGGACTTGACTTCAAAGACGCATTTTTCTAATTTGCAATAGAGATGATTGACACGGAGACGGGACAGAACCTCTTTAACCCAAAAACGATGTTCCTCTAAATCGTTGGCAAAAATGAGGATATCATCTAGATAGACCACGACATGACGGTATAGAATGTCTCTGAAGATCTCATTGACAAAATGCTGGAAGACAGCTGGAGCATTGCTCAATCCGAAGGGCATGACGAGGTACTCATAATGTCCGTCACGGGTGTTAAAGGCGGTCTTCCACTCGTCACCCTCACGGATCCGGATGAGATTGTATGCACCTCGCAAGTCCAGCTTTGTAAAGATGGTAGCTCCGCTAACTCTGTCAAAGAGCTCAGTAATCAGGGGTAAAGGATAACGGTTCTTGATGGTAATGTCGTTCAAACCTCTGTAGTCGATGCACGGCCGCAGACCACCATCTTTCTTTTTTACAAAAAAGAAGCCTGCGCCGGCTGGAGAAGAAGAAGGTCGAATGAACCCCTTTGCTAGGTTCTCTTTAATATATTCCTCCATAGAATGCGTCTCAGGCAGAGACAACGGATAAGTTCGGCCTCGAGGTAGAACCTTCCCTGGAACGAGATCAATCGGACAGTCCCATTCTCTATGAGGAGGAAGGATATCAGCAGAAGCTTTACTGAACACATCCGTGAAATCTTGATATGGAGGAGGTGGAACATCAGACGACCTGGGGGAGGAAGAACAGACAGGCAATACTTTAAACAAACATGTCTCAGCACAGGAGGAACCCCATGCCAGGATTTGCGTAGTCGTCCAATCAATTGTAGGATTGTGAAGATGGAGCCATGGAAGGCCCAGGACCACAGGATGTGTGGCTCTTGGAATCACTAAAAAAGAAATAAGTTCGGAATGAAGAACTCCCACTCTCAGACGAACTGGTAGAGTCCTTAAAGAAATAACTGCATCAAAAATTTTGCTGCCATCCACGGCAGTTAAAGAAATGGACGAAGGAAGTCTCTCGGTGGGTAGGGACCACCGTTTAACATAGGCTTCGGTAATAAAGTTCCCAGCTGCTCCGGAATCAAGGAGGGCAATGACGTTCCGATAACGTTGAGCAACTTGAAGCGAGACTGGGAGATTACAATCTTGAGGAGATGGAGAGGAGATCATTACTCCTAGCCGGCCCTCTCCTTGGCGAGCTAGGATTTGGAGTTTCCCGGACGTTTGGGACAGGCATTAATGGTGTGAGACGGAGCTGCACAATAGAGACAGAGAAACTCGGAGAGACGTCTTCGGCGCTCAGCAGGAGTTAAACGGGAACGGCCAAGTTGCATGGGCTCATCTTTAGATGGTGACAGTTGACGAGGAGGAGGAGCAGAAGATTTTGGAGCAGATGATCTTCCACGCTCAGTTGCTCTCTCTCTGAAACGTAAATCAACTGTCGTGCAGAGTGAGATTAGCTCATCTAACTTAGAAGGTAAGTCTCTGGTAGCTAACTCATCTTTAATACGCTCAGATAAGCCATGCCAGAATGCAGCATACAGGGCCTCGTCGTTCCATGCCAGTTCGGATGCCAGGATCTGGAACTGTATCAGATATTGTCCTACAGTACGTGACCCCTGGCGTAAAACGGAGAATCTCGGATGAAGCTGAGGTTACCCGGCCTGGCTCGTCGAAGATGCGCCTGAATGTTGACACGAAGGCAGTGTAGGAAGATAGCAGGGTGTCGGACCTCTCCCATAACGGTGATGCCCAATCAAGGGCTGAGCCACTGAGAAGAGAAATAATGTAGGCAATTTTTGTACGGTCACTGGGAAAATTGCCAGGTTGTAGCTCAAACTGAATCTCACACTGGTTGAGAAATCCCCTGCAGAATCTTGGAGATCCGTCAAATTTTGCTGGCGTTGGAAGATGAAGACGTGGAGCAGAAATGGGTAAGGTGGGTGGGGTTATAGCTGGAGTCACTGTGGTTGACGCACCAGACGCGCCTGATCCACGGAGAGTTGTCTGAATCCCATCCAGCCGAGTAGAGAGATCCTGGAGACAGCGGATGATGTGGCCCTGTGCAGCCTCCTGATGTTCTAGTCGGGCTGCCAGTTCTTGCATCGGCCTGGCCGCTTGATCCTGGTCTCCGGCTGGATTCATTAGGTCAGTGCTTACTGTCACAACTGAGGGCCTGAGCTGACGGGAGGCAGCCTCAGTTGTAGGGGCTGAGATGTACCGGAACCTGGGAGGTTGTATCAGACCCCTGGACATGTAAGTAACATGAATAATAACTGCCCGAAGGCGTGACCACGACAACTTGGATAAAAGTCAATGATGTTTATTATGACAACTCCGCAACACAGCAGCAGTAAAAGAAAACGTAAAAGTCAGCAAAGAATAAATACAGTTCCTGGGTACTACAGGATGGCAGGAGCCACAGGGCACTGGTAGTGTGAGATAGTTCTTATGATCTTCTAGATGGAAAGTCCTTACCAGGCCCGACTGTAGCAATGGAGATAACCCAGGATTGTGCCAGCTGGTGTTCCAGGAAAAGCTGGGTTGCTGAAGATAAAACAGCTGCTGTGGATACTGGCTGGAACCAGACTGTTGTTAGCACGGAGTGGATACTGGCTGGAACCAGTTAAATAATAAATGAACTTGGGAGCGATGAAATATGAACTGAAATGTAGAACTTGAGAGCGGAGAAATAATAATACCGGTGGAGAGTGATAAAGTGTAGAAAGGACACCGGCCCTTTAAGGGAAGCTGTACTCTGCTGGAAGCTGAGCTGGAAGCAGGTAATGTTGTAGCTGGAAACAGATGAATCCACAATGGATTGGAGAGTCAGGCTACACCGCAGGTGGAATGCTGGTGCGGGTCTCTATGGTGGAAGTCTTGAGACAGGAGCTGGAACCTGGAAGACAATCACAGGAGAGAGACAAACAGGAACTAGGTTTGACAACCAAAGCACTGACGCCTTCCTTGCTCAGGCACAGTGTATTTATACCTGCAGCAAGGAAGGGATTGGCTAGGCAATTATGCAGATTATCAATACTGAGAACAGATTGGTGGAAATGATCAGCTGACAGAATCCAAGATGGCTGCGCCCATGCAGACACTTGGAGGGAAGTTTGGTTTGTAATCCATGTGGTAATGAAAACAGTAATGGCGGCGCCGGCCACCGGAGACAGGAGGCGCCAGGCTGACAGATGCACATCCAACCACGCGGACACAGCGGAGGCCGCGGCTGACGTAATCGCCACTCAGACACTCTGCATGCAGAAGTTCAGGGACGGCGGCGGAGGCCGCGGGAGACGCCATGCCAGGTGTAATATGGCGTTTACTGTGACAGCGTCCCAGAGTGACAGGAGAGGATACAGGAATGTACACATCAGGATAACAGATGGGATCCGGTCCTGGAGCGCTGAGCCAGCCTTAGGAGGCATCTGATGGGTAAGAAATGGCGTCCAGATACCCGGATCGTGACACGGAGCTGACGTCAGAAATACTACCTCCAAACGCCTGGACCCTCCTGCATTTTTCTGGACACTCCTCTAAAACGGTCAGTTGCCACCCACAAATGCAATCGCTTTTCTCGCACCATCCCATCGCTGGCCAGCGCTTCCCGTCGCTGCGGCCCGTCGCGCCTGCGCATTGCGGTGCATTCGCATGCACAGTTCAGACCTGATCGCCCGCTGTGCAAAAACGCACAGCAGTAATCAGGTCTGAATCGGCCCCATTGTCTCTACCACAAGTACATAGAACAGAAATTGTTCATCATTGTAGTGTACGTGGATGATCTGTGCCAAGATGAAAGACCTAGGACCTGCTAATCACCGGTTAAGGGGGGTACTCACGGGAGAGATGTGTGCTGAGCGATCTTAACACAGACCGCTCAGCACACATCTCTCACCCCGCTCAGCACAGCGCGATGTGCTGAGCGAGGGGGAAAGCCGACGGGGGGCCGCTCACTTCACACAACGGTGAAGTGAGCGACCCGCTAGATTGAGCCTGCATGCAGGCTCAATCTAGCATCGGCTATAGCGATGCGCGGGGCCGCGCATCGCTATCGCTGGAGGGCATACACACGGCAGATCCGCGCTTAAAATCTAAGCAATCTAGCAAGATTGCTTAGATTTTAAGCACGGATCTCTCCGTGTGTACCCCCCTTTAGTCTTAAGAATTTCACAGTTTAGGATGACATGTAATTAGAACAATACTTCGCCCAATTTCCCTTGAGCCCAGAACAAAAGATATTGAGTGTACACACTGTACTGTTCTGCAAACAACTGAACAATTTATTGTATTGTTTGAGTCTATAGGCGGGATGTGCTAAGCCTTGAAAAGTGATAACTGTCATTTTTCAAACCCAGCCTGTGACATGGCAGTTAGGAGCTGATTGGCTGGTACTTTATCACAGTGAAATTATCAGTTTTCTAAGCTTAGTACATCCCGCTCTATATGATATATTGTTGCTTCTGTACACACTACAATGATCATTGGCTAATTTTAATAAAGGGCTGTACAGTGGGCTGTGCTATAAAGGGCAAAGGGAAAATAAGAATTTACTCACCGGTAATTCTATTTCTCGTAGTCCGTAGTGGATGCTGGGGACTCCGTAAGGACCATGGGGAATAGACGGGCTCCGCAGGAGACTGGGCACATCTAAAGAAAGATTTAGGTCTATCTGGTGTGCACTGGCTCCTCCCCCTATGACCCTCCTCCAAGCCTCAGTTAGGACACTGTGCCCGGAAGAGCTGACACAATAAGGAAGGATTTTGAATCCCGGGTAAGACCCATACCAGCCACACCAATCACACCGTATAACTCGTGATAGGAACCCCGGTTAACAGTATGAAAACAACGGAGCCTCTGAACAGATGGCTCGCAATAACAACCCAATTTGTGTAACAATAACTATTTACAAGTATTGCAGACAATCCGCACTTGGGATGGGCGCCCAGCATCCACTACGGACTACGAGAAATAGAATTACCGGTGAGTAAATTCTTATTTTCTCTGACGTCCTAGTGGATGCTGGGGACTCCGTAAGGACCATGGGGATTATACCAAAGCTTCCAAACTTGCGGGAGAGTGCGGACGACTCTGCAACACCGAATGAGAGAACTCCAGGTCCTCCTCAGCCAGGGTATCAAATTTGTAGAATTTTGCAAACGTGTTTGCCCCTGACCAAGTAGCAGCTCGGCAAAGTTGTAAAGCCGAGACCCCTCGGGCAGCCGCCCAAGATGAGCCCACCTTCCTTGTGGAATGGGCCTTTACAGATTTAGGCTGTGGTAGTCCCACTGCAGAATGCGCCAGCTGAATAGTGCTACAAATCCAGCGCGCGATAGTCTGCTTCGAAGCAGGAGCACCCAGTTTGTTGGGTGCATACAGGATAAACAGCGAGTCAGTTTTCCTGACTCCAGCTGTCCTGGAAACAAAATTTTTCAGGGCCCTGACTACGTCCAGTAACTTGGAATCCTCCAAGTTCCTAGTAGCCGCAGGCACCACAATAGGCTGGTTCAAGTGAAAACGCTGATACCACCTTCGGGAGAAACTGAGGACGAGTCCTCAACTCTGCCCTAACCATATGGAAAATCAGATAAGGGCTTTTATAGGACAAAGCCACCAATTCTGACACACGCCTGGCCGAAGCCAGAGCCAACAGCATGACCACTTTCCACGTGAGATATTTCAAATCCACAGTCTTAAGTGGTTCAAACCAATGTGATTTCAGGAACTCCAAAACCACATTGAGATCTCAAGGTGCCACTGGGGGCACAAAAGGAGGCTGAATACGCAGAACTCCTGTGACAAAAGTCTGAACTTCAGGCAGTGAAGCCAGTTCTTTCTGGAAGAAAATCGACAGGGCCGAAATCTGGACCTTAATGGACCCCAATTTGAGGCCCAATGTCACCCCTGCTTGCAGGAAATGCAGGAATCGACCCAGTTGAAATTCCTCCGTTGGGGCCTTCCTGGCCTCACACCAAGCAACATATTTCCGCCAAATGCGGTGATAATGTTTTGCAGTGACATCCTTCCTGGCTTTGATCAGGGTAGGGATGACTTCCTCCGGAATGCCCTTTTCTCAGTACCTTGGGAATGAGAGGCAGAGGAGGAAACACATAAACCGACTAATACACCCACGGTGTTACTAGGGCATCCACAGCCATCGCCTGAGGGTCCCTTGACCTGGCGCAATATCTTTTTAGCTTTTTGTTGAGGCGGGACGCCATCATGTCCACCTGTAGTCTTTCCCACCGGTTTACCAGCATTTGGAAGACTTCTGGATGAAGTCCCCATTCTCCCGGGTGGAGGTCGTGCCTGCTGAGGAAGTCTGCTTCCCAGTTGTCCACTCCCGGAATGAACACTGCTGTCAGTGCTAACACATGATTTTCCGCCCATCGGAGAATCCTTGTGGCTTCTGCCATTGCCCTCCTGCTTCTTGTGCCGCCCTGTCTGTTTACATGGGCGACCGCCGTGATGTTGTCTGATTGGATCAGTACCGGCTGGTTCTGAAGCAGGGGCCTTGCTTGGCTTAGGGCATTGTAAATGGCCCTTAGCTCTAGAATATTTATGTGAAGCAAAATCTCCTGATTTGACCACAGTCCTTGGAAATTTCTTCCCTGTGTGACTGCGCCCCTGCCCCGAAGGCTGGCAGCCATGGTCACCAGGACCCAGTCCTGTATTCCGAATCTGCGGCCCTCTAGTAGATGAGCCCTCTGCAGCCACCACAGCAGCGACACCCTGGTCCTTGCCGACAGGGTTTTCCGCTGTTGCATCTGGAGATGGGACCCGGACCATTTGTCCAACAGGTCCCACTGGAAAGTCCTTGCGTGGAACCTTCCGAATGGAATCGCTTCGTACGAAGCTACCATTTTTCCCAGGACTCGTGTGCATTGATGTACCGACACCTGTCCCGGTTTTAGGAGGTCTCTGACTAGAGATGACAACTCCTCGGCTTTTTCCACTGGAAGAAACACTTTTTTCTGGTCTGTGTCCAGAATCATTCCCAGGAAAAGAAGACGTGTCGTCGGGACCAGCTGTGACTTTGGAATATTGAGAATCCAGCCGTGCTGTTGTAGCACTTCCCGAGAAAGTGCTACCCCCACTACCAACTGTTCCTTGGACCTCGCCTTTATCAGGAGATCGTCCAAGTACGGGATAATTAAAACTCCCTTCTTGCGAAGGAGTATCATCATTTCGGCCATTACCTTGGTAAAGACCCTCGGTGCCGTGGATAACCCAAACGGCAGCGTCTGGAACTGATAGTGACAGTCCTGTACCACAAATCTGAGGTACTCCTGGTGAGGAGGGTAAATGGGGACATGCAGGTACGCATCCTTGATGTCCAGGGAGACCATGTAATCCCCCTCGTCCAGGCTCGCAATAACCGCCCTGAGCGATTCCATCTTGAACTTGAACCTTTTGATATAAGTGTTCAAGGATTTTAAATTTAAGATGGGTCTCACCGAACCGTCCGGTTTTGGTACCACAAACATTGTGGAATAGTAACCCTTCCCTTGCTGAAGGAGGGGTACCTTGACAATCACTTGCTGTGAATACAGTTTTTGGATAGCCACCAACAGAAGGAGTTGCTGGTAAGGCAGATTTTAGAAAACGGCGGGGGGGGGGGGGGGGGGGGACGTCTCGAATTCCAGCCTGTACCCCTGAGATACTACTTGAAGGGCCCAGGGATCCACCTGTGAGAGAGCCCACTGTGTGCTGAAATTTCTGAGACGGGCCCCCACCGTACCCGGATCCGCCTGTGAAGCCCCAGCGTCATGCTGTGGACTTACCGGACGCGGGGGAGGACTTTTGCTCTTGGGAACTGGCTGTATGCTGCAGCTTTTTCCCTCTACATTTGCCTCTCGGCAGAAAGGATGCACCTCGCGCCCTCTTGTGTTTATGGGGCCGGAAGGACTGTACTTGATAATACGGTGCCTTCTTTTGCTGTGGGGTAGCCTGTGGAAAAAATGTCGATTTCCCAGCCGTAGCTGTGGAAACGAGGTCTGAAAGACCATCCCCAAACAGTTCCACCCCCTTATAAGGCAAAACTTCCATGTGCCTTTTTGAATCGGCATCACCTGACCACTGACGAGTCCATAACCCCCTTCTGGCAGCAATGGACATTGCGCTTATTTTTGATGCCAGCCGGCAAATATCCCTCTGTGCATCACGCATGTATAAGACAGCGTCCTTTATATGCTCTACTGTCAGCAAAATAGTGTCCCTATCCAGGGTATCAATATTATCCGACAGGGAATCTGACCACGCAGCAGCAGCACTGCACATCCATGCTGATGCAATCGCTGGTCGCAATATAATGCCCGTGTGTGTATATATAACTTTTAGGGTAGCCTCCTGCTTTCTATCAGTAGGATCCTTTAGGGCGGCCGTATCCGGAGACGGTAGTGCCACCTGTTTTGATAAACGTGTAAGCGCTTTATCTACCCTAGGGGACGTTTCCCAACGTGACCTATCCTCTGGCGGGAAAGGGTACGCTGCCAATAACCGTTTAGAAATTATCAATTTCTTATCGGGGGAAGTCCAGGCTTCCTCACACACCTCATTTAATTCCTCAGATGCAGGAAAAACTACTGGTAGTTTTTTCTCACCGAACATAATACCCTTTTTTGTGGTACCTGGGGTACTATCAGAAATGTGTAATACATTTTTCATTGCCTCAATCATGTAACGGGTGGACCTATTGGAGGGTACACTAGTCTCATCGTCGTCGACACTGGAGTCGGTATCCGTGTCGACATCCGTGTCTGCCATCTGAGGTAGCGGGCGTTTTAAAGCCCCTGATGACATTTGAGACGCTGGAACAGTCACAAGCTGAGTAGCCGGCTGTCCTATGTCGTCAAACCTTTTATGTAAGGAGCTGACACTGTCACGTAATTCCTTCCATAAGTCCATCCACACAGGTGTCGACCCCTCAGGGGGTGACAACACATTTACAGGCATTTGCTCTGCCTCCACATCATTTTCCTCATCATACATGTCGACACAGCGGTACCGACACACAGCACACACACAGGGAATGCTCTGACAGAGGACAGGACCCCACAAAGCCCTTTGGGGAGACAGAGGGAGAGTATGCCAGCACACACCAGAGCGCTATATACCACAGGGATATCACCTATAAAGAGTGTTTTCCCTTATAGCTGCATATATATATTATACTGCGCCTAAATTTGTGCCACCCCTCTCTTTTTTACCCTTTCTGTAGTGCAGGACTGCAGGGGAGAACCAGGGAGCGATCCTTCCAGCGGAGCTGTGAGGGAAAATGGCGCCAGTGTGCTGAGGGAGATGGCTCCGCCCCTTTTTCGGCGGGCTTTCTCACGCTTTTTGTGTTATTCTGGCAGGGGTAATATACACCTATATAGCCTCTGGGGCTATATATGGTGTCAGTTTTGCCAGCCAAGGTGTTAATATTGCTGCTCAGGGCGCCCCCCCCCAGCGCCCTGCACCCATCAGTGACCGAAGTGTGTGGTGTGCATGAGGAGCAATGGCGCACAGCTGCAGTGCTGTGCGCTACCTTGGAGAAGACAGAAGTCTTCAGCCGCCGATTTTCCGGACCTTCTTGCTTCTGGCTCTGTAAGGGGGACGGCGGCGCGGCTCCGGGAACGGACGACGAGGTCGGGTCCTGTGTGCGATCCCTCTGGAGCTAATGGTGTCCAGTAGCCTAAGAAGCCCAAGCTACCACCAGTTAGGTAGGTTCGCTTCTTCTCCCCTTAGTCCCTCGCTGCAGTGAGCCTGTTGCCAGCAGGTCTCACTGTAAAATAAAAAACCTAAACTATACTTTCTTTCTAGGAGCTCAGGAGAGCCCCTAGTGTGCATCCAGCTCGGCCGGGCACAGAAATCTAACTGAGGCTTGGAGGAGGGTCATAGGGGGAGGAGCCAGTGCACACCAGATAGACCTAAATCTTTCTTTAGATGTGCCCAGTCTCCTGCGGAGCCCGTCTATTCCCCATGGTCCTTACGGAGTCCCCAGCATCCACTAGGACGTCAGAGAAACACCATTTTCTTCCCGTGCAGTATTGCTTTGTGTATGCTGAGGCTAGGTTATCCTGCTGAATGCTCTACAAAGCCTACTACTCTGCTATGTTTTGCCTTGCTCTACAAAGTGCTTCTTTGCTCTGGAAGTTTTGGATAGTTATTACTTTCAAGCTGTGGATTACTACACAGTCAGTCTGGTGTCACTCCTTGCTACCAAGAAGGCACCAAACAGAACACATAGGAGGGCCTGCTGAACTAAGGACTGGCTGCTGCAGAGAGCTTCATTCTCTTATATGTACTTGCTCCTGGAGACTCGTGAAAACAAGCCTGATGACTACAGGAATTTCTTGTACATGGATGACGCCACCTACCAGAAATTGCTTTATCTGGGTACTCCATACATTGAGAAGCAAGATATCTAGTTCCGGAAAGTCAAACCTGCTGAGGAGAGACTGGTGGAAACCCTATACTTCCTGGCTAATCACAAGTCCCTGGCTGATCTGAAGGTTGCCTACCTAATCTCTCCGCAGGTTTTGGGACACATCATCCCTGAGACCTGCAAAGCCATTATACAGATATGTCCTTATAGAATGTTGCCACGTTGCGTACGCATCACGGCATACGAATCACAGGACCTGTGATCCATATGCATTGTCTGGTAAAACCGTGCAGCCAGCTGTGGCATTGCATTCCCCGCAATGTGTGCCCCCATGCATATGCATTGCAGCAACATTCTATAACATACATGTGCTGAAACAACAATACCTCAAGGTATTGTGCTGAAACAACAATACCTCAACGTTAGAAAAAATTAGAAATCAGTTTTGTAACGTAAACAAGTTTTTTTTTAATGAAACTCACTGCTATGTGCAGTTTATCGGAAATAGGGCCTAATTCAGACCTGATCACAGCAGCAACTTTGTTAGCTAATGGCAAAACCATGGCCCTCATTCCGAGTTGTTCGCTCGGTATTTTTCATCGCATCGCAGTGAAAATCCGCTTAGTACGCATGCGCAATGTTCGCACTGCGACTGCGCCAAGTAACTTTACTATGATGAAAGTAATTTTACTCACGGCTTTTTCTTCGCTCCGGCGATCGTAATGTGATTGACAGGAAATGGGTGTTACTGGGCGGAAACACGGCGTTTCAGGGGCGTGTGGCTGAAAACGCTACCGTTTCCGGAAAAAACGCAGGAGTGGCCGGGGAAACGGTGGGAGTGCCTGGGCGAACGCTGGGTGTGTTTGTGACGTCAACCAGGAACGACAAGCACTGAAATGATCGCACAGGCAGAGTAAGTCTGGAGCTACTCTGAAACTGCTAAGTAGTTAGTAATCGCATTATTGCGAATACATCGGTCGCAATTTTAAGAAGCTAAGATTCACTCCCAGTAGGCGGCGGCTTAGCGTGTGTAACTCTGCTAAATTCGCCTTGCGACCGATCAACTCGGAATGAGGGCCCATGTACACTGCAGGGGGCAGATATAACATGTGCAGAGAGAGTTAGATTTGGGTGGGGTGTGTTCAAACTGAAATTTAAATTGCAGAGTAAAAATAAAGCAGCCAGTATTTACCCTGCACAGAAACAATATAACCCACCCAAATCTAACTCTCTCTGCACGTTATATCTGACCCCCCCTGCAGTGCACATGGTTTTGCTCATTAGCTAACAAATTTGCTTATGCGATCAGACCTGAATTAGGCCCTGAATTAGGCCCATAGGGGCTCATTCCGAGATGATCGTAGCTGTGCTAAATTTAGCACAGCTACGATCATTCACACTAACATGCGGGCGGGATGCCCAGCACAGGGCTATCCCACCCCGCATGTCAGTGCCGCCCCCGCCCACCCACAGAAGTGCAAAGGCATCGCACAGCGGCGATGCCTTTGCACTTCAACAGTAGCTCCCGACCAGCGCAGCTTTAGCGTGCTGGCCGGGAGCTACTCATCGATCCCCGGCCCGCAGCGGCTGCGTGTGATGTCACGCAGCGGCTGCGGCCCGCCCCCCCGTTCGGTCCGGCCACGCCTGCGTTAGCCGGTCTGCGCCCACGAAACGGCGGGCAAACGCCACCGTTCCGCTCCCCCGCCCAACGACCGCCTCTGCCTGTCAATCACGCAGAGGAGATCGTAGCAGCCCGACGGCCTTCGGGCACTGCAGCGCCGGCAAACATGCGCAGTTCTGAACCGATCGCACAGCTGCGATAAACTGCAGCGTGCGATCGGGTAAGAATGACCACCATAGTGCACTAGAAGTGAAAAAATAACCCAACACCACCCAACAATTTTTGAATAGCAAGGACATTTGATCCAACATCTACAGTAAAAAAAATAAGAATTTACTCACCGGTAATTCTATTTCTCGTAGTCCGTAGTGGATGCTGGGAACTCCGTAAGGACCATGGGGAATAGCGGGCTCCGCAGGAGACTGGGCATTCTAAAAGAAAGATTAGGTACTATCTGGTGTGCACTGGCTCCTCCCTCTATGCCCCTCCTCCAGACCTCAGTTAGGGAAACTGTGCCCGGAAGAGCTGACACAATAAGGAAAGGATTTGGAATCCCGGGTAAGACTCATACCAGCCACACCAATCACACCGTACAACTCGTGATACTATACCCAGTTAACAGTATGAATAACAACTGAGCCTCACGAAAAGATGGCTCATAACAATAACCCTTTAGTTAGGCAATAACTAACTATATACAAGTATTGCAGACAATCCGCACTTGGGATGGGCGCCCAGCATCCACTATGGACTACGAGAAATAGAATTACCTGTGAGTAAATTCTTATTTTCTCTGACGTCCTAGTGGATGCTGGGAACTCCGTAAGGACCATGGGGATTATACCAAAGCTCCCAAACGGGCGGGAGAGTGCGGATGACTCTGCAGCACCGATTGAGCAAACTCAAGGTCCTCCTCAGCCAGGGTATCAAACTTGTAGAATTTTGTAAATGTGTTTGAACCCGACCAAGTAGCAGCTCGGCAAAGCTGTAAAGCCGAGACCCCTCGGGCAACCGCCCAAGAAGAGCCCACCTTCCTCGTGGAATGGGCTTTTACAGATTTTGGCTGTGGCAGGCCTGCCACAGAATGTGCAAGCTGAATTGTACTACAAATCCAACGAGCAATAGTCTGCTTAGAAGCAGGAGCACCCAGCTTGTTGGGTGCATACAGGATAAATAGCGAGTCAGATTTTCTGACTCCAGCCGTCCTGGAAACATATATTTTCAGGGCCCTGACTACGTCCAGCAACTTGGAGTCCTCCAAGTCCCTAGTAGCCGCAGGCACCACAATAGGCTGGTTCAAGTGAAACGCTGAAACCACCTTAGGGAGAAATTGAGGACGAGTCCTCAATTCTGCCCTGTCCGTATGAAAAATTAGGTAAGGGCTTTTATAGGATAAAGCCGCCAATTCTGAGACACGCCTGGCTGAAGCCAGGGCTAACAGCATTACCACCTTCCATGTGAGATATTTTAAGTCCACAGTGGAAAGTGGTTCAAACCAATGTGATTTTAGGAATCCCAAAACTACATTTAGATCCCAAGGTGCCACTGGAGGCACAAAAGGAGGTTGTATATGCAGTACCCCCTTGACAAACGTCTGTACTTGAGGAACTGAAGCCAGTTCTTTTTGGAAGAAAATCGACAGGGCCGAAATCTGAACCTTAATGGACCCTAATTTTAGGCCCATAGACAGTCCTGTTTGTAGGAAATGCAGGAAACGACCCAGTTGAAATTCCTCTGTAGGGGCCTTCCTGGCCTCGCACCACGCAACATATTTACGCCAAATACGGTGATAATGTTGTACGGTTACATCCTTCCTGGCTTTGATCAGGGTAGGGATGACGTCATCCGGAATGCCTTTTTCCTTCAGGATCCGGCGTTAAACCGCCATGCCGTCAAACGCAGCCGCGGTAATTCTTGGAACAGACAGGGTCCCTGCTGGAGCAGGTCCTTTCTTAGAGGTAGAGGCCACGGGTCCTCTGTGAGCATCTCTTGAAGTTCCGGGTACCAGGTCCTTCTTGGCCAATCCAGAGCCACGAGTATAGTCCTTACTCCTCTCCTTCTTATGATCCTCAGTACCTTGGGTATGAGAGGCAGAGGAGGGAACACATACATACCCATGGTGTTACCAGAGCGTCCACAGCTATTGCCTGAGGGTCCCTTGACCTGGCGCAATATCTTTCTAGTTTTTTGTTGAGGCGGGACGCCATCATGTCCACCTTTGGTTTTTCCCAACGGTTCACAATCATGTGGAAGACTTCTGGGTGAAGTCCCCACTCCCCCGGGTGGAGGTCGTGTCTGCTGAGGAAGTCTGCTTCCCAGTTGTCCACACCCGGAATGAACACTGCTGACAGTGCTATCACATGATTTTCTGCCCAGCGAAGAATCCTTGCAACTTCTGTCATTGCCCTCCTGCTTCTTGTGCCGCCCTGTCTGTTTACGTGGGCGACTGCCGTGATGTTGTCCGACTGGATCAGCACCGGCTGACCTTGAAGCAGAGGTCTTGCTAGGCTCAGAGCATTGTAGATGGCTCTTAGCTCCAGGATATTTATGTGAAGTGATGTCTCCAGGCTTGACCACAAGCCCTGGAAATTTCTTCCCTGTGTGACTGCTCCCCAGCCTCTCAGGCTGGCATCCGTGGTCACCAGGACCCAGTCCTGAATGCCGAATCTGCGGCCCTCTAGAAGATGAGCACTCTGCAACCACCACAGGAGAGACACCCTTGTCCTTGGAGACAGGGTTATCCGCTGATGCATCTGAAGATGCGATCCGGACCATTTGTCCAGCAGATCCCACTGAAAAGTTCTTGCGTGGAATCTGCCGAATGGAATCGCTTCGTAAGAAGCCACCATTTTTCCCAGGACCCTTGTGCATTGATGCACTGACACTTGGCCTGGTTTTAGGAGGTTCCTGACTAGCTCGGATAACTCCCTGGCTTTCTCCTCCGGGAGAAACACCTTTTTCTGGACTGTGTCCAGAATCATCCCTAGGAACAGCAGACGTGTCGTCGGAATCAGCTGCGATTTTGGAATATTTAGAATCCACCCGTGCTGTCGTAGCACTACTTAAGATAGTGCTACTCCGACCTCTAACTGTTCCCTGGACCTTGCCCTTATCAGGAGATCGTCCAAGTAAGGGATAATTAAGACGCCTTTTCTTCGAAGAAGAATCATCATTTCGGCCATTACCTTGGTAAAGACCCGGGGTGCCGTGGACAATCCAAACGGCAGCGTCTGAAACTGATAGTGACAGTTCTGTACCACAAACCTGAGGTACCCTTGGTGAGAAGGGCAAATTGGGACATGGAGGTAAGCATCCTTGATGTCCAGAGACACCATATAGTCCCCTTCTTCCAGGTTCGCTATCACTGCTCTGAGTGACTCCATCTTGAATTTGAACCTTTGTATGTAAGTGTTCAAGGATTTCAGATTTAAAATAGGTCTCACCGAGCCGTCCGGCTTCGGTACCACAAACAGCGTGGAATAATACCCCTTTCCCTGTTGTAGGAGGGGTACCTTGATTATCACCTGCTGGGAATACAGCTTGTGAATGGCTTCCAATACCGCCTCCCTGTCGGAGGGAGACGTTGGTAAAGCAGACTTCAGGAACCGGCAAGGGGGAGACGTCTCGAATTCCAATTTGTACCCCTGAGATACTACCTGCAGGATCCAGGGGTCCACTTGCGAGTGAGCCCACTGCGCGCTGAAATTTTTTAGACGACCCCCCACCGTACCTGAGTCCGCTTGTAAGGCCCCAGCGTCATGCTGAGGACTTGGCAGAAGCGGGGAGGGCTTCTGTTCCTGGGAAGAGGCTGCCTGCTGCAGTATTTTTCCCCTTCCTCTGCCCCGGGGCAGATATGAGTGGCCTTTTGCCCGCTTGCCCTTATGGGGACGAAAGGATTGAGCCTGAAAAGACGGTGTCTTTTTCTGCTGAGAGGTGACCTGGGGTAAAAAGGTGGATTTCCCAGCCGTTGCCGTGGCCACCAGGTCCGATAGACTGACCCCAAATAACTCCTCCCCTTTATACGGCAATACTTCCATATGCCGTTTGGAATCCGCATCACCTGACCACTGTCGCGTCCATAACCCTCTTCTGGCAGAAATGGACAGCGCACTTACTCTTGATGCCAGAGTGCAAATATCCCTCTGTGCATCTCGCATATATAGAAATGCATCCTTTAAATGCACTATAGTCAATAATATACTGTCCCTGTCCAGGGTATCAATATTTTCAGTCAGGGAATCCGACCAAGCCACCCCAGCACTGCACATCCAGGCTGAGGCGATTGCTGGTCTCAGTATAACACCAGTATGTGTGTATATACTTTTTAGGATATTTTCCAGCTTCCTATCAGCTGGCTCCTTGAGGGCGGCCGTATCCGGAGACGGTAGTGCCACCTGTTTAGACAAGCGTGTGAGCGCCTTATCTACCCTAGGGGGTGTTTCCCAACGCGCCCTAACCTCTGGCGGGAAAGGGTATAATGCCAATAATTTTTTAGAAATTAGCAGTTTTTTATCGGGGGAAACCCACGCTTTATCACACACCTCATTTAATTCATCTGATTCAGGAAAAACTACGGGTAGTTTTTTCACACCCCACATAATACCCTTTTTTGTGGTACTTGTAGTATCAGAAATGTTCAAAACCTCCTTCATTGCCGTGATCATATAACGTGTGGCCCTACTGGAAAATACGTTTGTTTCCTCACCGTCGACACTGGAGTCAGTGTCCGTGTCTGGGTCTGTGTCGACCATCTGAGGTAACGGGCGCTTTAGAGCCCCTGACGGTGTTTGAGACGCCTGGACAGGTATTAACTGTTTTTCCGGCTGTCTCATGTCGTCAACAGTCTTTTGTAAAGTGCTGACGCTATCACGTAATTCCTTCCATACGACCATCCAGTCAGGTGTCGACTCCCTAGGGGGTGACATCACTATTACAGGCAATTGCTCCGCCTCCATACCATTTTCCTCCTCATACATGTCGACACAACGTACCGACACACAGCACACACACAGGGAATGCTCTGAGAGAGGACAGGACCCCACTAGCCCTTTGGGGAGACAGAGGGAGAGTTTGCCAGCACACACCAGAGCGCTATATATATACAGGGATAACCTTATATAAGTGTTTTTCCCTTATATAGCTGCTGTATTATTAATCTGCCAAATTAGTGCCCCCCCTCTCTTGTTTTACCCTGTTTCTGTAGTGCAGGACTGCAGGGGAGAGCCAGGGAGCTTCCCTCCAACGGAGCTGTGAGGGAAAATGGCGCTTGTGTGCTGAGGAGATAGGCTCCGCCCCCTTCTCGGCGGCCTTTCTCCCGCTTTTTTAAGGAAAACTGGCAGGGGTTAAATGCATCCATATAGCCCAGGAGCTATATGTGATGTATTTTTAGCCATCTAAGGTATTTTTATTGCGTCTCAGGGCGCCCCCCCCCAGCGCCCTGCACCCTCAGTGACCGGAGTGTGAAGTGTGCTGAGAGCAATGGCGCACAGCTGCGGTGCTGTGCGCTACCTTATTGAAGACAGGACGTCTTCTGCCGCCGATTTCCCGGACCTCTTCAGTCTTCTGGCTCTGTAAGGGGGCCGGCGGCGCGGCTCTGGGACCCATCCATGGCTGGGCCTGTGATCGTCCCTCTGGAGCTAATGTCCAGTAGCCTAAGAAGCCCAATCCACTCTGCACGCAGGTGAGTTCGCTTCTTCTCCCCTTAGTCCCTCGGTGCAGTGAGCCTGTTGCCAGCAGGTCTCACTGAAAATAAAAAACCTAAAACTAAACTTTTCACTAAGCAGCTCAGGAGAGCCACCTAGTGTGCACCCTTCTCGTTCGGGCACAAAAATCTAACTGAGGCTTGGAGGAGGGTCATAGGGGGAGGAGCCAGTGCACACCAGGTAGTCCTAAAGCTTTTACTTTTGTGCCCAGTCTCCTGCGGAGCTGCTGTTCCCCATGGTCCTTACGGAGTCCCCAGCATCCACTTAGGATGTTAGAGAAATGACAATTCGGAGCTAAATGGCTGGTACTTTATCTCCATCCACTTTATCACTTCACCGAGCTTAATAAATCTGCCCCACAGTCCCAACTCTGCACTGCAGCATGCAGGTACGGTGGCTGTACAGTGCATTCTCTGCATTGATAAGGAAAGAGGGCGAGAGCAGCAGTGTGGTGGTGGGGGCGGGGGGGGGGGATGAGGAGCAGGCATGCACACAGTCTGGGGGGATGAGCAGCACCATGCACACAGATGGTGGGGCAGGATAGAACAGCAGACATTTATCAGCGTAAGGGGGAGGGGGTGAGAGCAGCATGCCTTTCATCTGAAGGGTGGGTAGGGGAAGGGGCAGTAGGCAGAAGTTTTGCCTAGGGTGCCGAGAAACCTTGCACCGGCCCTGGATGATGGTGGTCGGTATGCCACTGTCGGTATTCTGACCGCTGGCATCCCATACCCAATTAAATATCCTCACTAGACCCCATATGCAGCATATATATATATATATATAAAGTGAAATTGGCCTCAGTATCCTAGAGGATTCCTTATATGCTAGCTAGCATGTATACATAAAGAATAGATGGCACTACAGGACTTTTTTTTTAACAATATATTTATTGAAAAGAGTCAAACGGTACAAGTTAAGTAAATGACACATAGACATAGGTACAGACATGGCATGACAATGCAGCAATAAAAATCCACTCAGGGAAGCAAAGTTAATTGAAACAGAGCAATCATAATACAATATTGATGAGAAGTGACATACATGGAATGTTATAGGGTAATCAAAAGGCTCCAGAGATCCCACTATTCGAACATAGAAGTAACAAAAGAGTCCCTAATCAAAGAGCTTAAAAAGGCAGTCTACCACCCTCCAGAACAGCCATATTACACCAAGTAGAAAGGCGGACAAATTGTCTAATACGATCCTTTTCAATAGTTGTAAATGAAATAATATAGGGCAGCCAAATGTCAAAAATTTCGTAACTTGTGATTCAAAGTCTAGGGAGCACTCAACCCAATCCATTTGATAAATTCTCCAAAAAAGGCCTAGATGGGACGAGCAAGCCAGTTTTGTGAACATCTTACTGCAGACTCAGATTTCACCCAAAGCCCTCATACAGTAGGTGATATTGCAAACTCTTTCATATCTTCGGGGCAGTCTATTACCTTCCATTTCATGTATACAATTGTATATTATGCCTTATTAGTTATTAACAATAGTGGGCAGCATTGCCTATGCCAATATTTATTAACAAAGATATACTGTTTTCTTGTACTAAAACTACTGTACATAATTAGCAACATCAGCGGATAACTCATATTAGTGTAATACAACGTACATTATATTGCAAGAATTTCAGGCTTATGCAAGAACAATAGCACATTGGTCTTGAATTGCAAGTGGTTAGTCACTATATGGGACAAAGATCACATTCCAATATCCTTAACCCACACTTGTACATTTGGTTATACAAAAGCAATCAATGAAAGACACTCTTCAACCATCTAGTAATCTATATATACTGTATATAAATGTGAAAGCCCTCACTCACTCACTCACTCCCTTACTTACTCACTGACTGACTGACCCATCACTAATTCTCTTACTTCCCGATAGGTTAGGAAGCTGAAATTTAACATAGGTATTCTTCACGTGGGAAATAGGAAAACTACGTAATTAGAATTTTAATAAACCTCTCCTAAGGGGATGTAAAGGGAAATTACATAATTACGTCATCTCTGATGGCTTGTGTTGCATGAACGATAGTGCCCAAATGGACAACCAGATCAAAATTTGGATTGCACCTCCAGTGTGTAGAATTTAAAAAACTACAAAAATGGTCCTGTCACTTTTTACCATATCTGCTACGGGTGCTCCTCGGGTAACGCCAAGAACATAGTAACATAGCAACATAGTATCTGAGGTTGAAAAAAGACAATTGTCCATCGAGTTCAACCTATTTGTGGTCTCCTATGCATGATGATTTGACTAAAATTTCTGACTGATGCTGCTGTCAGCCGTTACATTTTATCCCTATTTATAGTAACTATAATGCATGACTATGCACCATACCCCTGGATATCCTTATCCATTAGGAATTTATCTAACCCATTCTTAAAGGTGTTGACAGATTCCGCGATTACAACTCCCTCGGGCAGGGAATTCCAAACATGTATTGTCCTTACCGTGAAAAAGCCTTTACGCCGTATTGTGCGGAATCTCCTCTCCTCTAACCTGAGCGAGTGTCCACGAGTCCTCTGTGTTGATCTAACCAAAAACAGGTCCCGCGCAAGCTCTGTGTATTGTCCCCTTATATATTTGTAGATGTTGATCATATCCCCTCTTAGTCTCCGCTTTTCCAATGTAAACATGCCTAGTCTTTCAAGCCTTTCCTTGTATTCCATCGTCTCCATGCCCTTAATTAGTTTGGTCGCACTCCTCTGTACCTTTTCAAGCTCCAGGATATCCTTTTTGTAGTACGGTGCCCAGAATTGTACACAGTATTCAAGGTGTGGCCTCACTAGTTATTTATATAACGGGAGTATAATACTCTCGTCCTTAGCATCAATACCCTGTTTTATGCATGCTAATATCTTATTAGCCTTCTTTGCTGCAGTCCTACTTTGGGTACTACTGCTTAGCTTGCTATCTATGAGGACACCTAAGTCCTTTTCCAGTACAGAATCCCCTAATTTTACCCCATTTAGTAGGTAGGTGTAATTCATGTTCTTGTTACCACAGTGCATTACCTTACACTTGTCTGTGTTGAAGCGCATTCTCCATTTGGCTGCCCATGCTTCTAATTTAACTAAGTCGTTCTGAAGAGACTCGGCATCCTCCTCTGTATTTATAGCCTTACACAACTTGGTATCATCTGCAAAAATTGACACCATGCTCTCTAGACCTTCTGTTAGGTCGTTAATGAAAATATTGAACAATAGCGGTCCTAATGCTGAGCCTTGCGGCACACCACTTAGCACTTCAGTCCAAGTTGAAAAAGATCCATTAACCACAACGCGCTGCTTCCTATTATCTAACCAGTTTTTGACCCAAGTGCATATTGTGCTTCCTAGCCCTGATTCTTGTAGCTTGTAGATAAGTCTCATGTGTGGTACAGTATCGAACGCTTTGGCAAAGTCTAAAAAGATTACATCCACGTCTTTACCCTGATCTAGGTTTGCGCTTACTGTTTCATAAATGCCAAGTAAGTTGGTTTGACAGGATCTGTCCTTCATAAACCCATGTTGATTCCTTTTAATGACCTTATTGGTTTCAAGGAACTTCTGAATACTATCTCTTAGAATACCTTCCAATACTTTCCCCACTATAGATGTAAGACTAACTGGTCTATAATTACCTGGTTCAGCTTTACTTCCCTTTTTGAATATAGGCACTACTTCCGCTATACGCCAGTCTTTGGGAACCATACCTGATATAACTGAATCCTTAAAGATCAAAGATAGCGGTTTTGCCAGTTCAGAGTGAAGCTCCATTAGAACCCTTGGATGAATACCATCGGGCCCTGGTGATTTATTAATCTTTAAATGTTTTAATCGGTCACAGACTACTTCCTCGCTTAAATAAGTACCTATCAGTGTGATATTCTCATTATTGAGATTGTGCGTTAGTCCCTGAATTGGGTCCTCACGAGTGAATACTGTTGAAAAAAATAAGAATTTACTTACCGATAATTCTATTTCTCGTAGTCCGTAGTGGATGCTGGGGACTCCGTCAGGACCATGGGGAATAGCGGCTCCGCAGGAGACAGGGCACAAAAATAAAGCTTTAGGATCAGGTGGTGTGTACTGGCTCCTCCCCCTATGACCCTCCTCCAAGCCTCAGTTAGGATACTGTGCCCGGACGAGCGTACACAATAAGGAAGGATATTGAACCCCGGGTAAGACTCATACCAGCCACACCAATCACACCGTATAACTTGTGATCTGAACCCAGTTAACAGTATGACAAACGTTGGAGCCTCTGAACAGACGGCTCACAACAAATAACAACCCGATTTTTTTGTAACAATAACTATGTACAAGTATTGCAGACAATCCGCACTTGGGATGGGCGCCCAGCATCCACTACGGACTACGAGAAATAGAATTATCGGTAAGTAAATTCTTATTTTCTCTAACGTCCTAAGTGAATGCTGGGGACTCCGTCAGGACCATGGGGATTATACCAAAGCTCCCAAACGGGCGGGAGAGTGCGGATGACTCTGCAGCACCGAATGAGAGAACTCAAGGTCCTCCTCAGCCAGGGTATCAAATTTGTAGAATTTTGCAAACGTATTTGTCCCTGACCAAGTAGCAGCTCGGCAGAGTTGTAATGCCGAGACTCCCCGGCCAGCCGCCCAGGATGAGCCCACTTTCCTTGTGGAATGGGCCTTGACAGATTTAGGTTGTGGCAAGCCTGCCACAGAATGTGCAAGTTGAATTGTGCTACAAATCCAACGAGCAATCGTCTGCTTAGAAGCAGGAGCACCCATCTTGTTGGGTGCATACAATATAAGCAGTGAATCAGACTTTCTGACTCCCGCCGTTCTTGAAATATATATTTTCAATGCCCGGACCACGTCCAACAACTTGGAATCCTCCAACTCGTTAGTAGCCGCAGGCACCACAATAGGCTGGTTCAGGTGAAACGCTGACACCACCTTAGGCAGAAAATGAGGACGCGTCCGCAGTTCTGCCCTATCCGTATGGAAAATCAGATATGGGCTCTTATATGATAAACAAATTGTATCCAGCGCTCTACTTGTGTGGATAAACGCTGTGGCAGCAAAATTGTGGTGGAGGTTAAACCCAATACCTCTTTAAAGATATATAACATAAGGGTACACAATTGCGCCTGAATATGTGGTGGTAATGGTTGTAATACTAAATGACAAGTATACACTGTATATATGAAGAATAAGTGTATTTAATCTAAAACAAAATGACAGAAAGAGAATAAATGGAAAAAGATGTGAAAAAATAGAAAATTAATACATTAATGAAAGAGTGTATATATGTATATGAAAGAATTCTATACATATGTATACTTTGGTCCGCAGTCCAGTACAATAGAGTGTGGCGTCCCACCTCGTTTAATTGTGCTCAAACTTCTACCACAATGTGTGGAGGGGTATATACAACACAGTCCCAGAGGAGCTCGTTCAGTAATATATGGGGGTCACGGTCAAAGAGTCTGTTGCAGCAGCTTGATCCTGTCTTGAGAGGGAGGGGGGGTGAGGTGATCTTCTGACGGTGCTAGCAAATGAAGGGGTACCCCAGGTGGCTATGCGGGAGGGATGAGTTGCAGGAGATAGGTAATTATTGGCTCTGGACTCGCCGCTCTCTGACTCGGTCTGTGGCTGCGGAAGGCGCCCGTGTAGACAGGCGTCTGCCGCCGGCCAGATCCGAGGAGTGCGGTCGTGTCTCTGGGGGGGAAAGTGTCACTGACTTCGAGACCCGGAGCGGGACTGTCCGCAGTGCACCTCCCCACTTACAGAGCCCTTACCTTGTTCTTCTGTGCTCGATTCCCAACTTCCGCTGTCACCTTGCTTCCTTGTCAGTCTTGCAGCTTTTCGTCCGGTTTCACTTTCACTTTCCTGTACCTCGCGGTCACGTGACCTGTTCCTGTTCCTCAGCAGTCTTCAGCGCCGTGGGTGATGAATGTGTCCAGAAATAGAGAGCTCTGCTGTGTTGAATATGATTAAGGCAGTCTGTTTGAAACGGTGTCCTGTTAGCTCCTACGCGTGTCGACCTTTCTAGGTCTTCCTCAGGGAGTCTATGAGTGCCATATTCAGTGTGGGCTATTTATGCCCATACTTGCTTATGTCATAGAAAAGGGGGCGTGTTTCTCGAATTATAATGGGGATTTGTTATATAACGACTATACAGACAATCATACAATAAAAAGAATATACAAGGAAAGAATGGGATATAGAAAAACAATAATAATAGTAATAGTAAACAAAACAAGCAAAAATTATATATGTAAAAGGTATAACGACCATAAAGAATGATTTTTGAGACTGAATCATTAGTGAATATTGGGAAATGATGAGAGTTCGTTTATGGTGAATTTATTAGTTGTGTGAGGATTTTCTGTTACTACATTTGGAGGTAGTGACAGTCTGTGGTTTGTGGGTTAAAAGTTGATAAATGGGGTTATGGACAATCCGAAGATTATGAATAAAACCTAATTGGGATAAAAAGTGAAAAATGTTGTTATGTAAACACAACATGTTAATATATTATTAATTATTAACCCATTAGTAAAACTTATTGTATGCGGAAAAATTATCTGTTTTTTGGTATATTTCACTGCAAAATTGGTTACATGGTGTAAAATTAAATTTGCTAGGCTCTAATGACTTGACCCACCAAAATGTACGCTAATAGGGCTTGATGGCTTAGCAAATATGAAGCAAATCCATGTACGATATTAGTTCATGATTACTGATCTCACCTCATTGTCTAAATTGAGGCCCCGTGGTTTCAGCGTTTTTAGGGTGTAGATCCACCTCAACTCTTCTTTATTAATTTGTTTAATAAAATCCCCTCCCCTCCAATTGGGTGACACTAGTTTGAACCCCAAGATTTTCATCCCCGCCGGGTTCCTCTCATGTGTTTCTTTGAAGTGATTGGACAAGTTGTGTGTTTCTAGTCCCTTCCTTACATTCCTAATGTGTTCGGATATCCTAGTTTTCAGTGGTCTTACAGTTCTGCCTACATACTGTAGTCGGCATGGGCATTCAATGAGGTATATCACTCCCTTGCTTTGGCACGAGATGTGTTCTTGTATTTCAAACCTTTCTCCAGTTATGTTAGATTCAAAGCTAATGGTTTTCTTGGTGCTAACTTCGTGTGTTTTACAGTAACTGCAAGAGCCACAATGAAAAAAACCCTTGCTTAGTTTTTGTCATGTTAAAGTAGTCTGTACCACTTCTGTCTTACTGAGATGACTATGTGAGAGTTTGGATTTTAAATCTGGTGCTCTTCTATAGACTACTTTTGGCCTAGAGGACAGGGTGTCAGCTAAAAGGTTATCTTCTAGGAGGATGTGCCAATGTTTGGACAGGATTTTTTCAAGTTGTCTATTATTGGTACTGAATTGTGTCAGGAAGACTGTCTTAAAGTCTTCACTTGATGTCTCTTTGTGTTTGTAAGTCAGAAGGGTGTCTCTTTCGACTTTTGTGGCTATTTGTAGATCTTTTTCAAGTATCTCCCTCTTGTAGCCTTTCTCTATAAACTGGTTTTTCATTTCCCCTGCTTGTCGCTCAAAATCTTCAAGTTTAGTACAGTTTCTCCTCAGTCTTTTAAATTGGCCTAGTGGGATGCTTCGTAACCAATTGGGATGATGTCCACTAGTATTCAGAATATAACTGTTGACATCTACGCTCTTCTGATATGTCTTTGTGTATATTGTGGAATTCTCCACAAATACATTGATGTCCAGGAAGTTTACTGTGGATCGACTATAGTTTGTGGTAAATACTAAATTATTGTCGTTTGTATTGATGTATGTCAGGAATTCTAGTAATTTTTCTTCTGTGCCTTGCCAAATGAAAATTATGTCGTCTATATATCTTCGCCAGAGGACTAGGTTTGCTCCAAATTCATGACCACACCAGATATTGGTGTCCTCCCACCTACTCATGAACAAGTTGGCATAACTTGGAGCAAACCTAGTCCCCATAGCTGTGCCTGTAGTCTGTCTGTAATGGATGTCATTAAACCAAAAGTTATTGTGTTGTAGAATGAATTGTATGCATTCCAAGATGAAGATGGTTTGTCTTGAGTCCAAAGTTGAGTCCAATGAAAGAAAGTGATTCACTGCATCTAGACCCTGTTTCTGATCTATGATGGTATATAGAGAGGTAACATCACTTGTGCAGATCCAAAAATCTTCTGACCAAGTGATGTTGCCCAAAGTCTTGATGATGTCTGTTGTATCTTGTATATATGATTTCTGTGTTTTGACGTATGGCTGTAGGTATGAATCGATATACTGAGACAAATTTGATGTGAGTGAACCTATTCCTGATATAATTGGGCGGCCGGGTGGGTTGGATATGTTTTTATGTACTTTTGGTAGGTAATAAAATACAGGGAGTATGGGATTGTCAATTTGGATAAAAGCATGTTCTTTTTTAGTCAATATGCCTAGTTCTAATCCCTCTTTTAATAATTTGTCTAAGCATTTGATATATGATAAAGCCGCCAATTCTGATACTCTCCTGGCTGAAGCCAGGGCCAGTAGCATGGTTACTTTCCATGTGAGATACTTCAGCTCCACCGATTTGAGCGGCTCAAACCAATGGGATTTGAGAAAATCCAAGACTACATTAAGATCCCACGGTGCCACTGGGGGCACAACCGGGGGCTCTATATGTAGTACTCCTTTTACAAAAGTCTGGACTTCAGGAACTGAAGCCAATTCTTTCTGGAAGAAAATCGACAGGGCCGAAATTTGAACCTTAATGGACCCCAATTTGAGGCCCATAGACAATCCTGTTTGCAGGAAATGTAGGAATCGACCCAGTTGAAATTCCTCCGTGGGGGCCTTCCTGGCCTCACACCACGCAACATATTTCCTCCAAATGCGGTGATAATGTTGTGCAGTCACCTCCTTCCTGGCCTTTACCAGTGTAGGAATGACCTCTTCCGGAATGCCTTTTTCCTTTAGAATTCGGCGTTCAACCGCCATGCCGTCAAACGCAGCCGCGGTAGGTCTTGGAATAGACACGGTCCCTGCTGAAGCAGGTCCCGTCTTAGAGGTAGAGGCCATGGATCCTCCGTGAGCATCTCTTGAAGTTCCGGGTACCAAGTTCTTCTTGGCCAATCCGGAGCCACTAGTATCGTTCTTACTCCCTTTTGCCGTATAATTCTCAGTACTTTTGGTATGAGAGGCAGAGGAGGGAACACATACACTGACTGGAACACCCACGGTGTTACCAGAGCGTCCACAGCTATTGCCTGAGGATCTCTTGACCTGGCGCAATACCTGTCCAGTTTTTTGTTGAGGCGGGACGCCATCATATCCACCATTGGTTTTTCCCAACGGTTCACAATCATGTGGAAGACTTCTGGATGAAGTCCCCACTCTCCCGGGTGTAAATCGTGTCTGCTGAGGAAGTCTGCTTCCCAGTTGTCCACTCCCGGAATGAATACTGCTGACAGTGCTATCACATGATCTTCCGCCCAGCGAAGAATCCTTGCAGCTTCTGCCATTGCTGTCCTGCTTCTTGTGCCGCCCTGTCTGTTTACGTGGGCGACTGCCGTGATGTTGTCCGACTGGATCAACACCGGCTGACCCTGAAGCAGGGGTTTTGCCAGACTTAGAGCATTGTAAATCGCTCTTAGCTCCAGTATATTTATGTGAAGAGACATCTCCAGGCTTGACCATACTCCCTGGAAGTTTCTTCCTTGTGTGACCGCTCCCCAGCCTCTCAGACTGGCATCCGTGGTCACCAGGACCCAGTCCTGTATGCCGAATCTGCGGCCCTCTAACAGATGAGCACTCTGCAACCACCACAGAAGAGACACCCTTGTCCGTGGCGATAAGGTTATCCGCTGATGCATCTGCAGATGCGATCCGGACCATTTGTCCAGCAGATCCCACTGAAAAGTTCGTGCGTGGAATCTGCCGAATGGAATCGCTTCGTAAGAAGCCACCATCTTTCCCAGGACTCTTGTGCATTGATGCACAGACACTGTCCCTGGTTTTAGGAGGTTCCTGACAAGTTCGGATAACTCCCTGGCTTTCTCCTCCGGAAGAAACACCTTTTTCTGAACCGTGTCCAGAATCATTCCCAGGAATAGCAGACGTGTCGTCGGGGTCAACTGAGATTTTGGAAAATTCAGAATCCACCCGTGTTGTTGCAGCACTAGTTGGGTTAGTGCTACTCCATCTTCCAGCTGTTCTCTGGATCTTGCCCGTATCAGGAGATCGTCCAAGTAAGGGATAATTAATACGCCTCTTCTTCGTAGAAGGATCATCATTTCGGCCATTACCTTGGTAAAGACCCGAGGTGCCGTGGACAATCCATATATATATAGGAGGAGTATAGTGCAGATATTTGCTGACAGTGACCACCAGTATACGTTGTCTGCTTTATTGTGGGGACTGGGGACCAGCAGTATTATATAGGAGGAGTACAGTGCAGAGTTTTGCTGACAGTGACCACCAGTATACGTTGTCTGCCTGAAAAACACTCCATATCTGTGCTCAGTGTGCTGCATATATCTGTGCTCACACTGCTTTATTGTGGGGACTGGGGAGCAGCTGTATTATATAGGAGGAGTACAGTGCAGAGTTTTGCTGACAGTGACCACCAGTATACGTTGTCTGCCTGAAAAACACTCCATATCTGTGCTCAGTGTTCTGCATATATCTGTGCTCACACTGCTTTATTGTGGGGACAGGGGAGCAGCTGTATTATATAGGAGGAGTAGAGTGCAGAGTTTTGCTGACAGTGACCACCAGTATACATTGTCTGCCTGAAAAACACTCCATATCTGTGCTCAGTGTGCTGCATATATCTGTGCTCACACTGCTTTATTGTGGGGACTGGGGAGCAGCTGTATTATATAGGAGGAATACAGTGCAGAGTTTTGCTGACAGTGACAACCAGTATACGTTGTCTGCCTGAAAAACACTCCATATCTGTGTTCAGTGTGCTGCATATATCTGTGCTCACACTGCTTTATTGTGGGGACAGGGGAGCAGCTGTATTATATAGGAGTACAGTGCAGAGTTTTGCTGACAGTGACCACCAGTGTACGTTTTCTGCTGAAAAACACTCCATATCTGTGCTCAGTTTGCTGCATATATCTGTGCTCACATTGCTTAATTGTATGGACTGGGGAGCAGCTGTATTATATAGGAGGAGTACAGTGCAGAGTTTTGCTGACAGTGACCACCAGTGTACGTTGTCTGCCTGAAAAACACTCCATATCTGTGCTCAGTGTGCTGCATATATCTGTGCTCACACTGCTTTATTGTGGGGACTGGGGAGCAGCTGTATTATATAGGAGGAGTACAGTGCAGAGTTTTGCTGACAGTGACCACCAGTATACGTTGTCTGCCTGAAAAACACTCCATATCTGTGCTCAGTGTTCTGCATATATCTGTGCTCACACTGCTTTATTGTGGGGACAGGGGAGCAGCTGTATTATATAGGAGGATTAGAGTGCAGAGTTTTGCTGACAGTGACCACCAGTATACGTTGTCTGCCTGAAAAACACTCCATATCTGTGCTCAGTGTGCTGCATATATCTGTGCTCACACTGCTTTATTGTGGGGACTGGGGAGCAGCTGTATTATATAGGAGGAGTACAGTGCAGAGTTTTGCTGACATTGACCACCAGTATACGTTGTCTGCCTGAAAAACACTCCATATCTGTGCTCAGTGTGCTGCATATATCTGTGCTCACACTGCTTTATTGTGGGGACAGGGGAGCATCTGTATTATATAGGAGTACAGTGCAGAGTTTTGCTGACAGTGACCACCAGTGTACGTTGTCTGCCTGAAAAACACTCCATATCTGTGCTCAGTGTGCTGCATATATCTGTGCTCACAATGCTTAATTGTGGGGACTGGAAACCAGCAGTATTATATAGGAGGAGTACAGTGCAGAGTTTTGCTGACAGTGACCACCAGTATACGTTGTCTGCCTGAAAAACACTCCATATCTGTGCTCAGTGTGCTGCATATATCTGTGCTCACACTGCTTTATTGTGGGAACTGGGGACTAGCAGTATTATATAGGAGGAGTACAGTGCAGAGTTTTGCTGACAGTGACCACCAGTGTACGTTTTCTGCTGAAAAACACTCCATATCTGTGCTCAGTGTACTGCATATATCTGTGCTCACACTTCTTTATTGTGGGGACTGGGGAGCAGCTGTATTATATAGGAGGAGTACAGAGCAGAGTTTTGCTGACAGTGACCACCAGTATACGTTGTCTGCCTGAAAAACACTCCATAGCTGTGCTCAGTGTTCTGCATATATCTGTGCTCACACTGCTTTATTGTGGGGACAGGGGAGCAGCTGTATTATATAGGAGGAGTAGAGTGCAGAGTTTTGCTGACAGTGACCACCAGTATACGTTGTCTGCCTGAAAAACACTCCATATCTGTGCTCAGTGTGCTGCATATATCTGTGCTCACACTGCTTTATTGTGGGGACAGGGGAGCAGCTGTATTATATAGGAGTACAGTGCAGAGTTTTGCTGACAGTGACCACCAGTATACGTTGTCTGCCTGAAAAACACTCCATATCTGTGCTCAGTGTGCTGCATATATCTGTGCTCACACTGCTTTATTGTGGGGACTGGGGTGCAGCTGTATTATATAGGAGGAGTACAGTGCAGAGTTTTGCTGACAGTGACCACCAGTATACGTTGTCTGCCTGAAAAACACTCCATATCTGTGCTCAGTGTGCTGCATA
Source organism: Pseudophryne corroboree (assembly GCF_028390025.1). NCBI lineage: Eukaryota > Metazoa > Chordata > Amphibia > Anura > Myobatrachidae > Pseudophryne > Pseudophryne corroboree. The sequence continues at coordinate 365,275,123 of NC_086446.1, read as the reverse complement.
TATCTGTGCTCACACTGCTTTATTGTGGGGACTGGGGAGCAGCTGTATTATATAGGAGGAGTACAGTGCAGAGTTTTGCTGACAGTGACCACCAGTATACGTTGTCTGCCTGAAAAACACTCCATATCTGTGCTCAGTGTGCTGCATATATCTGTGCTCACACTGCTTTATTGTGGGGACTGGGGAGCAGCTGTATTATATAGGAGGAGTACAGTGCAGAGTTTTGCTGACATTGACCACCAGTATACGTTGTCTGCTTGAAAAACACTCCATATCTGTGCTCAGTGTGCTGCATATATCTGTGCTCACACTGCTTTATTGTGGGGACAGGGGAGCAGCTGTATTATATAGGAGTACAGTGCAGAGTTTTGCTGACAGTGACCACCAGTGTACGTTGTCTGCCTGAAAAACACTCCATATCTGTGCTCAGTGTGCTGCATATATCTGTGCTCACACTGCTTTATTGTGGGGACTGGGGTGCAGCTGTATTATATAGGAGGAGTACAGTGCAGAGTTTTGCTGACAGTGACCACCAGTATACGTTGTCTGCCTGAAAAACACTCCATATCTGTGCTCAGTGTGCTGCATATATCTGTGCTCACACTGCTTTATTGTGGGGACTGGGGAGCAGCTGTATTATATAGGAGGAGTACAGTGCAGAGTTTTGCTGACAGTGACCACCAGTATACGTTGTCTACCTGAAAAACACTCCATATCTGTGCTCAGTGTGCTGCATATATCTGTGCTCACACTGCTTTATTGTGGGGACAGGGGAGCAGCTGTATTATATAGGAGGAGTACAGTGCAGAGTTTTGCTGACAGTGACCACCAGTGTACATTGTCTGCCTGAAAAACACTCCATATCTGTGCTCAGTGTGCTGCATATATCTGTGCTCACACTGCTTTATTGTGGGGACTGGGGAGCAGCTGTATTATATAGGAGGAGTACAGTGCAGAGTTTTGCTGACAGTAACCACCAGTATACGTTGTCTACCTGAAAAACACTCCATATCTGTGCTCAGTGTGCTGCATATATCTGTGCTCACACTGCTTTATTGTGGGGACTGGGGACCAGCAGTATTATATAGGAGGAGTACAGTGTAGAGTTTTGCTGACAGTGACCACCAGTATACGTTGTCTGCCTGAAATACATTCCACATCTGTGCTCAGTGTGCTGCATATATCTGTGCTCACACTGCTTAATTGTGGGGACTGGGGAGCAGCTGTATTATATAGGAGGAGTACAGTGCAGAGTTTTGCTGACAGTGACCACCAGTATACGTTGTCTGCCTGAAAAACACTCCATATCTGTGCTCAGTGTGCTGCATATATCTGTGCTCACACTGCTTTATTGTGGGGACTGGGGAGCAGCTGTATTATATAGGAGGAGTACAGTGCAGAGTTTTGCTGACAGTGACCACCAGTATACGTTGTCTGCCTGAAAAACACTCCATATCTGTGCTCAGTGTGCTGCATATATCTGTGCTCACACTGCTTTATTGTGGGGACAGGGGAGCAGCTGTATTATATAGGAGGAGTACAGTGCAGAGTTTTGCTGACAGTGACCACCAGTGTACGTTGTCTGCCTGAAAAACACTCCATATCTGTGCTCAGTGTGCTGCATATATCTGTGCTCACACTGCTTTATTGTGGGGACTGGGGAGCAGCTGTATTATATAGGAGGAGTACAGTGCAGAGTTTTGCTGACAGTGACCACCAGTATACGTTGTCTGCCTGAAAAACACTCCATATCTGTGCTCAGTGTGCTGCATATATCTGTGCTCACACTGCTTTATTGTGGGGACAGGGGAGCAGCTGTATTATATAGGAGGAGTACAGTGCAGAGTTTTGCTGACAGTGACCACCAGTGTACGTTGTCTGCCTGAAAAACACTCCATATCTGTGCTCAGTGTGCTGCATATATCTGTGCTCACACTACTTTATTATGGGGACTGGGGAGCAGCTGTATTATATAGGAGGAGTACAGTGCAGAGTTTTGCTGACAGTGACCACCAGTATACGTTGTCTGCCTGAAAAACACTCCATATCTGTGCTCAGTGTGCTGCATATATCTGTGCTCACACTGCTTTATTGTGGGGACTGGGGAGCATCTGTATTATATAGGAGGAGTATAGTGCAGATATTTGCTGACAGTGACCACCAGTATACGTTGTCTGCCTTAAAAACACTCCATATCTGTGCTCAGTGTGCTGCATATATCTGTGCTCCCACTGCTTTATTGTGGGGACTGGGGACCAGCAGTATTATATAGGAGGAGTACAGTGCAGAGTTTTGCTGACAGTGACCACCAGTATACGTTGTCTGCCTGAAAAACACTCCATATCTGTGCTCAGTGTGCTGCATATATCTGTGCTCACACTGCTTTATTGTGGGGACAGGGGACCAGCAGTATTATATAGGAGGAGTACAGTGCAGAGTTTTGCTGACAGTGACCACCAGTGTACGTTGTCTGCTGAAAAACACTCCATATCTGTGCTCAGTGTGCTGCATATATCTATGCTCACACTGCTTTATTGTGGGGACTGGGGAGCAGCTGTATTATATAGGAGGAGTACAGTGCAGAGTTTTGCTGACAGTGACCACCAGTATACGTTGTCTGCCTGAAAAACACTCCATATCTGTGCTCAGTGTGCTGCATATATCTGTGCTCACACTGCTTTATTGTGGGGACTGGGGACCAGCAGTATTATATAGGAGGAGTACAGTGTAGAGTTTTGCTGACAGTGACCACCAGTATACGTTGTCTGCCTGAAAAACACTCCATATCTGTGCTTAGTGTGCTGCATATATCTGTGCTCACACTGCTTTATTGTGGGGACTGGGGAGCATCTGTATTATATAGGAGGAGTATAGTGCAGATATTTGCTGACAGTGACCACCAGTATACGTTGTCTGCCTGAAAAACACTCCATATCTGTGCTCAGTGTGCTGCATATATCTGTGCTCACACTGCTTTATTGTGGGGAATGGGGACCAGCAGTATTATATAGGAGGAGTACAGTGCAGAGTTTTGCTGACAGTGACCACCAGTATACGTTGTCTGCCTGAAAAACACTCCATATCTGTGCTCAGTGTGCTGCATATATCTGTGCTCACACTGCTTTATTGTGGGGACTGGGGACCAGCAGTATTATATAGGAGGAGTACAGTGCAGAGTTTTGCTGACAGTGACCAGCTTTATACGTTGTCTGCCTGAAAAACACTCCATATCTGTGCTCAGTGTGCTGCATATATCTGTGCTCACACTGCTTAATTGTGGGGACTGGGGAGCAGCTGTATTATATAGGAGTACAGTGCAGAGTTTTGCTGACAGTGACCACCAGTATACGTTGTCTGCCTGAAAAACACTCCATATCTGTGCTCAGTGTGCTGCATAATTCTGTGCTCACACTGCTTTATTGTGGGGACTGGGGAGCAGCTGTATTATATAGGAGGAGTACAGTGCAGAGTTTTGCTGACAGTGACCACCAGTATACGTTGTCTGCCTGAATAACACTCCATATCTGTGCTCAGTGTGCTGCATATATCTGTGCTCACACTGCTTTATTGTGGGGACTGGGGAGCAGCTGTATTATATAGGAGGAGTACAGTGCAGAGTTTTGCTGACAGTGACCACCAGTATACGTTGTCTGCCTGAAAAACACTCCATATCTGTGCTCAGTGTTCTGCATATATCTGTGCTCACACTGCTTTATTGTGGGGACAGGGGAGCAGCTGTATTATATAGGAGGAGTAGAGTGCAGAGTTTTGCTGACAGTGACCACCAGTGTACGTTGTCTGCCTGAAAAACACTCCATATCTGTGCTCAGTGTGCTGCATATATCTGTGCTCACACTGCTTTATTGTGGGGACTGGGGAGCAGCTGTATTATATAGGAGGAGTACAGTGCAGAGTTTTGCTGACAGTGACCACCAGTATACGTTGTCTGTCTGAAAAACACTCCATATCTGTGCTCAGTGTGCTGCATATATCTGTGCTCACACTGCTTTATTGTGGGGACAGGGGAGCAACTGTATTATATAGGAGGAGTAGAGTGCAGAGTTTTGCTGACAGTGACCACCAGTATACGTTGTCTGCCTGAAAAACACTCCATATCTGTGCTCAGTGTGCTGCATATATCTGTGCTCACACTGCTTTATTGTGGGGACTGGGGACCAGCAGTATTATATAGGAGGAGTATAGTGCAGATATTTGCTGACAGTGACCACCAGTATACGTTGTCTGCCTGAAAAACACTCCATATCTGTGCTCAGTGTGCTGCATATATCTGTGCTCACACTGCTTTATTGTGGGGACTGGGGACCAGCAGTATTATATAGGAGGAGTACAGTGCAGAGTTTTGCTGACAGTGACCACCAGTATACGTTGTCTGCCTGAAAAACACTCCATATCTGTGCTCAGTGTGCTGCATATATCTGTGCTCACACTGCTTTATTGTGGGGACTGGGGACCAGCAGTATTATATAGGAGGAGTACAGTGCAGAGTTTTGCTGACAGTGACCACAAGTGTACGTTGTCTGCTGAAAAACACTCCATATCTGTGCTCAGTGTGCTGCATATATCTGTGCTCACATTGCATAATTGTGGGGACTGGGGAGCAGCTGTATTATATAGGAGGAGTACAGTGCAGAGTTTTGCTGACAGTGACCAGCTTTATACGTTGTCTGCCTGAAAAACACTCCATATCTGTGCTCAGTGTGCTGCATATATCTGTGCTCACACTGCTTAATTGTGGGGACTGGGGAGCAGCTGTATTATATAGGAGTACAGTGCAGAGTTTTGCTGACAGTGACCACCAGTATACGTTGTCTGCTTGAAAAACACTCCATATCTGTGCTCAGTGTGCTGCATAATTCTGTGCTCACACTGCTTTATTGTGGGGACTGGGGAGCAGCTGTATTATATAGGAGGAGTACAGTGCAGAGTTTTGCTGACAGTGACCACCAGTATACGTTGTCTGCCTGAATAACACTCCATATCTGTGCTCAGTGTGCTGCATATATCTGTGCTCACACTGCTTTATTGTGGGGACTGGGGAGCAGCTGTATTATATAGGAGGAGTACAGTGCAGAGTTTTGCTGACAGTGACCACCAGTATACGTTGTCTGCCTGAAAAACACTCCATATCTGTGCTCAGTGTGCTGCATATATCTGTGCTCACACTGCTTTATTGTGGGGACAGGGGAGCAGCTGTATTATATAGGAGGAGTAGAGTGCAGAGTTTTGCTGACAGTGACCACCAGTATACGTTGTCTGCCTGAAAAACACTCCATATCTGTGCTCAGTGTGCTGCATATATCTGTGCTCACACTGCTTTATTGTGGGGACTGGGGAGCAGCTGTATTATATAGGAGGAGTACAGTGCAGAGTTTTGCTGACAGTGACCACCAGTATACGTTGTCTGCCTGAAAAACACTCCATATCTGTGCTCAGTGTGCTGCATATATCTGTGCTCACACTGCTTTATTGTGGGGACAGGGGAGCAGCTGTATTATATAGGAGTACAGTGCAGAGTTTTGCTGACAGTGACCACCAGTGTACGTTGTCTGCCTGAAAAACACTCCATATCTGTGCTCAGTGTGCTGCATATATCTGTGCTCACACTGCTTTATTGTGGGGACTGGGGACCAGCAGTATTATATAGGAGGAGTACAGTGCAGAGTTTTGCTGACAGTGACCACCAGTATACGTTGTCTGCCTGAAAAACACTCCATATCTGTGCTCAGTGTGCTGCATATATCTGTGCTCACACTGCTTTATTGTGGGGACTGGGGACCAGCAGTATTATATAGGAGGAGTACAGTGCAGAGTTTTGCTGACAGTGACCACAAGTGTACGTTGTCTGCTGAAAAACACTCCATATCTGTGCTCAGTGTGCTGCATATATCTGTGCTCACATTGCATAATTGTGGGGACTGGGGAGCAGCTGTATTATATAGGAGGAGTACAGTGCAGAGTTTTGCTGACAGTGACCAGCTTTATACGTTGTCTGCCTGAAAAACACTCCATATCTGTGCTCAGTGTGCTGCATATATCTGTGCTCACACTGCTTAATTGTGGGGACTGGGGAGCAGCTGTATTATATAGGAGTACAGTGCAGAGTTTTGCTGACAGTGACCACCAGTATACGTTGTCTGCTTGAAAAACACTCCATATCTGTGCTCAGTGTGCTGCATAATTCTGTGCTCACACTGCTTTATTGTGGGGACAGGGGAGCAGCTGTATTATATAGGAGGAGTACAGTGCAGAGTTTTGCTGACAGTGACCACCAGTATACGTTGTCTGCCTGAATAACACTCCATATCTGTGCTCAGTGTGCTGCATATATCTGTGCTCACACTGCTTTATTGTGGGGACTGGGGAGCAGCTGTATTATATAGGAGGAGTACAGTGCAGAGTTTTGCTGACAGTGACCACCAGTATACGTTGTCTGCCTGAAAAACACTCCATATCTGTGCTCAGTGTGCTGCATATATCTGTGCTCACACTGCTTTATTGTGGGGACAGGGGAGCAGCTGTATTATATAGGAGGAGTAGAGTGCAGACTTTTGCTGACAGTGACCACCAGTATACGTTGTCTGCCTGAAAAACACTCCATATCTGTGCTCAGTGTGCTGCATATATCTGTGCTCACACTGCTTTATTGTGGGGACTGGGGAGCAGCTGTATTATATAGGAGGAGTACAGTGCAGAGTTTTGCTGACAGTGACCACCAGTATACGTTGTCTGCCTGAAAAACACTCCATATCTGTGCTCAGTGTGCTGCATATATCTGTGCTCACACTGCTTTATTGTGGGGACAGGGGAGCAGCTGTATTATATAGGAGTACAGTGCAGAGTTTTGCTGACAGTGACCACCAGTGTACGTTGTCTGCCTGAAAAACACTCCATATCTGTGCTCAGTGTGCTGCATATATCTGTGCTCACACTGCTTTATTGTGGGGACTGGGGACCAGCAGTATTATATAGGAGGAGTACAGTGCAGAGTTTTGCTGACAGTGACCACCAGTATACGTTGTCTGCCTGAAAAACACTCCATATCTGTGCTCAGTGTGCTGCATATATCTGTGCTCACACTGCTTTATTGTGGGGACTGGGGACCAGCAGTATTATATAGGAGGAGTACAGTGCAGAGTTTTGCTGACAGTGACCACCAGTGTACGTTTTCTGCTGAAAAACACTCCATATCTGTGCTCAGTGTGCTGCATAATTCTGTGCTCACATTGCTTAATTGTGGGGACTGGGGAGCAGCTGTATTATATAGGAGGAGTACAGTGCAGAGTTTTGCTGACAGTGACCACCAGTGTACGTTGTCTGCCTGAAAAACACTCCATATCTGTGCTCAGTGTGCTGCATATATCTGTGCTCACACTGCTTTATTGTGGGGACTGGGGAGCAGCTGTATTATATAGGAGGAGTACAGTGCAGAGTTTTGCTGACAGTGACCACCAGTATACGTTGTCTGCCTGAAAAACACTCCATATCTGTGCTCAGTGTTCTGCATATATCTGTGCTCACACTGCTTTATTGTGGGGACAGGGGAGCAGCTGTATTATATAGGAGGAGTAGAGTGCAGAGTTTTGCTGACAGTGACCACCAGTGTACGTTGTCTGCCTGAAAAACACTCCATATCTGTGCTCAGTGTGCTGCATATATCTGTGCTCACACTGCTTTATTGTGGGGACTGGGGAGCAGCTGTATTATATAGGAGGAGTACAGTGCAGAGTTTTGCTGACAGTGACCACCAGTATACGTTGTCTGCCTGAAAAACACTCCATATCTGTGCTCAGTGTTCTGCATATATCTGTGCTCACACTGCTTTATTGTGGGGACAGGGGAGCAGCTGTATTATATAGGAGGAGTAGAGTGCAGAGTTTTGCTGACAGTGACCACCAGTGTACGTTGTCTGCCTGAAAAACACTCCATATCTGTGCTCAGTGTGCTGCATATATCTGTGCTCACACTGCTTTATTGTGGGGACTGGGGAGCAGCTGTATTATATAGGAGGAGTAGAGTGCAGAGTTTTGCTGACAGTGACCACCAGTATACGTTGTCTGCCTGAAAAACACTCCATATCTGTGCTCAGTGTGCTGCATATATCTGTGCTCACACTGGTTTATTGTGGGGTCAGGGGAGCAGCTGTATTATATAGGAGGAGTAGAGTGCAGAGTTTTGCTGACAGTGACCACCAGTATACGTTGTCTGCCTGAAAAACACTCCATATCTGTGCTCAGTGTGCTGCATATATCTGTGCTCACACTGCTTTATTGTGGGGACTGGGGACCAGCAGTATTATATAGGAGGAGTATAGTGCAGATATTTGCTGACAGTGACCACCAGTATACGTTGTCTGCCTGAAAAACACTCCATATCTGTGCTCAGTGTGCTGCATATATCTGTGCTCACACTGCTTTATTGTGGGGACTGGGGACCAGCAGTATTATATAGGAGGAGTACAGTGCAGAGTTTTGCTGACAGTGACCACCAGTGTACGTTGTCTGCTGAAAAACACTCCATATCTGTGCTCAGTGTGCTGCATATATCTGTGCTCACATTGCTTAATTGTGGGGACTGGGGAGCAGCTGTATTATATAGGAGGAGTACAGTGCAGAGTTTTGCTGACAGTGACCAGCTTTATACGTTGTCTGCCTGAAAAACACTCCATATCTGTGCTCAGTGTGCTGCATATATCTGTGCTCACACTGCTTAATTGTGGGGACTGGGGAGCAGCTGTATTATATAGGAGTACAGTGCAGAGTTTTGCTGACAGTGACCACCAGTATACGTTGTCTGCTTGAAAAACACTCCATATCTGTGCTCAGTGTGCTGCATAATTCTGTGCTCACACTGCTTTATTGTGGGGACTGGGGAGCAGCTGTATTATATAGGAAGAGTACAGTGCAGAGTTTTGCTGACAGTGACCACCAGTATACGTTGTCTGCCTGAATAACACTCCATATCTGTGCTCAGTGTGCTGCATATATCTGTGCTCACACTGCTTTATTGTGGGGACTGGGGAGCAGCTGTATTATATAGGAGGAGTACAGTGCAGAGTTTTGCTATCAGTGACCACCAGTATACGTTGTCTGCCTGAAAAACACTCCATATCTGTGCTCAGTGTTCTGCATATATCTGTGCTCACACTGCTTTATTGTGGGGACAGGGGAGCAGCTGTATTATATAGGAGGGGTAGAGTGCAGAGTTTTGCTGACAGTGACCACCAGTGTACGTTGTCTGCCTGAAAAACACTCCATATCTGTGCTCAGTGTGCTGCATATATCTGTGCTCACACTGCTTTATTGTGGGGACAGGGGAGCAGCTGTATTATATAGGAGTACAGTGCAGAGTTTTGCTGACAGTGACCACCAGTGTACGTTGTCTGCCTGAAAAACCCTCCATATCTGTGCTCAGTGTGCTGCATATATCTGTGCTCACACTGCTTTATTGTGGGGACTGGGGACCAGCAGTATTATATAGGAGGAGTACAGTGCAGAGTTTAGCTGACAGTGACCACCAGTATACGTTGTCTGCCTGAAAAACACTCCATATCTGTGCTCAGTGTGCTGCATATATCTGTGCTCACACTGCTTTATTGTGGGGACTGGGGACCAGCAGTATTATATAGGAGGAGTACAGTGCAGAGTTTTGCTGACAGTGACCACCAGTGTACGTTTTCTGCTGAAAAACACTCCATATCTGTGCTCAGTGTGCTGCATAATTCTGTGCTCACATTGCTTAATTGTGGGGACTGGGGAGCAGCTGTATTATATAGGAGGAGTACAGTGCAGAGTTTTGCTGACAGTGACCACCAGTGTACGTTGTCTGCCTGAAAAACACTCCATATCTGTGCTCAGTGTGCTGCATATATCTGTGCTCACACTGCTTTATTGTGGGGACTGGGGAGCAGCTGTATTATATAGTAGGAGTACAGTGCAGAGTTTTGCTGACAGTGACCACCAGTATACGTTGTCTGCCTGAAAAACACTCCATATCTGTGCTCAGTGTTCTGCATATATCTGTGCTCACACTGCTTTATTGTGGGGACAGGGGAGCAGCTGTATTATATAGGAGGAGTAGAGTGCAGAGTTTTGCTGACAGTGACCACCAGTATACGTTGTCTGCCTGAAAAACACTCCATATCTGTGCTCAGTGTGCTGCATATATCTGTGCTCACACTGCTTTATTGTGGGGACTGGGGAGCAGCTGTATTATATAGGAGGAATACAGTGCAGAGTTTTGCTGACAGTGACCACCAGTATAAGTTGTCTGCCTGAAAAACACTCCATATCTGTGCTCAGTGTGCTGCATATATCTGTGCTCACACTGCTTTATTGTGGGGACAGGGGAGCAGCTGTATTATATAGGAGTACAGTGCAGAGTTTTGCTGACAGTGACCACCAGTGTACGTTGTCTGCCTGAAAAACACTCCATATCTGTGCTCAGTGTGCTGCATATATCTGTGCTCACACTGCTTTATTGTGGGGACTGGGGTGCAGCTGTATTATATAGGAGGAGTACAGTGCAGAGTTTTGCTGACAGTGACCACCAGTATACGTTGTCTGCCTGAAAAACACTCCATATCTGTGCTCAGTGTACTGCATATATCTGTGCTCACACTGCTTTATTGTGGGGACTGGGGAGCAGCTGTATTATATAGGAGGAGTACAGTGCAGAGTTTTGCTGACAGTGACCACCAGTATACGTTGTCTGCCTGAAAAACACTCCATATCTGTGCTCAGTGTGCTGCATATATCTGTGCTCACACTGCTTTATTGTGGGGACAGGGGAGCAGCTGTATTATATAGGAGGAGTACAGTGCAGAGTTTTGCTGACAGTGACCACCAGTGTACATTGTCTGCCTGAAAAACACTCCATATCTGTGCTCAGTGTGCTGCATATATCTGTGCTCACACTGCTTTATTGTGGGGACTTGGGAGCAGCTGTATTATATAGGAGGAGTACAGTGCAGAGTTTTGCTGACAGTGACCACCAGTATACGTTGTCTACCTGAAAAACACTCCATATCTGTGCTCAGTGTGCTGCATATATCTGTGCTCACACTGCTTTATTGTGGGGACTGGGGACCAGCAGTATTATATAGGAGGAGTACAGTGTAGAGTTTTGCTGACAGTGACCACCAGTATACGTTGTCTGCCTGAAATACATTCCATATCTGTGCTCCGTGTGCTGCATATATCTGTGCTCACACTGCTTAATTGTGGGGACTGGGGAGCAGCTGTATTATATAGGAGGAGTACAGTGTAGAGTTTTGCTGACAGTGACCACCAGTATACGTTGTCTGCCTGAAAAACACTCCATATCTGTGCTCAGTGTGCTGCATATATCTGTGCTCACACTGCTTTATTGTGGGGACTGGGGAGCAGCTGTATTATATAGGAGGAGTACAGTGCAGAGTTTTGCTGACAGTGACCACCAGTATACGTTGTCTGCCTGAATAACACTCCATATCTGTGCTCAGTGTGCTGCATATATCTGTGCTCACACTGCTTTATTGTGGGGACTGGGGAGCAGCTGTATTATATAGGAGGAGTACAGTGCAGAGTTTTGCTGACAGTGACCACCAGTATACGTTGTCTGCCTGAAAAACACTCCATATCTGTGCTCAGTGTTCTGCATATATCTGTGCTCACACTGCTTTATTGTGGGGACAGGGGAGCAGCTGTATTATATAGGAGGAGTAGAGTGCAGAGTTTTGCTGACAGTGACCACCAGTGTACGTTGTCTGCCTGAAAAACACTCCATATCTGTGCTCAGTGTGCTGCATATATCTGTGCTCACACTGCTTTATTGTGGGGACTGGGGTGCAGCTGTATTATATAGGAGGAGTACAGTGCAGAGTTTTGCTGACAGTGACCACCAGTATACGTTGTCTGCCTGAAAAACACTCCATATCTGTGCTCAGTGTGCTGCATATATCTGTGCTCACACTGCTTTATTGTGGGGACAGGGGAGCAGCTGTATTATAAAGGAGGAGTAGAGTGCAGAGTTTTGCTGACAGTGACCACCAGTATACGTTGTCTGCCTGAAAAACACTCCATATCTGTGCTCAGTGTGCTGCATATATCTGTGCTCACACTGCTTTATTGTGGGGACTGGGGAGCAGCTGTATTATATAGGAGGAGTACAGTGCAGAGTTTTGCTGACAGTGACCACCAGTATACGTTGTCTGCCTGAAAAACACTCCATATCTGTGCTCAGTGTGCTGCATATATCTGTGCTCACACTGCTTTATTGTGGGGACAGGGGAGCAGCTGTATTATATAGGAGTACAGTGCAGAGTTTTGCTGACAGTGACCACCAGTGTACGTTGTCTGCCTGAAAAACACTCCATATCTGTGCTCAGTGTGCTGCATATATCTGTGCTCACACTGCTTTATTGTGGGGACTGGGGACCAGCAGTATTATATAGGAGGAGTACAGTGCAAAGTTTTGCTGACAGTGACCACCAGTATACGTTGTCTGCCTGAAAAACACTCCATATCTGTGCTCAGTGTGCTGCATATATCTGTGCTCACACTGCTTTATTGTGGGGACTGGGGACCAGCAGTATTATATAGGAGGAGTACAGTGCAGAGTTTTGCTGACAGTGACCACCAGTGTACGTTTTCTGCTGAAAAACACTCCATATCTGTGCTCAGTGTGCTGCATAATTCTGTGCTCACATTGCTTAATTGTGGGGACTGGGGAGCAGCTGTATTATATAGGAGGAGTACAGTGCAGAGTTTTGCTGACAGTGACCACCAGTGTACGTTGTCTGCCTGAAAAACACTCCATATCTGTGCTCAGTGTGCTGCATATATCTGTGCTCACACTGCTTTATTGTGGGGACTGGGGAGCAGCTGTATTATATAGGAGGAGTACAGTGCAGAGTTTTGCTGACAGTGACCACCAGTATACGTTGTCTGCCTGAAAAACACTCCATATCTGTGCTCAGTGTTCTGCATATATCTGTGCTCACACTGCTTTATTGTGGGGACAGGGGAGCAGCTGTATTATATAGGAGGAGTAGAGTGCAGAGTTTTGCTGACAGTGACCACCAGTATACGTTGTCTGCCTGAAAAACACTCCATATCTGTGCTCAGTGTGCTGCATATATCTGTGCTCACACTGCTTTATTGTGGGGACTGGGGAGCAGCTGTATTATATAGGAGGAATACAGTGCAGAGTTTTGCTGACAGTGACCACCAGTATAAGTTGTCTGCCTGAAAAACACTCCATATCTGTGCTCAGTGTGCTGCATATATCTGTGCTCACACTGCTTTATTGTGGGGACAGGGGAGCAGCTGTATTATATAGGAGTACAGTGCAGAGTTTTGCTGACAGTGACCACCAGTGTACGTTGTCTGCCTGAAAAACACTCCATATCTGTGCTCAGTGTGCTGCATATATCTGTGCTCACACTGCTTTATTGTGGGGACTGGGGTGCAGCTGTATTATATAGGAGGAGTACAGTGCAGAGTTTTGCTGACAGTGACCACCAGTATACGTTGTCTGCCTGAAAAACACTCCATATCTGTGCTCAGTGTACTGCATATATCTGTGCTCACACTGCTTTATTGTGGGGACTGGGGAGCAGCTGTATTATATAGGAGGAGTACAGTGCAGAGTTTTGCTGACAGTGACCACCAGTATACGTTGTCTGCCTGAAAAACACTCCATATCTGTGCTCAGTGTGCTGCATATATCTGTGCTCACACTGCTTTATTGTGGGGACAGGGGAGCAGCTGTATTATATAGGAGGAGTACAGTGCAGAGTTTTGCTGACAGTGACCACCAGTGTACATTGTCTGCCTGAAAAACACTCCATATCTGTGCTCAGTGTGCTGCATATATCTGTGCTCACACTGCTTTATTGTGGGGACTTGGGAGCAGCTGTATTATATAGGAGGAGTACAGTGCAGAGTTTTGCTGACAGTGACCACCAGTATACGTTGTCTACCTGAAAAACACTCCATATCTGTGCTCAGTGTGCTGCATATATCTGTGCTCACACTGCTTTATTGTGGGGACTGGGGACCAGCAGTATTATATAGGAGGAGTACAGTGTAGAGTTTTGCTGACAGTGACCACCAGTATACGTTGTCTGCCTGAAATACATTCCATATCTGTGCTCCGTGTGCTGCATATATCTGTGCTCACACTGCTTAATTGTGGGGACTGGGGAGCAGCTGTATTATATAGGAGGAGTACAGTGTAGAGTTTTGCTGACAGTGACCACCAGTATACGTTGTCTGCCTGAAAAACACTCCATATCTGTGCTCAGTGTGCTGCATATATCTGTGCTCACACTGCTTTATTGTGGGGACTGGGGAGCAGCTGTATTATATAGGAGGAGTACAGTGCAGAGTTTTGCTGACAGTGACCACCAGTATACGTTGTCTGCCTGAATAACACTCCATATCTGTGCTCAGTGTGCTGCATATATCTGTGCTCACACTGCTTTATTGTGGGGACTGGGGAGCAGCTGTATTATATAGGAGGAGTACAGTGCAGAGTTTTGCTGACAGTGACCACCAGTATACGTTGTCTGCCTGAAAAACACTCCATATCTGTGCTCAGTGTTCTGCATATATCTGTGCTCACACTGCTTTATTGTGGGGACAGGGGAGCAGCTGTATTATATAGGAGGAGTAGAGTGCAGAGTTTTGCTGACAGTGACCACCAGTGTACGTTGTCTGCCTGAAAAACACTCCATATCTGTGCTCAGTGTGCTGCATATATCTGTGCTCACACTGCTTTATTGTGGGGACTGGGGTGCAGCTGTATTATATAGGAGGAGTACAGTGCAGAGTTTTGCTGACAGTGACCACCAGTATACGTTGTCTGCCTGAAAAACACTCCATATCTGTGCTCAGTGTGCTGCATATATCTGTGCTCACACTGCTTTATTGTGGGGACAGGGGAGCAGCTGTATTATAAAGGAGGAGTAGAGTGCAGAGTTTTGCTGACAGTGACCACCAGTATACGTTGTCTGCCTGAAAAACACTCCATATCTGTGCTCAGTGTGCTGCATATATCTGTGCTCACACTGCTTTATTGTGGGGACTGGGGAGCAGCTGTATTATATAGGAGGAGTACAGTGCAGAGTTTTGCTGACAGTGACCACCAGTATACGTTGTCTGCCTGAAAAACACTCCATATCTGTGCTCAGTGTGCTGCATATATCTGTGCTCACACTGCTTTATTGTGGGGACAGGGGAGCAGCTGTATTATATAGGAGTACAGTGCAGAGTTTTGCTGACAGTGACCACCAGTGTACGTTGTCTGCCTGAAAAACACTCCATATCTGTGCTCAGTGTGCTGCATATATCTGTGCTCACACTGCTTTATTGTGGGGACTGGGGACCAGCAGTATTATATAGGAGGAGTACAGTGCAAAGTTTTGCTGACAGTGACCACCAGTATACGTTGTCTGCCTGAAAAACACTCCATATCTGTGCTCAGTGTGCTGCATATATCTGTGCTCACACTGCTTTATTGTGGGGACTGGGGACCAGCAGTATTATATAGGAGGAGTACAGTGCAGAGTTTTGCTGACAGTGACCACCAGTGTACGTTTTCTGCTGAAAAACACTCCATATCTGTGCTCAGTGTGCTGCATAATTCTGTGCTCACATTGCTTAATTGTGGGGACTGGGGAGCAGCTGTATTATATAGGAGGAGTACAGTGCAGAGTTTTGCTGACAGTGACCACCAGTGTACGTTGTCTGCCTGAAAAACACTCCATATCTGTGCTCAGTGTGCTGCATATATCTGTGCTCACACTGCTTTATTGTGGGGACTGGGGAGCAGCTGTATTATATAGGAGGAGTACAGTGCAGAGTTTTGCTGACAGTGACCACCAGTATACGTTGTCTGCCTGAAAAACACTCCATATCTGTGCTCAGTGTTCTGCATATATCTGTGCTCACACTGCTTTATTGTGGGGACAGGGGAGCAGCTGTATTATATAGGAGGAGTAGAGTGCAGAGTTTTGCTGACAGTGACCACCAGTATACGTTGTCTGCCTGAAAAACACTCCATATCTGTGCTCAGTGTGCTGCATATATCTGTGCTCACACTGCTTTATTGTGGGGACTGGGGAGCAGCTGTATTATATAGGAGGAATACAGTGCAGAGTTTTGCTGACAGTGACCACCAGTATACGTTGTCTGCCTGAAAAACACTCCATATCTGTGCTCAGTGTGCTGCATATATCTGTGCTCACACTGCTTTATTGTGGGGACAGGGGAGCAGCTGTATTATATAGGAGTACAGTGCAGAGTTTTGCTGACAGTGACCACCAGTGTACGTTGTCTGCCTGAAAAACACTCCATATCTGTGCTCAGTGTGCTGCATATATCTGTGCTCACACTGCTTTATTGTGGGGACTGGGGTGCAGCTGTATTATATAGGAGGAGTACAGTGCAGAGTTTAGCTGACAGTGACCACCAGTATACGTTGTCTGCCTGAAAAACACTCCATATCTGTGCTCAGTGTGCTGCATATATCTGTGCTCACACTGCTTTATTGTGGGGACTGGGGACCAGCATTATTATATAGGAGGAGTACAGTGCAGAGTTTTGCTGACAGTGACCACCAGTGTACGTTTTCTGCTGAAAAACACTCCATATCTGTGCTCAGTGTGCTGCATAATTCTGTGCTCACATTGCTTAATTGTGGGGACTGGGGAGCAGCTGTATTATATAGGAGGAGTACAG
Source organism: Pseudophryne corroboree (assembly GCF_028390025.1). Classification (NCBI taxonomy): domain Eukaryota; kingdom Metazoa; phylum Chordata; class Amphibia; order Anura; family Myobatrachidae; genus Pseudophryne; species Pseudophryne corroboree. The sequence goes on along the minus strand of NC_086446.1, from coordinate 365,258,381 downwards.
TGCAGAGTTTTGCTGACAGTGACCACCAGTGTACGTTGTCTGCCTGAAAAACACTCCATATCTGTGCTCAGTGTGCTGCATATATCTGTGCTCACACTGCTTTATTGTGGGGACTGGGGAGCAGCTGTATTATATAGGAGGAGTAGAGTGCAGAGTTTTGCTGACAGTGACCACCAGTATACGTTGTCTGCCTGAAAAACACTCCATATCTGTGCTCAGTGTTCTGCATATATCTGTGCTCACACTGCTTTATTGTGGGGACAGGGGAGCAGCTGTATTATATAGGAGGAGTAGAGTGCAGAGTTTTGCTGACAGTGACCACCAGTGTACGTTGTCTGCCTGAAAAACACTCCATATCTGTGCTCAGTGTGCTGCATATATCTGTGCTCACACTGCTTTATTGTGGGGACTGGGGAGCAGCTGTATTATATAGGAGGAATACAGTGCAGAGTTTTGCTGACAGTGACCACCAGTATACGTTGTCTGCCTGAAAAACACTCCATATCTGTGCTCAGTGTTCTGCATATATCTGTGCTCACACTGCTTTATTGTGGGGACAGGGGAGCAGCTGTATTATATAGGAGGAGTAGAGTGCAGAGTTTTGCTGACAGTGACCACCAGTGTACGTTGTCTGCCTGAAAAACACTCCATATCTGTGCTCAGTGTGCTGCATATATCTGTGCTCACACTGCTTTATTGTGGGGACTGGGGAGCAGCTGTATTATATAGGAGGAGTACAGTGCAGAGTTTTGCTGACAGTGACCACCAGTATACGTTGTCTGCCTGAAAAACACTCCATATCTGTGCTCAGTGTGCTGCATATATCTGTGCTCACACTGGTTTATTGTGGGGTCAGGGGAGCAGCTGTATTATATAGGAGGAGTAGAGTGCAGAGTTTTGCTGACAGTGACCACCAGTATACGTTGTCTGCCTGAAAAACACTCCATATCTGTGCTCAGTGTGCTGCATATATCTGTGCTCACACTGCTTTATTGTGGGGACTGGGGACCAGCAGTATTATATAGGAGGAGTATAGTGCAGATATTTGCTGACAGTGACCACCAGTATACGTTGTCTGCCTGAAAAACACTCCATATCTGTGCTCAGTGTGCTGCATATATCTGTGCTCACACTGCTTTATTGTGGGGACTGGGGACCAGCAGTATTATATAGGAGGAGTACAGTGCAGAGTTTTGCTGACAGTGACCACCAGTGTACGTTGTCTGCTGAAAAACACTCCATATCTGTGCTCAGTGTGCTGCATATATCTGTGCTCACATTGCTTAATTGTGGGGACTGGGGAGCAGCTGTATTATATAGGAGGAGTACAGTGCAGAGTTTTGCTGACAGTGACCAGCTTTATACGTTGTCTGCCTGAAAAACACTCCATATCTGTGCTCAGTGTGCTGCATATATCTGTGCTCACACTGCTTAATTGTGGGGACTGGGGAGCAGCTGTATTATATAGGAGTACAGTGCAGAGTTTTGCTGACAGTGACCACCAGTATACGTTGTCTGCTTGAAAAACACTCCATATCTGTGCTCAGTGTGCTGCATAATTCTGTGCTCACACTGCTTTATTGTGGGGACTGGGGAGCAGCTGTATTATATAGGAAGAGTACAGTGCAGAGTTTTGCTGACAGTGACCACCAGTATACGTTGTCTGCCTGAATAACACTCCATATCTGTGCTCAGTGTGCTGCATATATCTGTGCTCACACTGCTTTATTGTGGGGACTGGGGAGCAGCTGTATTATATAGGAGGAGTACAGTGCAGAGTTTTGCTATCAGTGACCACCAGTATACGTTGTCTGCCTGAAAAACACTCCATATCTGTGCTCAGTGTTCTGCATATATCTGTGCTCACACTGCTTTATTGTGGGGACAGGGGAGCAGCTGTATTATATAGGAGGGGTAGAGTGCAGAGTTTTGCTGACAGTGACCACCAGTGTACGTTGTCTGCCTGAAAAACACTCCATATCTGTGCTCAGTGTGCTGCATATATCTGTGCTCACACTGCTTTATTGTGGGGACAGGGGAGCAGCTGTATTATATAGGAGTACAGTGCAGAGTTTTGCTGACAGTGACCACCAGTGTACGTTGTCTGCCTGAAAAACCCTCCATATCTGTGCTCAGTGTGCTGCATATATCTGTGCTCACACTGCTTTATTGTGGGGACTGGGGACCAGCAGTATTATATAGGAGGAGTACAGTGCAGAGTTTAGCTGACAGTGACCACCAGTATACGTTGTCTGCCTGAAAAACACTCCATATCTGTGCTCAGTGTGCTGCATATATCTGTGCTCACACTGCTTTATTGTGGGGACTGGGGACCAGCAGTATTATATAGGAGGAGTACAGTGCAGAGTTTTGCTGACAGTGACCACCAGTGTACGTTTTCTGCTGAAAAACACTCCATATCTGTGCTCAGTGTGCTGCATAATTCTGTGCTCACATTGCTTAATTGTGGGGACTGGGGAGCAGCTGTATTATATAGGAGGAGTACAGTGCAGAGTTTTGCTGACAGTGACCACCAGTGTACGTTGTCTGCCTGAAAAACACTCCATATCTGTGCTCAGTGTGCTGCATATATCTGTGCTCACACTGCTTTATTGTGGGGACTGGGGAGCAGCTGTATTATATAGTAGGAGTACAGTGCAGAGTTTTGCTGACAGTGACCACCAGTATACGTTGTCTGCCTGAAAAACACTCCATATCTGTGCTCAGTGTTCTGCATATATCTGTGCTCACACTGCTTTATTGTGGGGACAGGGGAGCAGCTGTATTATATAGGAGGAGTAGAGTGCAGAGTTTTGCTGACAGTGACCACCAGTATACGTTGTCTGCCTGAAAAACACTCCATATCTGTGCTCAGTGTGCTGCATATATCTGTGCTCACACTGCTTTATTGTGGGGACTGGGGAGCAGCTGTATTATATAGGAGGAATACAGTGCAGAGTTTTGCTGACAGTGACCACCAGTATAAGTTGTCTGCCTGAAAAACACTCCATATCTGTGCTCAGTGTGCTGCATATATCTGTGCTCACACTGCTTTATTGTGGGGACAGGGGAGCAGCTGTATTATATAGGAGTACAGTGCAGAGTTTTGCTGACAGTGACCACCAGTGTACGTTGTCTGCCTGAAAAACACTCCATATCTGTGCTCAGTGTGCTGCATATATCTGTGCTCACACTGCTTTATTGTGGGGACTGGGGTGCAGCTGTATTATATAGGAGGAGTACAGTGCAGAGTTTTGCTGACAGTGACCACCAGTATACGTTGTCTGCCTGAAAAACACTCCATATCTGTGCTCAGTGTACTGCATATATCTGTGCTCACACTGCTTTATTGTGGGGACTGGGGAGCAGCTGTATTATATAGGAGGAGTACAGTGCAGAGTTTTGCTGACAGTGACCACCAGTATACGTTGTCTGCCTGAAAAACACTCCATATCTGTGCTCAGTGTGCTGCATATATCTGTGCTCACACTGCTTTATTGTGGGGACAGGGGAGCAGCTGTATTATATAGGAGGAGTACAGTGCAGAGTTTTGCTGACAGTGACCACCAGTGTACATTGTCTGCCTGAAAAACACTCCATATCTGTGCTCAGTGTGCTGCATATATCTGTGCTCACACTGCTTTATTGTGGGGACTTGGGAGCAGCTGTATTATATAGGAGGAGTACAGTGCAGAGTTTTGCTGACAGTGACCACCAGTATACGTTGTCTACCTGAAAAACACTCCATATCTGTGCTCAGTGTGCTGCATATATCTGTGCTCACACTGCTTTATTGTGGGGACTGGGGACCAGCAGTATTATATAGGAGGAGTACAGTGTAGAGTTTTGCTGACAGTGACCACCAGTATACGTTGTCTGCCTGAAATACATTCCATATCTGTGCTCCGTGTGCTGCATATATCTGTGCTCACACTGCTTAATTGTGGGGACTGGGGAGCAGCTGTATTATATAGGAGGAGTACAGTGTAGAGTTTTGCTGACAGTGACCACCAGTATACGTTGTCTGCCTGAAAAACACTCCATATCTGTGCTCAGTGTGCTGCATATATCTGTGCTCACACTGCTTTATTGTGGGGACTGGGGAGCAGCTGTATTATATAGGAGGAGTACAGTGCAGAGTTTTGCTGACAGTGACCACCAGTATACGTTGTCTGCCTGAATAACACTCCATATCTGTGCTCAGTGTGCTGCATATATCTGTGCTCACACTGCTTTATTGTGGGGACTGGGGAGCAGCTGTATTATATAGGAGGAGTACAGTGCAGAGTTTTGCTGACAGTGACCACCAGTATACGTTGTCTGCCTGAAAAACACTCCATATCTGTGCTCAGTGTTCTGCATATATCTGTGCTCACACTGCTTTATTGTGGGGACAGGGGAGCAGCTGTATTATATAGGAGGAGTAGAGTGCAGAGTTTTGCTGACAGTGACCACCAGTGTACGTTGTCTGCCTGAAAAACACTCCATATCTGTGCTCAGTGTGCTGCATATATCTGTGCTCACACTGCTTTATTGTGGGGACTGGGGAGCAGCTGTATTATATAGGAGGAGTACAGTGCAGAGTTTTGCTGACAGTGACCACCAGTATACGTTGTCTGCCTGAAAAACACTCCATATCTGTGCTCAGTGTGCTGCATATATCTGTGCTCACACTGCTTTATTGTGGGGACAGGGGAGCAGCTGTATTATAAAGGAGGAGTAGAGTGCAGAGTTTTGCTGACAGTGACCACCAGTATACGTTGTCTGCCTGAAAAACACTCCATATCTGTGCTCAGTGTGCTGCATATATCTGTGCTCACACTGCTTTATTGTGGGGACTGGGGAGCAGCTGTATTATATAGGAGGAGTACAGTGCAGAGTTTTGCTGACAGTGACCACCAGTATACGTTGTCTGCCTGAAAAACACTCCATATCTGTGCTCAGTGTGCTGCATATATCTGTGCTCACACTGCTTTATTGTGGGGACAGGGGAGCAGCTGTATTATATAGGAGTACAGTGCAGAGTTTTGCTGACAGTGACCACCAGTGTACGTTGTCTGCCTGAAAAACACTCCATATCTGTGCTCAGTGTGCTGCATATATCTGTGCTCACACTGCTTTATTGTGGGGACTGGGGACCAGCAGTATTATATAGGAGGAGTACAGTGCAAAGTTTTGCTGACAGTGACCACCAGTATACGTTGTCTGCCTGAAAAACACTCCATATCTGTGCTCAGTGTGCTGCATATATCTGTGCTCACACTGCTTTATTGTGGGGACTGGGGACCAGCAGTATTATATAGGAGGAGTACAGTGCAGAGTTTTGCTGACAGTGACCACCAGTTTACGTTTTCTGCTGAAAAACACTCCATATCTGTGCTCAGTGTGCTGCATAATTCTGTGCTCACATTGCTTAATTGTGGGGACTGGGGAGCAGCTGTATTATATAGGAGGAGTACAGTGCAGAGTTTTGCTGACAGTGACCACCAGTATACGTTGTCTGCCTGAAAAACACTCCATATCTGTGCTCAGTGTTCTGCATATATCTGTGCTCACACTGCTTTATTGTGGGGACAGGGGAGCAGCTGTATTATATAGGAGGAGTAGAGTGCAGAGTTTTGCTGACAGTGACCACCAGTATACGTTGTCTGCCTGAAAAACACTCCATATCTGTGCTCAGTGTGCTGCATATATCTGTGCTCACACTGCTTTATTGTGGGGACTGGGGAGCAGCTGTATTATATAGGAGGAATACAGTGCAGAGTTTTGCTGACAGTGACCACCAGTATACGTTGTCTGCCTGAAAAACACTCCATATCTGTGCTCAGTGTGCTGCATATATCTGTGCTCACACTGCTTTATTGTGGGGACAGGGGAGCAGCTGTATTATATAGGAGTACAGTGCAGAGTTTTGCTGACAGTGACCACCAGTGTACGTTGTCTGCCTGAAAAACACTCCATATCTGTGCTCAGTGTGCTGCATATATCTGTGCTCACACTGCTTTATTGTGGGGACTGGGGTGCAGCTGTATTATATAGGAGGAGTACAGTGCAGAGTTTAGCTGACAGTGACCACCAGTATACGTTGTCTGCCTGAAAAACACTCCATATCTGTGCTCAGTGTGCTGCATATATCTGTGCTCACACTGCTTTATTGTGGGGACTGGGGACCAGCATTATTATATAGGAGGAGTACAGTGCAGAGTTTTGCTGACAGTGACCACCAGTGTACGTTTTCTGCTGAAAAACACTCCATATCTGTGCTCAGTGTGCTGCATAATTCTGTGCTCACATTGCTTAATTGTGGGGACTGGGGAGCAGCTGTATTATATAGGAGGAGTACAGTGCAGAGTTTTGCTGACAGTGACCACCAGTGTACGTTGTCTGCCTGAAAAACACTCCATATCTGTGCTCAGTGTGCTGCATATATCTGTGCTCACACTGCTTTATTGTGGGGACTGGGGAGCAGCTGTATTATATAGGAGGAGTAGAGTGCAGAGTTTTGCTGACAGTGACCACCAGTATACGTTGTCTGCCTGAAAAACACTCCATATCTGTGCTCAGTGTGCTGCATATATCTGTGCTCACACTGCTTTATTGTGGGGACTGGGGAGCAGCTGTATTATATAGGAGGAATACAGTGCAGAGTTTTGCTGACAGTGACCACCAGTATACGTTGTCTGCCTGAAAAACACTCCATATCTGTGCTCAGTGTGCTGCATATATCTGTGCTCACACTGCTTTATTGTGGGGACAGGGGAGCAGCTGTATTATATAGGAGTACAGTGCAGAGTTTTGCTGACAGTGACCACCAGTGTACGTTGTCTGCCTGAAAAACACTCCATATCTGTGCTCAGTGTGCTGCATATATCTGTGCTCACACTGCTTTATTGTGGGGACTGGGGTGCAGCTGTATTATATAGGAGGAGTACAGTGCAGAGTTTTGCTGACAGTGACCACCAGTATACGTTGTCTGCCTGAAAAACACTCCATATCTGTGCTCAGTGTACTGCATATATCTGTGCTCACACTGCTTTATTGTGGGGACTGGGGAGCAGCTGTATTATATAGGAGGAGTACAGTGCAGAGTTTTGCTGACAGTGACCACCAGTATACGTTGTCTGCCTGAAAAACACTCCATATCTGTGCTCAGTGTGCTGCATATATCTGTGCTCACACTGCTTTATTGTGGGGACAGGGGAGCAGCTGTATTATATAGGAGGAGTACAGTGCAGAGTTTTGCTGACAGTGACCACCAGTGTACATTGTCTGCCTGAAAAACACTCCATATCTGTGCTCAGTGTGCTGCATATATCTGTGCTCACACTGCTTTATTGTGGGGACTTGGGAGCAGCTGTATTATATAGGAGGAGTACAGTGCAGAGTTTTGCTGACAGTGACCACCAGTATACGTTGTCTACCTGAAAAACACTCCATATCTGTGCTCAGTGTGCTGCATATATCTGTGCTCACACTGCTTTATTGTGGGGACTGGGGACCAGCAGTATTATATAGGAGGAGTACAGTGTAGAGTTTTGCTGACAGTGACCACCAGTATACGTTGTCTGCCTGAAATACATTCCATATCTGTGCTCCGTGTGCTGCATATATCTGTGCTCACACTGCTTAATTGTTGGGACTGGGGAGCAGCTGTATTATATAGGAGGAGTACAGTGCAGAGTTTTGCTGACAGTGACCACCAGTATACGTTGTCTGCCTGAAAAACACTCCATATCTGTGCTCAGTGTGCTGCATATATCTGTGCTCACACTGCTTTATTGTGGGGACTGGGGAGCAGCTGTATTATATAGGAGGAGTACAGTGCAGAGTTTTGCTGACAGTGACCACCAGTATACATTGTCTGCCTGAATAACACTCCATATCTGTGCTCAGTGTGCTGCATATATCTGTGCTCACACTGCTTTATTGTGGGGACTGGGGAGCAGCTGTATTATATAGGAGGAGTACAGTGCAGAGTTTTGCTGACAGTGACCACCAGTGTACGTTTTCTGCTGAAAAACACTCCATATCTGTGCTCAGTGTGCTGCATAATTCTGTGCTCACATTGCTTAATTGTGGGGACTGGGGAGCAGCTGTATTATATAGGAGGAGTACAGTGCAGAGTTTTGCTGACAGTGACCACCAGTGTACGTTGTCTGCCTGAAAAACACTCCATATCTGTGCTCAGTGTGCTGCATATATCTGTGCTCACACTGCTTTATTGTGGGGACTGGGGAGCAGCTGTATTATATAGGAGGAGTACAGTGCAGAGTTTTGCTGACAGTGACCACCAGTATACGTTGTCTGCCTGAAAAACACTCCATATCTGTGCTCAGTGTTCTGCATATATCTGTGCTCACACTGCTTTATTGTGGGGACAGGGGAGCAGCTGTATTATATAGGAGGAGTAGAGTGCAGAGTTTTGCTGACAGTGACCACCAGTATATGTTGTCTGCCTGAAAAACACTCCATATCTGTGCTCAGTGTGCTGCATATATCTGTGCTCACACTGCTTTATTGTGGGGACTGGGGAGCAGCTGTATTATATAGGAGGAGTACAGTGCAGAGTTTTGCTGACAGTGACCACCAGTATACGTTGTCTGCCTGAAAAACACTCCATATCTGTGCTCAGTGTGCTGCATATATCTGTGCTCACACTGCTTTATTGAGGGGACAGGGGAGCAGCTGTATTATATAGGAGTACAGTGCAGAGTTTTGCTGACAGTGACCACCAGTGTACGTTGTCTGCCTGAAAAACACTCCATATCTGTGCTCAGTGTGCTGCATATATCTGTGCTCACACTGCTTTATTGTGGGGACTGGGGTGCAGCTGTATTATATAGGAGGAGTACAGTGCAGAGTTTTGCTGACAGTGACCACCAGTATACGTTGTCTGCCTGAAAAACACTCCATATCTGTGCTCAGTGTACTGCATATATCTGTGCTCACACTGCTTTATTGTGGGGACTGGGGAGCAGCTGTATTATATAGGAGGAGTACAGTGCAGAGTTTTGCTGACAGTGACCACCAGTATACATTGTCTGCCTGAAAAACACTCCATATCTGTGCTCAGTGTGCTGCATATATCTGTGCTCACACTGCTTTATTGTGGGGACAGGGGAGCAGCTGTATTATATAGGAGGAGTACAGTGCAGAGTTTTGCTGACAGTGACCACCAGTGTACGTTGTCTGCCTGAAAAACACTCCATTTCTGTGCTCAGTGTGCTGCATATATCTGTGCTCACACTGCTTTATTGTGGGGACTGGGGTGCAGCTGTATTATATAGGAGGAGTACAGTGCAGAGTTTTGCTGACAGTGACCACCAGTATACGTTGTCTGCCTGAAAAACACTCCATATCTGTGCTCAGTGTACTGCATATATCTGTGCTCACACTGCTTTATTGTGGGGACTGGGGAGCAGCTGTATTATATAGGAGGAGTACAGTGCAGAGTTTTGCTGACAGTGACCACCAGTATACGTTGTCTGCCTGAAAAACACTCCATATCTGTGCTCAGTGTGCTGCATATATCTGTGCTCACACTGCTTTATTGTGGGGACAGGGGAGCAGCTGTATTATATAGGAGGAGTACAGTGCAGAGTTTTGCTGACAGTGACCACCAGTGTACATTGTCTGCCTGAAAAACACTCCATATCTGTGCTCAGTGTGCTGCATATATCTGTGCTCACACTGCTTTATTGTGGGGACTTGGGAGCAGCTGTATTATATAGGAGGAGTACAGTGCAGAGTTTTGCTGACAGTGACCACCAGTATACGTTGTCTACCTGAAAAACACTCCATATCTGTGCTCAGTGTGCTGCATATATCTGTGCTCACACTGCTTTATTGTGGGGACTGGGGACCAGCAGTATTATATAGGAGGAGTACAGTGTAGAGTTTTGCTGACAGTGACCACCAGTATACGTTGTCTGCCTGAAATACATTCCATATCTGTGCTCCGTGTGCTGCATATATCTGTGCTCACACTGCTTAATTGTGGGGACTGGGGAGCAGCTGTATTATATAGGAGGAGTACAGTGCAGAGTTTTGCTGACAGTGACCACCAGTATACGTTGTCTGCCTGAAAAACACTCCATATCTGTGCTCAGTGTGCTGCATATATCTGTGCTCACACTGCTTTATTGTGGGGACTGGGGAGCAGCTGTATTATATAGGAGGAGTACAGTGCAGAGTTTTGCTGACAGTGACCACCAGTATACGTTGTCTGCCTGAATAACACTCCATATCTGTGCTCAGTGTGTTGCATATATCTGTGCTCACACTGCTTTATTGTGGGGACTGGGGAGCAGCTGTATTATATAGGAGGAGTACAGTGCAGAGTTTTGCTGACAGTGACCACCAGTATACGTTGTCTGCCTGAAAAACACTCCATATCTGTGCTCAGTGTTCTGCATATATCTGTGCTCACACTGCTTTATTGTGGGGACAGGGGAGCAGCTGTATTATATAGGAGGAGTAGAGTGCAGAGTTTTGCTGACAGTGACCACCAGTGTACGTTGTCTGCCTGAAAAACACTCCATATCTGTGCTCAGTGTGCAGCATATATCTGTGCTCACACTGCTTTATTGTGGGGACTGGGGAGCAGCTGTATTATATAGGAGGAGTACAGTGCAGAGTTTTGCTGACAGTGACCACCAGTATACGTTGTCTGCCTGAAAAACACTCCATATCTGTGCTCAGTGTGCTGCATATATCTGTGCTCACACTGCTTTATTGTGGGGACAGGGGAGCAGCTGTATTATAAAGGAGGAGTAGAGTGCAGAGTTTTGCTGACAGTGACCACCAGTATACGTTGTCTGCCTGAAAAACACTCCATATCTGTGCTCAGTGTGCTGCATATATCTGTGCTCACACTGCTTTATTGTGGGGACTGGGGAGCAGCTGTATTATATAGGAGGAGTACAGTGCAGAGTTTTGCTGACAGTGACCACCAGTATACGTTGTCTGCCTGAAAAACACTCCATATCTGTGCTCAGTGTGCTGCATATATCTGTGCTCACACTGCTTTATTGTGGGGACAGGGGAGCAGCTGTATTATATAGGAGTACAGTGCAGAGTTTTGCTGACAGTGACCACCAGTGTACGTTGTCTGCCTGAAAAACATTCCATATCTGTGCTCAGTGTGCTGCATATATCTGTGCTCACACTGCTTTATTGTGGGGACTGGGGACCAGCAGTATTATATAGGAGGAGTACAGTGCAAAGTTTTGCTGACAGTGACCACCAGTATACGTTGTCTGCCTGAAAAACACTCCATATCTGTGCTCAGTGTGCTGCATATATCTGTGCTCACACTGCTTTATTGTGGGGACTGGGGACCAGCAGTATTATATAGGAGGAGTACAGTGCAGAGTTTTGCTGACAGTGACCACCAGTGTACGTTTTCTGCTGAAAAACACTCCATATCTGTGCTCAGTGTGCTGCATAATTCCGTGCTCACATTGCTTAATTGTGGGGACTGGGGAGCAGCTGTATTATATAGGAGGAGTACAGTGCAGAGTTTTGCTGACAGTGACCACCAGTGTACGTTGTCTGCCTGAAAAACACTCCATATCTGTGCTCAGTGTGCTGCATATATCTGTGCTCACACTGCTTTATTGTGGGGACTGGGGAGCAGCTGTATTATATAGGAGGAGTACAGTGCAGAGTTTTGCTGACAGTGACCACCAGTATACGTTGTCTGCCTGAAAAACACTCCATATCTGTGCTCAGTGTTCTGCATATATCTGTGCTCACACTGCTTTATTGTGGGGACAGGGGAGCAGCTGTATTATATAGGAGGAGTAGAGTGCAGAGTTTTGCTGACAGTGACCACCAGTATACGTTGTCTGCCTGAAAAACACTCCATATCTGTGCTCAGTGTGCTGCATATATCTGTGCTCACACTGCTTTATTGTGGGGACTGGGGAGCAGCTGTATTATATAGGAGGAATACAGTGCAGAGTTTTGCTGACAGTGACCACCAGTATACGTTGTCTGCCTGAAAAACACTCCATATCTGTGCTCAGTGTGCTGCATATATCTGTGCTCACACTGCTTTATTGTGGGGACAGGGGAGCAGCTGTATTATATAGGAGTACAGTGCAGAGTTTTGCTGACAGTGACCACCAGTGTACGTTGTCTGCCTGAAAAACACTCCATATCTGTGCTCAGTGTGCTGCATATATCTGTGCTCACACTGCTTTATTGTGGGGACTGGGGTGCAGCTGTATTATATAGGAGGAGTACAGTGCAGAGTTTAGCTGACAGTGACCACCAGTATACGTTGTCTGCCTGAAAAACACTCCATATCTGTGCTCAGTGTGCTGCATATATCTGTGCTCACACTGCTTTATTGTGGGGACTGGGGACCAGCTGTATTATATAGGAGGAGTACAGTGCAGAGTTTTGCTGACAGTGACCACCAGTGTACGTTTTCTGCCTGAAAAACACTCCATATCTGTGCTCAGTGTGCTGCATAATTCTGTGCTCACATTGCTTAATTGTGGGGACTGGGGAGCAGCTGTATTATATAGGAGGAGTACAGTGCAGAGTTTTGCTGACAGTGACCACCAGTGTACGTTGTCTGCCTGAAAAACACTCCATATCTGTGCTCAGTGTGCTGCATATATCTGTGCTCACACTGCTTTATTGTGGGGACTGGGGAGCAGCTGTATTATATAGGAGGAGTAGAGTGCAGAGTTTTGCTGACAGTGACCACCAGTATACGTTGTCTGCCTGAAAAACACTCCATATCTGTGCTCAGTGTGCTGCATATATCTGTGCTCACACTGCTTTATTGTGGGGACTGGGGAGCAGCTGTATTATATAGGAGGAATACAGTGCAGAGTTTTGCTGACAGTGACCACCAGTATACGTTGTCTGCCTGAAAAACACTCCATATCTGTGCTCAGTGTGCTGCATATATCTGTGCTCACACTGCTTTATTGTGGGGACAGGGGAGCAGCTGTATTATATAGGAGTACAGTGCAGAGTTTTGCTGACAGTGACCACCAGTGTACGTTGTCTGCCTGAAAAACACTCCATATCTGTGCTCAGTGTGCTGCATATATCTGTGCTCACACTGCTTTATTGTGGGGACTGGGGTGCAGCTGTATTATATAGGAGGAGTACAGTGCAGAGTTTTGCTGACAGTGACCACCAGTATACGTTGTCTGCCTGAAAAACACTCCATATCTGTGCTCAGTGTACTGCATATATCTGTGCTCACACTGCTTTATTGTGGGGACTGGGGAGCAGCTGTATTATATAGGAGGAGTACAGTGCAGAGTTTTGCTGACAGTGACCACCAGTATACGTTGTCTGCCTGAAAAACACTCCATATCTGTGCTCAGTGTGCTGCATATATCTGTGCTCACACTGCTTTATTGTGGGGACAGGGGAGCAGCTGTATTATATAGGAGGAGTACAGTGCAGAGTTTTGCTGACAGTGACCACCAGTGTACATTGTCTGCCTGAAAAACACTCCATATCTGTGCTCAGTGTGCTGCATATATCTGTGCTCACACTGCTTTATTGTGGGGACTTGGGAGCAGCTGTATTATATAGGAGGAGTACAGTGCAGAGTTTTGCTGACAGTGACCACCAGTATACGTTGTCTACCTGAAAAACAATCCATATCTGTGCTCAGTGTGCTGCATATATCTGTGCTCACACTGCTTTATTGTGGGGACTGGGGACCAGCAGTATTATATAGGAGGAGTACAGTGTAGAGTTTTGCTGACAGTGACCACCAGTATACGTTGTCTGCCTGAAATACATTCCATATCTGTGCTCCGTGTGCTGCATATATCTGTGCTCACACTGCTTAATTGTGGGGACTGGGGAGCAGCTGTATTATATAGGAGGAGTACAGTGCAGAGTTTTGCTGACAGTGACCACCAGTATACGTTGTCTGCCTGAAAAACACTCCATATCTGTGCTCAGTGTGCTGCATATATCTGTGCTCACACTGCTTTATTGTGGGGACTGGGGAGCAGCTGTATTATATAGGAGGAGTACAGTGCAGAGTTTTGCTGACAGTGACCACCAGTATACATTGTCTGCCTGAATAACACTCCATATCTGTGCTCAGTGTGCTGCATATATCTGTGCTCACACTGCTTTATTGTGGGGACTGGGGAGCAGCTGTATTATATAGGAGGAGTACAGTGCAGAGTTTTGCTGACAGTGACCACCAGTGTACGTTTTCTGCTGAAAAACACTCCATATCTGTGCTCAGTGTGCTGCATAATTCTGTGCTCACATTGCTTAATTGTGGGGACTGGGGAGCAGCTGTATTATATAGGAGGAGTACAGTGCAGAGTTTTGCTGACAGTGACCACCAGTGTACGTTGTCTGCCTGAAAAACACTCCATATCTGTGCTCAGTGTGCTGCATATATCTGTGCTCACACTGCTTTATTGTGGGGACTGGGGAGCAGCTGTATTATATAGGAGGAGTACAGTGCAGAGTTTTGCTGACAGTGACCACCAGTATACGTTGTCTGCCTGAAAAACACTCCATATCTGTGCTCAGTGTTCTGCATATATCTGTGCTCACACTGCTTTATTGTGGGGACAGGGGAGCAGCTGTATTATATAGGAGGAGTAGAGTGCAGAGTTTTGCTGACAGTGACCACCAGTATATGTTGTCTGCCTGAAAAACACTCCATATCTGTGCTCAGTGTGCTGCATATATCTGTGCTCACACTGCTTTATTGTGGGGACTGGGGAGCAGCTGTATTATATAGGAGGAATACAGTGCAGAGTTTTGCTGACAGTGACCACCAGTATACGTTGTCTGCCTGAAAAACACTCCATATCTGTGCTCAGTGTGCTGCATATATCTGTGTTCACACTGCTTTATTGTGGGGACAGGGGAGCAGCTGTATTATATAGGAGTACAGTGCAGAGTTTTGCTGACAGTGACCACCAGTGTACGTTGTCTGCCTGAAAAACACTCCATATCTGTGCTCAGTGTGCTGCATATATCTGTGCTCACACTGCTTTATTGTGGGGACTGGGGTGCAGCTGTATTATATAGGAGGAGTACAGTGCAGAGTTTTGCTGACAGTGACCACCAGTATACGTTGTCTGCCTGAAAAACACTCCATATCTGTGCTCAGTGTACTGCATATATCTGTGCTCACACTGCTTTATTGTGGGGACTGGGGAGCAGCTGTATTATATAGGAGGAGTACAGTGCAGAGTTTTGCTGACAGTGACCACCAGTATACGTTGTCTGCCTGAAAAACACTCCATATCTGTGCTCAGTGTGCTGCATATATCTGTGCTCACACTGCTTTATTGTGGGGACAGGGGAGCAGCTGTATTATATAGGAGGAGTACAGTGCAGAGTTTTGCTGACAGTGACCACCAGTGTACATTGTCTGCCTAAAAAACACTCCATATCTGTGCTCAGTGTGCTGCATATATCTGTGCTCACACTGCTTTATTGTGGGGACTTGGGAGCAGCTGTATTATATAGGAGGAGTACAGTGCAGAGTTTTGCTGACAGTGACCACCAGTATACGTTGTCTACCTGAAAAACACTCCATATCTGTGCTCAGTGTGCTGCATATATCTGTGCTCACACTGCTTTATTGTGGGGACTGGGGACCAGCAGTATTATATAGGAGGAGTACAGTGTAGAGTTTTGCTGACAGTGACCACCAGTATACGTTGTCTGCCTGAATAACACTCCATATCTGTGCTCAGTGTGCTGCATATATCTGTGCTCACACTGCTTTATTGTGGGGACTGGGGAGCAGCTGTATTATATAGGAGGAGTACAGTGCAGAGTTTTGCTGACAGTGACCACCAGTATACGTTGTCTGCCTGAAAAACACTCCATATCTGTGCTCAGTGTTCTGCATATATCTGTGCTCACACTGCTTTATTGTGGGGACAGGGGAGCAGCTGTATTATATAGGAGGAGTAGAGTGCAGAGTTTTGCTGACAGTGACCACCAGTGTACGTTGTCTGCCTGAAAAACACTCCATATCTGTGCTCAGTGTGCTGCATATATCTGTGCTCACACTGCTTAATTGTGGGGACTGGGGAGCAGCTGTATTATATAGGAGGAGTACAGTGCAGAGTTTTGCTGACAGTGACCACCAGTATACGTTGTCTGCCTGAAAAACACTCCATATCTGTGCTCAGTGTGCTGCATATATCTGTGCTCACACTGCTTTATTGTGGGGACTGGGGACCAGCAGTATTATATAGGAGGAGTACAGTGCAGAGTTTTGCTGACAGTGACCACCAGTATACGTTGTCTGCCTGAAAAACACTCCATATCTGTGCTCAGTGTGCTGCATATATCTGTGCTCACACTGCTTTATTGTGGGGACTGGGGACCAGCAGTATTATATAGGAGGAGTACAGTGCAGAGTTTTGCTGACAGTGACCACCAGTATACGTTGTCTGCCTGAAAAACACTCCATATATGTGCTCAGTGTGCTGCATATATCTGTGCTCACACTGCTTTATTGTGGGGACTGGGGAGCAGCTGTATTATATAGGAGGAGTAGAGTGCAGAGTTTTGCTGACAGTGACCACCAGTGTACGTTGTCTGCCTGAAAAACACTCCATATCTGTGCTCAGTGTGCTGCATATATCTGTGCTCACACTGCTTTATTGTGGGGACTGGGGAGCAGCTGTATTATATAGGAGGAGTACAGTGCAGAGTTTTGCTGACAGTGACCACCAGTGTACGTTTTCTGCTGAAAAACACTCCATATCTGTGCTCAGTGTGCTGCATAATTCTGTGCTCACATTGCTTAATTGTGGGGACTGGGGAGCAGCTGTATTATATAGGAGGAGTACAGTGCAGAGTTTTGCTGACAGTGACCACCAGTGTACGTTGTCTGCCTGAAAAACACTCCATATCTGTGCTCAGTGTGCTGCATATATCTGTGCTCACACTGCTTTATTGTGGGGACTGGGGAGCAGCTGTATTATATAGGAGGAGTAGAGTGCAGAGTTTTGCTGACAGTGACCACCAGTATACGTTGTCTGCCTGAAAAACACTCCATATCTGTGCTCAGTGTGCTGCATATATCTGTGCTCACACTGCTTTATTGTGGGGACTGGGGAGCAGCTGTATTATATAGGAGGAATACAGTGCAGAGTTTTGCTGACAGTGACCACCAGTATACGTTGTCTGCCTGAAAAACACTCCATATCTGTGCTCAGTGTTCTGCATATATCTGTGCTCACACTGCTTTATTGTGGGGACAGGGGAGCAGCTGTATTATATAGGAGGAGTAGAGTGCAGAGTTTTGCTGACAGTGACCACCAGTGTACGTTGTCTGCCTGAAAAACACTCCATATCTGTGCTCAGTGTGCTGCATATATCTGTGCTCACACTGCTTTATTGTGGGGACTGGGGAGCAGCTGTATTATATAGGAGGAGTACAGTGCAGAGTTTTGCTGACAGTGACCACCAGTATACGTTGTCTGCCTGAAAAACACTCCATATCTGTGCTCAGTGTGCTGCATATATCTGTGCTCACACTGCTTTATTGTGGGGACAGGGGAGCAGCTGTATTATATAGGAGGAGTAGAGTGCAGAGTTTTGCTGACAGTGACCACCAGTATACGTTGTCTGCCTGAAAAACACTCCATATCTGTGCTCAGTGTGCTGCATATATCTGTGCTCACACTGCTTTATTGTGGGGACTGGGGACCAGCAGTATTATATAAGAGGAGTATAGTGCAGATATTTGCTGACAGTGACCACCAGTATACGTTGTCTGCCTGAAAAACACTCCATATCTGTGCTCAGTGTGCTGCATATATCTGTGCTCACACTGCTTTATTGTGGGGACTGGGGACCAGCAGTATTATATAGGAGGAGTACAGTGCAGAGTTTTGCTGACAGTGACCACCAGTATACGTTGTCTGCCTGAAAAACACTCCATATCTGTGCTCAGTGTGCTGCATATATCTGTGCTCACACTGCTTTATTGTGGGGACTGGGGACCAGCAGAATTATATAGGAGGAGTACAGTGCAGAGTTTTGCTGACAGTGACCACCAGTGTACGTTGTCTGCTGAAAAATACTCCATATCTGTGCTCAGTGTGCTGCATATATCTGTGCTCACATTGCTTAATTGTGGGGACTGGGGAGCAGCTGTATTATATAGGAGGAGTACAGTGCAGAGTTTTGCTGACAGTGACCAGCTTTATACATTGTCTGCCTGAAAAACACTCCATATCTGTGCTCAGTGTGCTGCATATATCTGTGCTCACACTGCTTAATTGTGGGGACTGGAGAGCAGCTGTATTATATAGGAGTACAGTGCAGAGTTTTGCTGACAGTGACCACCAGTATACGTTGTCTGCCTGAATAACACTCCATATCTGTGCTCAGTGTGCTGCATATATCTGTGCTCACACTGCTTTATTGTGGGGACTGGGGAGCAGCTGTATTATATAGGAGTACAGTGCAGAGTTTTGCTGACAGTGACCACCAGTATACGTTGTCTGCCTGAAAAACACTCCATATCTGTGCTCAGTGTTCTGCATATATCTGTGCTCACACTGCTTTATTGTGGGGACAGGGGAGCAGCTGTATTATATAGGAGGGGTAGAGTGCAGAGTTTTGCTGACAGTGACCAGCAGTGTACGTTGTCTGCCTGAAAAACACTCCATATCTGTGCTCAGTGTGCTGCATATATCTGTGCTCACACTGCTTTATTGTGGGGACTGGGGAGCACCTGTATTATATAGGAGGAGTAGAGTGCAGAGTTTTGCTGACAGTGACCACCAGTATACGTTGTCTGCCTGAAAAACACTCCATATCTGTGCTCAGTGTGCTGCATATATCTGTGCTCACACTGCTTTATTGTGGGGACTGGGGACCAGCAGTATTATATAGGAGGAGTACAGTGCAGAGTTTTGCTGACAGTGACCACCAGTATACGTTGTCTGCCTGAAAAACACTCCATATCTGTGCTCAGTGTGCTGCATATATCTGTGCTCACACTGCTTTATTGTGGGGACTGGGGACCAGCAGTATTATATAGGAGGAGTACAGTGCAGAGTTTTGCTGACAGTGACCACCAGTGTACGTTGTCTGCTGAAAAACACTCCATATCTGTGCTCAGTGTGCTGCATATATCTGTGCTCACATTGCTTAATTGTGGGGACTGGGGAGCAGCTGTATTATATAGGAGGAGTACAGTGCAGAGTTTTGCTGACAGTGACCAGCTTTATACGTTGTCTGCCTGAAAAACACTCCATATCTGTGCTCAGTGTGCTGCATATATCTGTGCTCACACTGCTTTATTGTGGGGACTGGGGAGCAGCTGTATTATATAGGAGGAGTACAGTGCAGAGTTTTGCTGACAGTGACCACCAGTATACGTTGTCTGCCTGAAAAACACTCCATATCTGTGCTCAGTGTTCTGCATATATCTGTGCTCACACTGCTTTATTGTGGGGACAGGGGAGCAGCTGTATTATATAGGAGGAGTAGAGTGCAGAGTTTTGCTGACAGTGACCACCAGTGTACGTTGTCTGCCTGAAAAACACTCCATATCTGTGCTCAGTGTGCTGCATATATCTGTGCTCACACTGCTTAATTGTGGGGACTGGGGAGCAGCTGTATTATATAGGAGGAGTACAGTGCAGAGTTTTGCTGACAGTGACCACCAGTATACGTTGTCTGCCTGAAAAACACTCCATATCTGTGCTCAGTGTGCTGCATATATCTGTGCTCACACTGCTTTATTGTGGGGACAGGGGAGCAGCTGTATTATATAGGAGTACAGTGCAGAGTTTTGCTGACAGTGACCACCAGTGTACGTTGTCTGCCTGAAAAACACTCCATATCTGTGCTCAGTGTGCTGCATATATCTGTGCTCACACTGCTTTATTGTGGGGACTGGGGACCAGCAGTATTATATAGGAGGAGTACAGTGCAGAGTTTTGCTGACAGTGACCACCAGTATACGTTGTCTGCCTGAAAAACACTCCATATCTGTGCTCAGTGTGCTGCATATATCTGTGCTCACACTGCTTTATTGTGGGGACTGGGGACCAGCAGTATTATATAGGAGGAGTACAGTGCAGAGTTTTGCTGACAGTGACCACCAGTATACGTTGTCTGCCTGAAAAACACTCCATATCTGTGCTCAGTGTGCTGCATATATCTGTGCTCACACTGCTTTATTGTGGGGACTGGGGAGCAGCTGTATTATATAGGAGGAGTAGAGTGCAGAGTTTTGCTGACAGTGACCACCAGTGTACGTTGTCTGCCTGAAAAACACTCCATATCTGTGCTCAGTGTGCTGCATATATCTGTGCTCACACTGCTTTATTGTGGGGACTGGGGAGCAGCTGTATTATATAGGAGGAGTACAGTGCAGAGTTTTGCTGACAGTGACCACCAGTGTACGTTTTCTGCTGAAAAACACTCCATATCTGTGCTCAGTGTGCTGCATAATTCTGTGCTCACATTGCTTAATTGTGGGGACTGGGGAGCAGCTGTATTATATAGGAGGAGTACAGTGCAGAGTTTTGCTGACAGTGACCACCAGTGTACGTTGTCTGCCTGAAAAACACTCCATATCTGTGCTCAGTGTGCTGCATATATCTGTGCTCACACTGCTTTATTGTGGGGACTGGGGAGCAGCTGTATTATATAGGAGGAGTAGAGTGCAGAGTTTTGCTGACAGTGACCACCAGTATACGTTGTCTGCCTGAAAAACACTCCATATCTGTGCTCAGTGTGCTGCATATATCTGTGCTCACACTGCTTTATTGTGGGGACTGGGGAGCAGCTGTATTATATAGGAGGAATACAGTGCAGAGTTTTGCTGACAGTGACCACCAGTATACGTTGTCTGCCTGAAAAACACTCCATATCTGTGCTCAGTGTTCTGCATATATCTGTGCTCACACTGCTTTATTGTGGGGACAGGGGAGCAGCTGTATTATATAGGAGGAGTAGAGTGCAGAGTTTTGCTGACAGTGACCACCAGTGTACGTTGTCTGCCTGAAAAACACTCCATATCTGTGCTCAGTGTGCTGCATATATCTGTGCTCACACTGCTTTATTGTGGGGACTGGGGAGCAGCTGTATTATATAGGAGGAGTACAGTGCAGAGTTTTGCTGACAGTGACCACCAGTATACGTTGTCTGCCTGAAAAACACTCCATATCTGTGCTCAGTGTGCTGCATATATCTGTGCTCACACTGCTTTATTGTGGGGACAGGGGAGCAGCTGTATTATATAGGAGGAGTAGAGTGCAGAGTTTTGCTGACAGTGACCACCAGTATACGTTGTCTGCCTGAAAAACACTCCATATCTGTGCTCAGTGTGCTGCATATATCTGTGCTCACACTGCTTTATTGTGGGGACTGGGGACCAGCAGTATTATATAAGAGGAGTATAGTGCAGATATTTGCTGACAGTGACCACCAGTATACGTTGTCTGCCTGAAAAACACTCCATATCTGTGCTCAGTGTGCTGCATATATCTGTGCTCACACTGCTTTATTGTGGGGACTGGGGACCAGCAGTATTATATAGGAGGAGTACAGTGCAGAGTTTTGCTGACAGTGACCACCAGTATACGTTGTCTGCCTGAAAAACACTCCATATCTGTGCTCAGTGTGCTGCATATATCTGTGCTCACACTGCTTTATTGTGGGGACTGGGGACCAGCAGAATTATATAGGAGGAGTACAGTGCAGAGTTTTGCTGACAGTGACCACCAGTGTACGTTGTCTGCTGAAAAATACTCCATATCTGTGCTCAGTGTGCTGCATATATCTGTGCTCACATTGCTTAATTGTGGGGACTGGGGAGCAGCTGTATTATATAGGAGGAGTACAGTGCAGAGTTTTGCTGACAGTGACCAGCTTTATACATTGTCTGCCTGAAAAACACTCCATATCTGTGCTCAGTGTGCTGCATATATCTGTGCTCACACTGCTTAATTGTGGGGACTGGAGAGCAGCTGTATTATATAGGAGTACAGTGCAGAGTTTTGCTGACAGTGACCACCAGTATACGTTGTCTGCTTGAAAAACACTCCATATCTGTGCTCAGTGTGCTGCATAATTCTGTGCTCACACTGCTTTATTGTGGGGACTGGGGAGCAGCTGTATTATATAGGAGGAGTACAGTGCAGAGTTTTGCTGACAGTGACCACCAGTATACGTTGTCTGCCTGAATAACACTCCATATCTGTGCTCAGTGTGCTGCATATATCTGTGCTCACACTGCTTTATTGTGGGGACTGGGGAGCAGCTGTATTATATAGGAGTACAGTGCAGAGTTTTGCTGACAGTGACCACCAGTATACGTTGTCTGCCTGAAAAACACTCCATATCTGTGCTCAGTGTTCTGCATATATCTGTGCTCACACTGCTTTATTGTGGGGACAGGGGAGCAGCTGTATTATATAGGAGGGGTAGAGTGCAGAGTTTTGCTGACATTGACCAGCAGTGTACGTTGTCTGCCTGAAAAACACTCCATATCTGTGCTCAGTGTGCTGCATATATCTGTGCTCACACTGCTTTATTGTGGGGACTGGGGAGCACCTGTATTATATAGGAGGAGTAGAGTGCAGAGTTTTGCTGACAGTGACCACCAGTATACGTTGTCTGCCTGAAAAACACTCCATATCTGTGCTCAGTGTGCTGCATATATCTGTGCTCACACTGCTTTATTGTGGGGACTGGGGACCAGCAGTATTATATAGGAGGAGTACAGTGCAGAGTTTTGCTGACAGTGACCACCAGTATACGTTGTCTGCCTGAAAAACACTCCATATCTGTGCTCAGTGTGCTGCATATATCTGTGCTCACACTGCTTTATTGTGGGGACTGGGGACCAGCAGTATTATATAGGAGGAGTACAGTGCAGAGTTTTGCTGACAGTGACCACCAGTGTACGTTGTCTGCTGAAAAACACTCCATATCTGTGCTCAGTGTGCTGCATATATCTGTGCTCACATTGCTTAATTGTGGGGACTGGGGAGCAGCTGTATTATATAGGAGGAGTACAGTGCAGAGTTTTGCTGACAGTGACCAGCTTTATACGTTGTCTGCCTGAAAAACACTCCATATCTGTGCTCAGTGTGCTGCATATATCTGTGCTCACACTGCTTTATTGTGGGGACTGGGGAGCAGCTGTATTATATAGGAGGAGTACAGTGCAGAGTTTTGCTGACAGTGACCACCAGTATACGTTGTCTGCCTGAATAACACTCCATATCTGTGCTCAGTGTGCTGCATATATCTGTGCTCACACTGCTTTATTGTGGGGACTGGGGAGCAGCTGTATTATATAGGAGTACAGTGCAGAGTTTTGCTGACAGTGACCACCAGTATACGTTGTCTGCCTGAAAAACACTCCATATCTGTGCTCAGTGTTCTGCATATATCTGTGCTCACACTGCTTTATTGTGGGGACAGGGGAGCAGCTGTATTATATAGGAGGGGTAGAGTGCAGAGTTTTGCTGACAGTGACCAGCAGTGTACGTTGTCTGCCTGAAAAACACTCCATATCTGTGCTCAGTGTGCTGCATATATCTGTGCTCACACTGCTTTATTGTGGGGACTGGGGAGCACCTGTATTATATAGGAGGAGTAGAGTGCAGAGTTTTGCTGACAGTGACCACCAGTATACGTTGTCTGCCTGAAAAACACTCCATATCTGTGCTCAGTGTGCTGCATATATCTGTGCTCACACTGCTTTATTGTGGGGACTGGGGACCAGCAGTATTATATAGGAGGAGTACAGTGCAGAGTTTTGCTGACAGTGACCACCAGTATACGTTGTCTGCCTGAAAAACACTCCATATCTGTGCTCAGTGTGCTGCATATATCTGTGCTCACACTGCTTTATTGTGGGGACTGGGGACCAGCAGTATTATATAGGAGGAGTACAGTGCAGAGTTTTGCTGACAGTGACCACCAGTGTACGTTGTCTGCTGAAAAACACTCCATATCTGTGCTCAGTGTGCTGCATATATCTGTGCTCACATTGCTTAATTGTGGGGACTGGGGAGCAGCTGTATTATATAGGAGGAGTACAGTGCAGAGTTTTGCTGACAGTGACCAGCTTTATACGTTGTCTGCCTGAAAAACACTCCATATCTGTGCTCAGTGTGCTGCATATATCTGTGCTCACACTGCTTTATTGTGGGGACTGGGGAGCACCTGTATTATATAGGAGGAGTAGAGTGCAGAGTTTTGCTGACAGTGACCACCAGTGTACGTTGTCTGCCTGAAAAACACTCCATATCTGTGCTCAGTGTGCTGCATATATCTGTGCTCACACTGCTTTATTGTGGGGACTGGGGAGCAGCTGTATTATATAGGAGGAGTAGAGTGCAGAGTTTTGCTGACAGTGACCACCAGTATACGTTGTCTGCCTGAAAAACACTCCATATCTGTGCTCAGTGTGCTGCATATATCTGTGCTCACACTGCTTTATTGTGGGGACTGGGGAGCAGCTGTATTATATAGGAGGAGTACAGTGCAGAGTTTTGCTGACAGTGACCACCAGTATACGTTGTCTGCCTGAAAAACACTCCATATCTGTGCTCAGTGTGCTGCATATATCTGTGCTCACACTGCTTTATTGTGGGGACAGGGGAGCAGCTGTATTATATAGGAGTACAGTGCAGAGTTTTGCTGACAGTGACCACCAGTGTACGTTGTCTGCCTGAAAAACACTCCATATCTGTGCTCAGTGTGCTGCATATATCTGTGCTCACACTGCTTTATTGTGGGGACTGGGGACCAGCAGTATTATATAGGAGGAGTACAGTGCAGAGTTTTGCTGACAGTGACCACCAGTATACGTTGTCTGCCTGAAAAACACTCCATATCTCTGCTCAGTGTGCTGCATATATCTGTGCTCACACTGCTTTATTGTGGGGACTGGGGAACAGCAGTATTATATAGGAGGAGTACAGTGCAGAGTTTTGCTGACAGTGACCACCAGTGTACGTTTTCTGCTGAAAAACACTCCATATCTGTGCTCAGTGTGCTGCATAATTCTGTGCTCACATTGCTTAATTGTGGGGACTGGGGAGCAGCTGTATTATATAGGAGGAGTACAGTGCAGAGTTTTGCTGACAGTGACCACCAGTGTACGTTGTCTGCCTGAAAAACACTCCATATCTGTGCTCAGTGTGCTGCATATATCTGTGCTCACACTGCTTTATTGTGGGGACTGGGGAGCAGCTGTATTATATAGGAGGAGTACAGTGCAGAGTTTTGCTGACAGTGACCACCAGTATACGTTGTCTGCCTGAAAAACACTCCATATCTGTGCTCAGTGTTCTGCATATATCTGTGCTCACACTGCTTTATTGTGGGGACAGGGGAGCAGCTGTATTATATAGGAGGAGTAGAGTGCAGAGTTTTGCTGACAGTGACCACCAGTATACGTTGTCTGCCTGAAAAACACTCCATATCTGTGCTCAGTGTTCTGCATATATCTGTGCTCACACTGCTTTATTGTGGGGATAGGGGAGCAGCTGTATTATATAGGAGGAGTAGAGTGCAGAGTTTTGCTGACAGTGACCACCAGTGTACGTTGTCTGCCTGAAAAACACTCCATATCTGTGCTCAGTGTGCTGCATATATCTGTGCTCACACTGCTTTATTGTGGGGACTGGGGAGCAGCTGTATTATATAGGAGGAGTACAGTGCAGAGTTTTGCTGACAGTGACCACCAGTATACGTTGTCTGCCTGAAAAACACTCCATATCTGTGCTCAGTGTGCTGCATATATCTGTGCTCACACTGCTTTATTGTGGGGACAGGGGAGCAGCTGTATTATATAGGAGGAGTAGAGTGCAGAGTTTTGCTGACAGTGACCACCAGTATACGTTGTCTGCCTGAAAAACACTCCATATCTGTGCTCAGTGTGCTGCATATATCTGTGCTCACACTGCTTTATTGTGGGGACTGGGGACCAGCAGTATTATATAAGAGGAGTATAGTGCAGATATTTGCTGACAGTGACCACCAGTATACGTTGTCTGCCTGAAAAACACTCCATATCTGTGCTCAGTGTGCTGCATATATCTGTGCTCACACTGCTTTATTGTGGGGACTGGGGACCAGCAGTATTATATAGGAGGAGTACAGTGCAGAGTTTTGCTGACAGTGACCACCAGTATACGTTGTCTGCCTGAAAAACACTCCATATCTGTGCTCAGTGTGCTGCATATATCTGTGCTCACACTGCTTTATTGTGGGGACTGGGGACCAGCAGTATTATATAGGAGGAGAACAGTGCAGAGTTTTGCTGACAGTGACCACCAGTGTACGTTGTCTGCTGAAAAACACTCCATATCTGTGCTCAGTGTGCTGCATATATCTGTGCTCACATTGCTTAATTGTGGGGACTGGGGAGCAGCTGTATTATATAGGAGGAGTACAGTGCAGAGTTTTGCTGACAGTGACCAGCTTTATACGTTGTCTGCCTGAAAAACACTCCATATCTGTGCTCAGTGTGCTGCATATATCTGTGCTCACACTGCTTAATTGTGGGGACTGGGGAGCAGCTGTATTATATAGGAGTACAGTGCAGAGTTTTGCTGACAGTGACCACCAGTATACGTTGTCTGCTTGAATAACACTCCATATCTGTGCTCAGTGTGCTGCATATATCTGTGCTCACACTGCTTTATTGTGGGGACTGGGGAGCAGCTGTATTATATAGGAGGAGTAGAGTGCAGAGTTTTGCTGACAGTGACCACCAGTATACGTTGTCTGCCTGAAAAACACTCCATATCTGTGCTCAGTGTGCTGCATATATCTGTGCTCACACTGCTTTATTGTGGGGACTGGGGACCAGCAGTATTATATAGGAGGAGTACAGTGCAGAGTTTTGCTGACAGTGACCACCAGTATACGTTGTCTGCCTGAAAAACACTCCATATCTGTGCTCAGTGTGCTGCATATATCTGTGCTCACACTGCTTTATTGTGGGGACTGGGGACCAGCAGTATTATATAGGAGGAGTACAGTGCAGAGTTTTGCTGACAGTGACCACCAGTGTACGTTGTCTGCTGAAAAACACTCCATATCTGTGCTCAGTGTGCTGCATATATCTGTGCTCACATTGCTTAATTGTGGGGACTGGGGAGCAGCTGTATTATATAGGAGGAGTACAGTGCAGAGTTTTGCTGACAGTGACCAGCTTTATACGTTGTCTGCCTGAAAAACACTCCATATCTGTGCTCAGTGTGCTGCATATATCTGTGCTCACACTGCTTTATTGTGGGGACTGGGGAGCACCTGTATTATATAGGAGGAGTAGAGTGCAGAGTTTTGCTGACAGTGACCACCAGTGTACGTTGTCTGCCTGAAAAACACTCCATATCTGTGCTCAGTGTGCTGCATATATCTGTGCTCACACTGCTTTATTGTGGGGACTGGGGAGCAGCTGTATTATATAGGAGGAGTAGAGTGCAGAGTTTTGCTGACAGTGACCACCAGTATACGTTGTCTGCCTGAAAAACACTCCATATCTGTGCTCAGTGTGCTGCATATATCTGTGCTCACACTGCTTTATTGTGGGGACTGGGGAGCAGCTGTATTATATAGGAGGAGTACAGTGCAGAGTTTTGCTGACAGTGACCACCAGTATACGTTGTCTGCCTGAAAAACACTCCATATCTGTGCTCAGTGTGCTGCATATATCTGTGCTCACACTGCTTTATTGTGGGGACAGGGGAGCAGCTGTATTATATAGGAGTACAGTGCAGAGTTTTGCTGACAGTGACCACCAGTGTACGTTGTCTGCCTGAAAAACACTCCATATCTGTGCTCAGTGTGCTGCATATATCTGTGCTCACACTGCTTTATTGTGGGGACTGGGGACCAGCAGTATTATATAGGAGGAGTACAGTGCAGAGTTTTGCTGACAGTGACCACCAGTATACGTTGTCTGCCTGAAAAACACTCCATATCTCTGCTCAGTGTGCTGCATATATCTGTGCTCACACTGCTTTATTGTGGGGACTGGGGACCAGCAGTATTATATAGGAGGAGTACAGTGCAGAGTTTTGCTGACAGTGACCACCAGTGTACGTTTTCTGCTGAAAAACACTCCATATCTGTGCTCAGTGTGCTGCATAATTCTGTGCTCACATTGCTTAATTGTGGGGACTGGGGAGCAGCTGTATTATATAGGAGGAGTACAGTGCAGAGTTTTGCTGACAGTGACCACCAGTGTACGTTGTCTGCCTGAAAAACACTCCATATCTGTGCTCAGTGTGCTGCATATATCTGTGCTCACACTGCTTTATTGTGGGGACTGGGGAGCAGCTGTATTATATAGGAGGAGTACAGTGCAGAGTTTTGCTGACAGTGACCACCAGTATACGTTGTCTGCCTGAAAAACACTCCATATCTGTGCTCAGTGTTCTGCATATATCTGTGCTCACACTGCTTTATTGTGGGGACAGGGGAGCAGCTGTATTATATAGGAGGAGTAGAGTGCAGAGTTTTGCTGACAGTGACCACCAGTATACGTTGTCTGCCTGAAAAACACTCCATATCTGTGCTCAGTGTTCTGCATATATCTGTGCTCACACTGCTTTATTGTGGGGATAGGGGAGCAGCTGTATTATATAGGAGGAGTAGAGTGCAGAGTTTTGCTGACAGTGACCACCAGTGTACGTTGTCTGCCTGAAAAACACTCCATATCTGTGCTCAGTGTGCTGCATATATCTGTGCTCACACTGCTTTATTGTGGGGACTGGGGAGCAGCTGTATTATATAGGAGGAGTACAGTGCAGAGTTTTGCTGACAGTGACCACCAGTATACGTTGTCTGCCTGAAAAACACTCCATATCTGTGCTCAGTGTGCTGCATATATCTGTGCTCACACTGCTTTATTGTGGGGACAGGGGAGCAGCTGTATTATATAGGAGGAGTAGAGTGCAGAGTTTTGCTGACAGTGACCACCAGTATACGTTGTCTGCCTGAAAAACACTCCATATCTGTGCTCAGTGTGCTGCATATATCTGTGCTCACACTGCTTTATTGTGGGGACTGGGGACCAGCAGTATTATATAAGAGGAGTATAGTGCAGATATTTGCTGACAGTGACCACCAGTATACGTTGTCTGCCTGAAAAACACTCCATATCTGTGCTCAGTGTGCTGCATATATCTGTGCTCACACTGCTTTATTGTGGGGACTGGGGACCAGCAGTATTATATAGGAGGAGTACAGTGCAGAGTTTTGCTGACAGTGACCACCAGTATACGTTGTCTGCCTGAAAAACACTCCATATCTGTGCTCAGTGTGCTGCATATATCTGTGCTCACACTGCTTTATTGTGGGGACTGGGGACCAGCAGTATTATATAGGAGGAGAACAGTGCAGAGTTTTGCTGACAGTGACCACCAGTGTACGTTGTCTGCTGAAAAACACTCCATATCTGTGCTCAGTGTGCTGCATATATCTGTGCTCACATTGCTTAATTGTGGGGACTGGGGAGCAGCTGTATTATATAGGAGGAGTACAGTGCAGAGTTTTGCTGACAGTGACCAGCTTTATACGTTGTCTGCCTGAAAAACACTCCATATCTGTGCTCAGTGTGCTGCATATATCTGTGCTCACACTGCTTAATTGTGGGGACTGGGGAGCAGCTGTATTATATAGGAGTACAGTGCAGAGTTTTGCTGACAGTGACCACCAGTATACGTTGTCTGCTTGAATAACACTCCATATCTGTGCTCAGTGTGCTGCATATATCTGTGCTCACACTGCTTTATTGTGGGGACTGGGGAGCAGCTGTATTATATAGGAGGAGTAGAGTGCAGAGTTTTGCTGACAGTGACCACCAGTGTACGTTGTCTGCCTGAAAAACACTCCATATCTGTGCTCAGTGTGCTGCATATATCTGTGCTCACACTGCTTTATTGTGGGGACTGGGGAGCAGCTGTATTATATAGGAGGAGTACAGTGCAGAGTTTTGCTGACAGTGACCACCAGTGTACGTTTTCTGCTGAAAAACACTCCATATCTGTGCTCAGTGTGCTGCATAATTCTGTGCTCACATTGCTTAATTGTGGGGACTGGGGAGCAGCTGTATTATATAGGAGGAGTACAGTGCAGAGTTTTGCTGACAGTGACCACCAGTGTACGTTGTCTGCCTGAAAAACACTCCATATCTGTGCTCAGTGTGCTGCATATATCTGTGCTCACACTGCTTTATTGTGGGGACTGGGGAGCAGCTGTATTATATAGGAGGAGTAGAGTGCAGAGTTTTGCTGACAGTGACCACCAGTATACGTTGTCTGCCTGAAAAACACTCCATATCTGTGCTCAGTGTGCTGCATATATCTGTGCTCACACTGCTTTATTGTGGGGACTGGGGAGCAGCTGTATTATATAGGAGGAATACAGTGCAGAGTTTTGCTGACAGTGACCACCAGTATACGTTGTCTGCCTGAAAAACACTCCATATCTGTGCTCAGTGTTCTGCATATATCTGTGCTCACACTGCTTTATTGTGGGGACAGGGGAGCAGCTGTATTATATAGGAGGAGTAGAGTGCAGAGTTTTGCTGACAGTGACCACCAGTGTACGTTGTCTGCCTGAAAAACACTCCATATCTGTGCTCAGTGTGCTGCATATATCTGTGCTCACACTGCTTTATTGTGGGGACTGGGGAGCAGCTGTATTATATAGGAGGAGTACAGTGCAGAGTTTTGCTGACAGTGACCACCAGTATACGTTGTCTGCCTGAAAAACACTCCATATCTGTGCTCAGTGTGCTGCATATATCTGTGCTCACACTGCTTTATTGTGGGGACAGGGGAGCAGCTGTATTATATAGGAGGAGTAGAGTGCAGAGTTTTGCTGACAGTGACCACCAGTATACGTTGTCTGCCTGAAAAACACTCCATATCTGTGCTCAGTGTGCTGCATATATCTGTGCTCACACTGCTTTATTGTGGGGACTGGGGAGCAGCAGTATTATATAGGAGGAGTACAGTGCAGAGTTTTGCTGACAGTGACCACCAGTATACGTTGTCTGCCTGAAAAACACTCCATATCTGTGCTCAGTGTGCTGCATATATCTGTGCTCACACTGCTTTATTGTGGGGACTGGGGACCAGCAGTATTATATAGGAGGAGTACAGTGCAGAGTTTTGCTGACAGTGACCACCAGTGTACGTTGTCTGCTGAAAAACACTCCATATCTGTGCTCAGTGTGCTGCATATATCTGTGCTCACATTGCTTAATTGTGGGGACTGGGGAGCAGCTGTATTATATAGGAGGAGTACAGTGCAGAGTTTTGCTGACAGTGACCAGCTTTATACGTTGTCTGCCTGAAAAACACTCCATATCTGTGCTCAGTGTGCTGCATATATCTGTGCTCACACTGCTTAATTGTGGGGACTGGAGAGCAGCTGTATTATATAGGAGTACAGTGCAGAGTTTTGCTGACAGTGACCACCAGTATACGTTGTCTGCTTGAAAAACACTCCATATCTGTGCTCAGTGTGCTGCATAATTCTGTGCTCACACTGCTTTATTGTGGGGACTGGGGAGCAGCTGTATTATATAGGAGGAGTACAGTGCAGAGTTTTGCTGACAGTGACCACCAGTATACGTTGTCTGCCTGAATAACACTCCATATCTGTGCTCAGTGTGCTGCATATATCTGTGCTCACACTGCTTTATTGTGGGGACTGGGGAGCAGCTGTATTATATAGGAGTACAGTGCAGAGTTTTGCTGACAGTGACCACCAGTATACGTTGTCTGCCTGAAAAACACTCCATATCTGTGCTCAGTGTTCTGCATATATCTGTGCTCACACTGCTTTATTGTGGGGACAGGGGAGCAGCTGTATTATATAGGAGGGGTAGAGTGCAGAGTTTTGCTGACAGTGACCACCAGTGTACGTTGTCTGCCTGAAAAACACTCCATATCTGTGCTCAGTGTGCTGCATATATCTGTGCTCACACTGCTTTATTGTGGGGACTGGGGAGCACCTGTATTATATAGGAGGAGTAGAGTGCAGAGTTTTGCTGACAGTGACCACCAGTATACGTTGTCTGCCTGAAAAACACTCCATATCTGTGCTCAGTGTGCTGCATATATCTGTGCTCACACTGCTTTATTGTGGGGACTGGGGACCAGCAGTATTATATAGGAGGAGTACAGTGCAGAGTTTTGCTGACAGTGACCACCAGTATACGTTGTCTGCCTGAAAAACACTCCATATCTGTGCTCAGTGTGCTGCATATATCTGTGCTCACACTGCTTTATTGTGGGAACTGGGGACCAGCAGTATTATATAGGAGGAGTACAGTGCAGAGTTTTGCTGACAGTGACCACCAGTGTACGTTGTCTGCTGAAAAACACTCCATATCTGTGCTCAGTGTGCTGCATATATCTGTGCTCACATTGCTTAATTGTGGGGACTGGGGAGCAGCTGTATTATATAGGAGTACAGTGCAGAGTTTTGCTGACAGTGACCAGCTTTATACGTTGTCTGCCTGAAAAACACTCCATATCTGTGCTCAGTGTGCTGCATATATCTGTGCTCACACTGCTTTATTGTGGGGACTGGGGAGCACCTGTATTATATAGGAGGAGTAGAGTGCAGAGTTTTGCTGACAGTGACCACCAGTGTACGTTGTCTGCCTGAAAAACACTCCATATCTGTGCTCAGTGTGCTGCGTATATCTGTGCTCACACTGCTTTATTGTGGGGACTGGGGAGCACCTGTATTATATAGGAGGAGTAGAGTGCAGAGTTTTGCTGACAGTGACCACCAGTATACGTTGTCTGCCTGAAAAACACTCCATATCTGTGCTCAGTGTGCTGCATATATCTGTGCTCACACTGCTTTATTGTGGGGACTGGGGAGCAGCTGTATTATATAGGAGGAGTACAGTGCAGAGTTTTGCTGACAGTGACCACCAGTATACGTTGTCTGCCTGAAAAACACTCCATATCTGTGCTCAGTGTGCTGCATATATCTGTGCTCACACTGCTTTATTGTGGGGACAGGGGAGCAGCTGTATTATATAGGAGTACAGTGCAGAGTTTTGCTGACAGTGACCACCAGTGTACGTTGTCTGCCTGAAAAACACTCCATATCTGTGCTCAGTGTGCTGCATATATCTGTGCTCACACTGCTTTATTGTGGGGACTGGGGACCAGCAGTATTATATAGGAGGAGTACAGTGCAGAGTTTTGCTGACAGTGACCACCAGTATACGTTGTCTGCCTGAAAAACACTCCATATCTCTGCTCAGTGTGCTGCATATATCTGTGCTCACACTGCTTTATTGTGGGGACTGGGGACCAGCAGTATTATATAGGAGGAGTACAGTGCAGAGTTTTGCTGACAGTGACCACCTGTGTACGTTTTCTGCTTAAAAACACTCCATATCTGTGCTCAGTGTGCTGCATAATTCTGTGCTCACATTGCTTAATTGTGGGGACTGGGGAGCAGCTGTATTATATAGGAGGAGTACAGTGCAGAGTTTTGCTGACAGTGACCACCAGTGTACGTTGTCTGCCTGAAAAACACTCCATATCTGTGCTCAGTGTGCTGCATATATCTGTGCTCACACTGCTTTATTGTGGGGACTGGGGAGCAGCTGTATTATATAGGAGGAGTACAGTGCAGAGTTTTGCTGACAGTGACCACCAGTATACGTTGTCTGCCTGAAAAACACTCCATATCTGTGCTCAGTGTTCTGCATATATCTGTGCTCACACTGCTTTATTGTGGGGACAGGGGAGCAGCTGTATTATATAGGAGGAGTAGAGTGCAGAGTTTTGCTGACAGTGACCACCAGTATACGTTGTCTGCCTGAAAAACACTCCATATCTGTGCTCAGTGTTCTGCATATATCTGTGCTCACACTGCTTTATTGTGGGGATAGGGGAGCAGCTGTATTATATAGGAGGAGTAGAGTGCAGAGTTTTGCTGACAGTGAC
This sequence comes from Pseudophryne corroboree, assembly GCF_028390025.1. NCBI lineage: Eukaryota > Metazoa > Chordata > Amphibia > Anura > Myobatrachidae > Pseudophryne > Pseudophryne corroboree. The sequence continues at coordinate 365,224,416 of NC_086446.1, read as the reverse complement.
CACCAGTGTACGTTGTCTGCCTGAAAAACACTCCATATCTGTGCTCAGTGTGCTGCATATATCTGTGCTCACACTGCTTTATTGTGGGGACTGGGGAGCAGCTGTATTATATAGGAGGAGTACAGTGCAGAGTTTTGCTGACAGTGACCACCAGTATACGTTGTCTGCCTGAAAAACACTCCATATCTGTGCTCAGTGTGCTGCATATATCTGTGCTCACACTGCTTTATTGTGGGGACAGGGGAGCAGCTGTATTATATAGGAGGAGTAGAGTGCAGAGTTTTGCTGACAGTGACCACCAGTATACGTTGTCTGCCTGAAAAACACTCCATATCTGTGCTCAGTGTGCTGCATATATCTGTGCTCACACTGCTTTATTGTGGGGACTGGGGACCAGCAGTATTATATAAGAGGAGTATAGTGCAGATATTTGCTGACAGTGACCACCAGTATACGTTGTCTGCCTGAAAAACACTCCATATCTGTGCTCAGTGTGCTGCATATATCTGTGCTCACACTGCTTTATTGTGGGGACTGGGGACCAGCAGTATTATATAGGAGGAGTACAGTGCAGAGTTTTGCTGACAGTGACCACCAGTATACGTTGTCTGCCTGAAAAACACTCCATATCTGTGCTCCGTGTGCTGCATATATCTGTGGTCACACTGCTTTATTGTGGGGACTGGGGACCAGCAGTATTATATAGGAGGAGAACAGTGCAGAGTTTTGCTGACAGTGACCACCAGTGTACGTTGTCTGCTGAAAAACACTCCATATCTGTGCTCAGTGTGTTGCATATATCTGTGCTCACATTGCTTAATTGTGGGGACTGGGGAGCAGCTGTATTATATAGGAGGAGTACAGTGCAGAGTTTTGCTGACAGTGACCAGCTTTATACGTTGTCTGCCTGAAAAACACTCCATATCTGTGCTCAGTGTGCTGCATATATCTGTGCTCACACTGCTTAATTGTGGGGACTGGGGAGCAGCTGTATTATATAGGAGTACAGTGCAGAGTTTTGCTGACAGTGACCACCAGTATACGTTGTCTGCTTGAAAAACACTCCATATCTGTGCTCAGTGTGCTGCATAATTCTGTGCTCACACTGCTTTATTGTGGGGACTGGGGAGCAGCTGTATTATATAGGAGGAGTACAGTGCAGAGTTTTGCTGACAGTGACCACCAGTATACGTTGTCTGCCTGAATAACACTCCATATCTGTGCTCAGTGTGCTGCATATAACTGTGCTCACACTGCTTTATTGTGGGGACTGGGGAGCAGCTGTATTATATAGGAGGAGTACAGTGCAGAGTTTTGCTGACAGTGACCACCAGTATACGTTGTCTGCCTGAAAAACACTCCATATCTGTGCTCAGTGTTCTGCATATATCTGTGCTCACACTGCTTTATTGTGGGGACAGGGGAGCAGCTGTATTATATAGGAGGGGTAGAGTGCAGAGTTTTGCTGACAGTGACCACCAGTGTACGTTGTCTGCCTGAAAAACACTCCATATCTGTGCTCAGTGTGCTGCATATATCTGTGCTCACACTGCTTTATTGTGGGGACTGGGGAGCAGCTGTATTATATAGGAGGAGTAGAGTGCAGAGTTTTGCTGACAGTGACCACCAGTATACGTTGTCTGCCTGAAAAACACTCCATATCTGTGCTCAGTGTGCTGCATATATCTGTGCTCACACTGCTTTATTGTGGGGACTGGGGAGCAGCTATATTATATAGGAGGAGTACAGTGCAGAGTTTTGCTGACAGTGACCACCAGTATACGTTGTCTGCCTGAAAAACACTCCATATCTGTGCTCAGTGTGCTGCATATATCTGTGCTCACACTGCTTTATTGTGGGGACAGGGGAGCAGCTGTATTATATAGGAGTACAGTGCAGAGTTTTGCTGACAGTGACCACCAGTGTACGTTGTCTGCCTGAAAAACACTCCATATCTGTGCTCAGTGTGCTGCATATATCTGTGCTCACACTGCTTTATTGTGGGGACTGGGGACCAGCAGTATTATATAGGAGGAGTACAGTGCAGAGTTTTGCTGACAGTGACCACCAGTATACGTTGTCTGCCTGAAAAACACTCCATATCTGTGCTCAGTGTGCTGCATATATCTGTGCTCACACTGCTTTATTGTGGGGACTGGGGACCAGCAGTATTATATAGGAGGAGTACAGTGCAGAGTTTTGCTGACAGTGACCACCAGTGTACGTTTTCTGCTGAAAAACACTCCATATCTGTGCTCAGTATGCTGCATAATTCTGTGCTCACATTGCTTAATTGTGGGGACTGGGGAGCAGCTGTATTATATAGGAGGAATACAGTGCAGAGTTTTGCTGACAGTGACCACCAGTGTACGTTGTCTGCCTGAAAAACACTCCATATCTGTGCTCAGTGTGCTGCATATATCTGTGCTCACACTGCTTTATTGTGGGGACTGGGGAGCAGCTGTATTATATAGGAGGAGTACAGTGCAGAGTTTTGCTGACAGTGACCACCAGTATACGTTGTCTGCCTGAAAAACACTCCATATCTGTGCTCAGTGTTCTGCATATATCTGTGCTCACACTGCTTTATTGTGGGGACAGGGGAGCAGCTGTATTATATAGGAGGAGTAGAGTGCAGAGTTTTGCTGACAGTGACCACCAGTATACGTTGTCTGCCTGAAAAACACTCCATATCTGTGCTCAGTGTGCTGCATATATCTGTGCTCACACTGCTTTATTGTGGGGACTGGGGAGCAGCTGTATTATATAGGAGGAATACAGTGCAGAGTTTTGCTGACAGTGACCACCAGTATACGTTGTCTGCCTGAAAAACACTCCATATCTGTGCTCAGTGTGCTGCATATATCTGTGCTCACACTGCTTTATTGTGGGTACAGGGGAGCAGCTGTATTATATAGGAGTACAGTGCAGAGTTTTGCTGACAGTGACCACCAGTGTACGTTGTCTGCCTGAAAAACACTCCATATCTGTGCTCAGTGTGCTGCATATATCTGTGCTCACACTGCTTTATTGTGGGGACTGGGGTGCAGCTGTATTATATAGGAGGAGTACAGTGCAGAGTTTTGCTGACAGTGACCACCAGTATACGTTGTCTGCCTGAAAAACACTCCATATCTGTGCTCAGTGTGCTGCATATATCTGTGCTCACACTGCTTTATTGTGGGGACAGGGGAGCAGCTGTATTATATAGGAGTACAGTGCAGAGTTTTGCTGACAGTGACCACCAGTATACGTTGTCTGCCTGAAAAACACTCCATATCTGTGCTCAGTGTGCTGCATATATCTGTGCTCACACTGCTTTATTGTGGGGACTGGGGTGCAGCTGTATTATATAGGAGGAGTACAGTGCAGAGTTTTGCTGACAGTGACCACCAGTATACGTTGTCTGCCTGAAAAACACTCCATATCTGTGCTCAGTGTGCTGCATATATCTGTGCTCACACTGCTTTATTGTGGGGACAGGGATAGCAGCTGTATTATATAGGAGGAGTACAGTGCAGAGTTTTGCTGACAGTGACCACCAGTGTACATTGTCTGCCTGAAAAACACTCCATATCTGTGCTCAGTGTGCTGCATATATTTGTGCTCACACTGCTTTATTGTGGGGACTTGGGAGCAGCTGTATTATATAGGAGGAGTACAGTGCAGAGTTTTGCTGACAGTGACCACCAGTATACGTTGTCTACCTTAAAAACACTCCATATCTGTGCTCAGTGTGCTGCATATATCTGTGCTCACACTGCTTTATTGTGGGGACTGGGGACCAGCAGTATTATATAGGAGGAGTACAGTGTAGAGTTTTGCTGACAGTGACCACCAGTATACGTTGTCTGCCTGAAATACATTCCATATCTGTGCTCCGTGTGCTGCATATATCTGTGCTCACACTGCTTAATTGTGGGGACTGGGGAGCAGCTGTATTATATAGGAGGAGTACAGTGCAGAGTTTTGCTGACAGTGACCACCAGTATACGTTGTCTGCCTGAAAAACACTCCATATCTGTGCTCAGTGTGCTGCATATATCTGTGCTCACACTGCTTTATTGTGGGGACTGGGGAGCAGCTGTATTATATAGGAGGAGTACAGTGCAGAGTTTTGCTGACAGTGACCACCAGTATACGTTGTCTGCCTGAATAACACTCCATATCTGTGCTCAGTGTGCTGCATATATCTGTGCTCACACTGCTTTATTGTGGGGACTGGGGAGCAGCTGTATTATATAGGAGGAGTACAGTGCAGAGTTTTGCTGACAGTGACCACCAGTATACGTTGTCTGCCTGAAAAACACTCCATATCTGTGCTCAGTGTTCTGCATATATCTGTGCTCACACTGCTTTATTGTGGGGACAGGGGAGCAGCTGTATTATATAGGAGGAGTAGAGTGCAGAGTTTTGCTGACAGTGACCACCAGTGTACGTTGTCTGCCTGAAAAACACTCCATATCTGTGCTCAGTGTGCTGCATATATCTGTGCTCACACTGCTTTATTGTGGGGACTGGGGAGCAGCTGTATTATATAGGAGGAGTACAGTGCAGAGTTTTGCTGACAGTGACCACCAGTATACGTTGTCTGCCTGAAAAACACTCCATATCTGTGCTCAGTGTGCTGCATATATCTGTGCTCACACTGCTTTATTGTGGGGACAGGGGAGCAGCTGTATTATATAGGAGGAGTAGAGTGCAGAGTTTTGCTGACAGTGACCACCAGTATACGTTGTCTGCCTGAAAAACACTCCATATCTGTGCTCAGTGTGCTGCATATATCTGTGCTCACACTGCTTTATTGTGGGGACTGGGGAGCAGCTGTATTATATAGGAGGAGTACAGTGCAGAGTTTTGCTGACAGTGACCACCAGTATACGTTGTCTGCCTGAAAAACACTCCATATCTGTGCTCAGTGTGCTGCATATATCTGTGCTCACACTGCTTTATTGTGGGGAAAGGGGAGCAGCTGTATTATATAGGAGTACAGTGCAGAGTTTTGCTGACAGTGACCACCAGTGTACGTTGTCTGCCTGAAAAACACTCCATATCTGTGCTCAGTGTGCTGCATATATCTGTGCTCACACTGCTTTATTGTGGGGACTGGGGACCAGCAGTATTATATAGGAGGAGTACAGTGCAGAGTTTTGCTGACAGTGACCACCAGTGTACGTTTTCTGCTGAAAAACACTCCATATCTGTGCTCAGTGTGCTGCATAATTCTGTGCTCACATTGCTTAATTGTGGGGACTGGGGAGCAGCTGTATTATATAGGAGGAGTACAGTGCAGAGTTTTGCTGACAGTGACCACCAGTGTACATTGTCTGCCTGAAAAACACTCCATATCTGTGCTCAGTGTGCTGCATATATCTGTGCTCACACTGCTTTATTGTGGGGACTGGGGAGCAGCTGTATTATATAGGAGGAGTACAGTGCAGAGTTTTGCTGACAGTGACCACCAGTATACGTTGTCTGCCTGAAAAACACTCCATATCTGTGCTCAGTGTGCTGCATATATCTGTGCTCACACTGCTTTATTGTGGGGACTGGGGACCAGCAGTATTATATAGGAGTACAGTGCAGAGTTTTGCTGACAGTGACCACCAGTGTACGTTGTCTGCCTGAAAAACACTCCATATCTGTGCTCAGTGTGCTGCATATATCTGTGCTCACACTGCTTTATTGTGGGGACTGGGGTGCAGCTGTATTATATAGGAGGAGTACAGTGCAGAGTTTTGCTGACAGTGACCACCAGTATACGTTGTCTGCCTGAAAAACACTCCATATCTGTGCTCAGTGTGCTGCATATATCTGTGCTCACACTGCTTTATTGTGGGGACTGGGGTGCAGCTGTATTATATAGGAGGAGTACAGTGCAGAGTTTTGCTGACAGTGACCACCAGTATACGTTGTCGGCCTGAAAAACACTCCATATCTGTGCTCAGTGTACTGCATATATCTGTGCTCACACTGCTTTATTGTGGGGACTGGGGAGCAGCTGTATTATATAGGAGGAGTACAGTGCAGAGTTTTGCTGACAGTGACCACCAGTATACGTTGTCTGCCTGAAAAACACTCCATATCTGTGCTCAGTGTGCTGCATATATCTGTGCTCACACTGCTTTATTGTGGGGACTGGGGACCAGCAGTATTATATAGGAGGAGTATAGTGCAGAGTTTTGCTGACAGTGACCACCAGTATACGTTGTCTGCCTGAAAAACACTCCATATCTGTGCTCAGTGTGCTGCATATATCTGTGCTCACACTGCTTTATTGTGGGGACTGGGGACCAGCAGTATTATATAGGAGGAGTACAGTGCAGAGTTTTGCTGACAGTGACCACCAGTATACGTTGTCTGCCTGAAAAACACTCCATATCTGTGCTCAGTGTGCTGCATATATCTGTGCTCACACTGCTTTATTGTGGGGACTGGGGACCAGCAGTATTATATAGGAGGAGTACAGTGCAGAGTTTTGCTGACAGTGACCACCAGTGTACGTTGTCTGCTGAAAAACACTCCATATCTGTGCTCAGTGTGCTGCATATATCTGTGCTCACATTGCTTAATTGTGGGGACTGGGGAGCAGCTGTATTATATAGGAGGAGTACAGTGCAGAGTTTTGCTGACAGTGACCAGCTTTATACGTTGTCTGCCTGAAAAACACTCCATATCTGTGCTCAGTGTGCTGCATATATCTGTGCTCACACTGCTTAATTGTGGGGACTGGGGAGCAGCTGTATTATATAGGAGTACAGTGCAGAGTTTTGCTGACAGTGACCACCAGTATACGTTGTCTGCTTGAAAAACACTCCATATCTGTGCTCAGTGTGCTGCATAATTCTGTGCTCACACTGCTTTATTGTGGGGACTGGGGAGCAGCTGTATTATATAGGAGGAGTACAGTGCAGAGTTTTGCTGACAGTGACCACCAGTATACGTTGTCTGCCTGAATAACACTCCATATCTGTGCTCAGTGTGCTGCATATATCTGTGCTCACACTGCTTTATTGTGGGGACTGGGGAGCAGCTGTATTATATAGGAGGAGTACAGTGCAGAGTTTTGCTGACAGTGACCACCAGTATACGTTGTCTGCCTGAAAAACACTCCATATCTGTGCTCAGTGTTCTGCATATATCTGTGCTCACACTGCTTTATTGTGGGGACAGGGGAGCAGCTGTATTATATAGGAGGGGTAGAGTGCAGAGTTTTGCTGACAGTGACCACCAGTGTACGTTGTCTGCCTGAAAAACACTCCATATCTGTGCTCAGTGTGCTGCATATATCTGTGCTCACACTGCTTTATTGTGGGGATTGGGGAGCAGCTGTATTATATAGGAGGAGTAGAGTGCAGAGTTTTGCTGACAGTGACCACCAGTATACGTTGTCTGCCTGAAAAACACTCCATATCTGTGCTCAGTGTGCTGCATATATCTGTGCTCACACTGCTTTATTGTGGGGACTGGGGACCAGCAGTATTATATAGGAGGAGTACAGTGCAGAGTTTTGCTGACAGTGACCACCAGTGTACGTTTTCTGCCTGAAAAACACTCCATATCTGTGCTCAGTGTGCTGCATAATTCTGTGCTCACATTGCTTAATTGTGGGGACTGGGGAGCAGCTGTATTATATAGGAGGAGTACAGTGCAGAGTTTTGCTGACAGTGACCACCAGTGTACGTTGTCTGCCTGAAAAACACTCCATATCTGTGCTCAGTGTGCTGCATATATCTGTGCTCACACTGCTTTATTGTGGGGACTGGGGAGCAGCTGTATTATATAGGAGGAGTACAGTGCAGAGTTTTGCTGACAGTGACCACCAGTATACGTTGTCTGCCTGAAAAACACTCCATATCTGTGCTCAGTGTTCTGCATATATCTGTGCTCACACTGCTTTATTGTGGGGACAGGGGAGCAGCTGTATTATATAGGAGGAGTAGAGTGCAGAGTTTTGCTGACAGTGACCACCAGTATATGTTGTCTGCCTGAAAAACACTCCATATCTGTGCTCAGTGTGCTGCATATATCTGTGCTCACACTGCTTTATTGTGGGGACAGGGGAGCAGCTGTATTATATAGGAGTACAGTGCAGAGTTTTGCTGACAGTGACCACCTGTGTACGTTGTCTGCCTGAAAAACACTCCATATCTGTGCTCAGTGTGCTGCATATATCTGTGCTCACACTGCTTTATTGTGGGGACTGGGGTGCAGCTGTATTATATAGGAGGAGTACAGTGCAGAGTTTTGCTGACAGTGACCACCAGTATACGTTGTCGGCCTGAAAACACTCCATATCTGTGCTCAGTGTACTGCATATATCTGTGCTCACACTGCTTTATTGTGGGGACTGGGGAGCAGCTGTATTATATAGGAGGAGTACAGTGCAGAGTTTTGCTGACAGTGACCACCAGTATACGTTGTCTGCCTGAAAAACACTCCATATCTGTGCTCAGTGTGCTGCATATATCTGTGCTCACACTGCTTTATTGTGGGGACTGGGGACCAGCAGTATTATATAGGAGGAGTATAGTGCAGATATTTGCTGACAGTGACCACCAGTATACGTTGTCTGCCTGAAAAACACTCCATATCTGTGCTCAGTGTGCTGCATATATCTGTGCTCACACTTCTTTATTGTGGGGACTGGGGACCAGCAGTATTATATAGGAGGAGTACAGTGCAGAGTTTTGCTGACAGTGACCACCAGTATACGTTGTCTGCCTGAAAAACACTCCATATCTGTGCTCAGTGTGCTGCATATATCTGTGCTCACACTGCTTTATTGTGGGGACAGGGGAGCAGCTGTATTATATAGGAGGGGTAGAGTGCAGAGTTTTGCTGACAGTGACCACCAGTGTACGTTGTCTGCCTGAAAAACACTCCATATCTGTGCTCAGTGTGCTGCATATATCTGTGCTCACACTGCTTTATTGTGGGGATTGGGGAGCAGCTGTATTATATAGGAGGAGTAGAGTGCAGAGTTTTGCTGACAGTGACCACCAGTATACGTTGTCTGCCTGAAAAACACTCCATATCTGTGCTCAGTGTGCTGCATATATCTGTGCTCACACTGCTTTATTGTGGGGACTGGGGACCAGCAGTATTATATAGGAGGAGTACAGTGCAGAGTTTTGCTGACAGTGACCACCAGTGTACGTTTTCTGCCTGAAAAACACTCCATATCTGTGCTCAGTGTGCTGCATAATTCTGTGCTCACATTGCTTAATTGTGGGGACTGGGGAGCAGCTGTATTATATAGGAGGAGTACAGTGCAGAGTTTTGCTGACAGTGACCACCAGTGTACGTTGTCTGCCTGAAAAACACTCCATATCTGTGCTCAGTGTGCTGCATATATCTGTGCTCACACTGCTTTATTGTGGGGACTGGGGAGCAGCTGTATTATATAGGAGGAGTACAGTGCAGAGTTTTGCTGACAGTGACCACCAGTATACGTTGTCTGCCTGAAAAACACTCCATATCTGTGCTCAGTGTTCTGCATATATCTGTGCTCACACTGCTTTATTGTGGGGACAGGGGAGCAGCTGTATTATATAGGAGGAGTAGAGTGCAGAGTTTTGCTGACAGTGACCACCAGTATATGTTGTCTGCCTGAAAAACACTCCATATCTGTGCTCAGTGTGCTGCATATATCTGTGCTCACACTGCTTTATTGTGGGGACAGGGGAGCAGCTGTATTATATAGGAGTACAGTGCAGAGTTTTGCTGACAGTGACCACCTGTGTACGTTGTCTGCCTGAAAAACACTCCATATCTGTGCTCAGTGTGCTGCATATATCTGTGCTCACACTGCTTTATTGTGGGGACTGGGGTGCAGCTGTATTATATAGGAGGAGTACAGTGCAGAGTTTTGCTGACAGTGACCACCAGTATACGTTGTCGGCCTGAAAACACTCCATATCTGTGCTCAGTGTACTGCATATATCTGTGCTCACACTGCTTTATTGTGGGGACTGGGGAGCAGCTGTATTATATAGGAGGAGTACAGTGCAGAGTTTTGCTGACAGTGACCACCAGTATACGTTGTCTGCCTGAAAAACACTCCATATCTGTGCTCAGTGTGCTGCATATATCTGTGCTCACACTGCTTTATTGTGGGGACTGGGGACCAGCAGTATTATATAGGAGGAGTATAGTGCAGATATTTGCTGACAGTGACCACCAGTATACGTTGTCTGCCTGAAAAACACTCCATATCTGTGCTCAGTGTGCTGCATATATCTGTGCTCACACTTCTTTATTGTGGGGACTGGGGACCAGCAGTATTATATAGGAGGAGTACAGTGCAGAGTTTTGCTGACAGTGACCACCAGTATACGTTGTCTGCCTGAAAAACACTCCATATCTGTGCTCAGTGTGCTGCATATATCTGTGCTCACACTGCTTTATTGTGGGGACTGGGGACCAGCAGTATTATATAGGAGGAGTACAGTGCAGAGTTTTGCTGACAGTGACCACCAGTGTACGTTGTCTGCTGAAAAACACTCCATATCTGTGCTCAGTGTGCTGCATATATCTGTGCTCACATTGCTTAATTGTGGGGACTGGGGAGCAGCTGTATTATATAGGAGGAGTACAGTGCAGAGTTTTGCTGACAGTGACCAGCTTTATACGTTGTCTGCCTGAAAAACACTCCATATCTGTGCTCAGTGTGCTGCATATATCTGTGCTCACACTGCTTAATTGTGGGGACTGGGGAGCAGCTGTATTATATAGGAGTACAGTGCAGAGTTTTGCTGACAGTGACCACCAGTATACGTTGTCTGCTTGAAAAACACTCCATATCTGTGCTCAGTGTGCTGCATAATTCTGTGCTCACACTGCTTTATTGTGGGGACTGGGGAGCAGCTGTATTATATAGGAGGAGTACAGTGCAGAGTTTTGCTGACAGTGACCACCAGTATACGTTGTCTGCCTGAATAACACTCCATATCTGTGCTCAGTGTGCTGCATATATCTGTGCTCACACTGCTTTATTGTGGGGACTGGGGAGCAGCTGTATTATATAGGAGGAGTACAGTGCAGAGTTTTGCTGACAGTGACCACCAGTATACGTTGTCTGCCTGAAAAATACTCCATATCTGTGCTCAGTGTTCTGCATATATCTGTGCTCACACTGCTTTATTGTGGGGACAGGGGAGCAGCTGTATTATATAGGAGGGGTAGAGTGCAGAGTTTTGCTGACAGTGACCACCAGTGTACGTTGTCTGCCTGAAAAACACTCCATATCTGTGCTCAGTGTGCTGCATATATCTGTGCTCACACTGCTTTATTGTGGGGACTGGGGAGCAGCTGTATTATATAGGAGGAGTAGAGTGCAGAGTTTTGCTGACAGTGACCACCAGTGTACGTTGTCTGCTGAAAAACACTCCATATCTGTGCTCAGTGTGCTGCATATATCTGTGCTCACATTGCTTAATTGTGGGGACTGGGGAGCAGCTGTATTATATAGGAGGAGTACAGTGCAGAGTTTTGCTGACAGTGACCAGCTTTATACGTTGTCTGCCTGAAAAACACTCCATATCTGTGCTCAGTGTGCTGCATATATCTGTGCTCACACTTCTTAATTGTGGGGACTGGGGAGCAGCTGTAATATATAGGAGTACAGTGCAGAGTTTTGCTGACAGTGACCACCAGTATACGTTGTCTGCTTGAAAAACACTCCATATCTGTGCTCAGTGTGCTGCATAATTCTGTGCTCACACTGCTTTATTGTGGGGACTGGGGAGCAGCTGTATTATATAGGAGGAGTACAGTGCAGAGTTTTGCTGACAGTGACCACCAGTATACGTTGTCTGCCTGAAAAACACTCCATATCTGTGCTCAGTGTTCTGCATATATCTGTGCTCACACTGCTTTATTGTGGGGACAGGGGAGCAGCTGTATTATATAGGAGGGGTAGAGTGCAGAGTTTTGCTGACAGTGACCACCAGTGTACGTTGTCTGCCTGAAAAACACTCCATATCTGTGCTCAGTGTGCTGCATATATCTGTGCTCACACTGCTTTATTGTGGGGACTGGGGAGCAGCTGTATTATATAGGAGGAGTAGAGTGCAGAGTTTTGCTGACAGTGACCACCAGTATACGTTGTCTGCCTGAAAAACACTCCATATCTGTGCTCAGTGTGCTGCATATATCTGTGCTCACACTGCTTTATTGTGGGGACTGGGGAGCAGCTGTATTATATAGGAGGAGTACAGTGCAGAGTTTTGCTGACAGTGACCACCAGTATACGTTGTCTGCCTGAAAAACACTCCATATCTGTGCTCAGTGTTCTGCATATATCTGTGCTCACACTGCTTTATTGTGGGGACAGGGGAGCAGCTGTATTATATAGGAGGGGTAGAGTGCAGAGTTTTGCTGACAGTGACCACCAGTGTACGTTGTCTGCCTGAAAAACACTCCATATCTGTGCTCAGTGTGCTGCATATATCTGTGCTCACACTGCTTTATTGTGGGGACTGGGGAGCAGCTGTATTATATAGGAGGAGTAGAGTGCAGAGTTTTGCTGACAGTGACCACCAGTATACGTTGTCTGCCTGAAAAACACTCCATATCTGTGCTCAGTGTACTGCATATATCTGTGCTCACACTGCTTTATTGTGGGGACTGGGGACCAGCAGTATTATATAGGAGGAGTACAGTGCAGAGTTTTGCTGACAGTAACCACCAGTGTACGTTTTCTGCTGAAAAACACTCCATATCTGTGCTCAGTGTGCTGCATAATTCTGTGCTCACATTGCTTAATTGTGGGGACTGGGGAGCAGCTGTATTATATAGGAGGAGTACAGTGCAGAGTTTTGCTGACAGTGACCACCAGTGTACGTTGTCTGCCTGAAAAACACTCCATATCTGTGCTCAGTGTGCTGCATATATCTGTGCTCACACTGCTTTATTGTGGGGACTGGGGAGCAGCTGTATTATATAGGAGGAGTACAGTGCAGAGTTTTGCTGACAGTGACCACCAGTATACGTTGTCTGCCTGAAAAACACTCCATATCTGTGCTCAGTGTTCTGCATATATCTGTGCTCACACTGCTTTATTGTGGGGACAGGGGAGCAGCTGTATTATATAGGAGGAGTAGAGTGCAGAGTTTTGCTGACAGTGACCACCAGTATACGTTGTCTGCCTGAAAAACACTCCATATCTGTGCTCAGTGTGCTGCATATATCTGTGCTCACACTGCTTTATTGTGGGGACTGGGGAGCAGCTGTATTGTATAGGAGGAATACAGTGCAGAGTTTTGCTGACAGTGACCACCAGTATACGTTGTCTGCCTGAAAAACACTCCATATCTGTGCTCAGTGTTCTGCATATATCTGTGCTCACACTGCTTTATTGTGGGGACAGGGGAGCAGCTGTATTATATAGGAGGGGTAGAGTGCAGAGTTTTGCTGACAGTGACCACCAGTGTACGTTGTCTGCCTGAAAAACACTCCATATCTGTGCTCAGTGTGCTGCATATATCTGTGCTCACACTGCTTTATTGTGGGGACTGGGGAGCAGCTGTATTATATAGGAGGAGTAGAGTGCAGAGTTTTGCTGACAGTGACCACCAGTATACGTTGTCTGCCTGAAAAACACTCCATATCTGTGCTCAGTGTGCTGCATATATCTGTGCTCACACTGCTTTATTGTGGGGACTGGGGAGCAGCTGTATTATATAGGAGGAGTACAGTGCAGAGTTTTGCTGACAGTGACCACCAGTATACGTTGTCTGCCTGAAAAACACTCCATATCTGTGCTCAGTGTTCTGCATATATCTGTGCTCACACTGCTTTATTGTGGGGACAGGGGAGCAGCTGTATTATATAGGAGGGGTAGAGTGCAGAGTTTTGCTGACAGTGACCACCAGTGTACGTTGTCTGCCTGAAAAACACTCCATATCTGTGCTCAGTGTGCTGCATATATCTGTGCTCACACTGCTTTATTGTGGGGACTGGGGAGCAGCTGTATTATATAGGAGGAGTAGAGTGCAGAGTTTTGCTGACAGTGACCACCAGTATACGTTGTCTGCCTGAAAAACACTCCATATCTGTGCTCAGTGTACTGCATATATCTGTGCTCACACTGCTTTATTGTGGGGACTGGGGACCAGCAGTATTATATAGGAGGAGTACAGTGCAGAGTTTTGCTGACAGTGACCACCAGTGTACGTTTTCTGCTGAAAAACACTCCATATCTGTGCTCAGTGTGCTGCATAATTCTGTGCTCACATTGCTTAATTGTGGGGACTGGGGAGCAGCTGTATTATATAGGAGGAGTACAGTGCAGAGTTTTGCTGACAGTGACCACCAGTGTACGTTGTCTGCCTGAAAAACACTCCATATCTGTGCTCAGTGTGCTGCATATATCTGTGCTCACACTGCTTAATTGTGGGGACTGGGGAGCAGCTGTATTATATAGGAGGAGTACAGTGCAGAGTTTTGCTGACAGTGACCACCAGTATACGTTGTCTGCCTGAAAAACACTCCATATCTGTGCTCAGTGTTCTGCATATATCTGTGCTCACACTGCTTTATTGTGGGGACAGGGGAGCAGCTGTATTATATAGGAGGAGTAGAGTGCAGAGTTTTGCTGACAGTGACCACCAGTATACGTTGTCTGCCTGAAAAACACTCCATATCTGTGCTCAGTGTGCTGCATATATCTGTGCTCACACTGCTTTATTGTGGGGACTGGGGAGCAGCTGTATTATATAGGAGTAATACAGTGCAGAGTTTTGCTGACAGTGACCACCAGTATACGTTGTCTGCCTGAAAAACACTCCATATCTGTGCTCAGTGTGCTGCATATATCTGTGCTCACACTGCTTTATTGTGGGGACAGGGGAGCAGCTGTATTATGTAGGAGTACAGTGCAGAGTTTTGCTGACAGTGACCACCAGTGTACGTTGTCTGCCTGAAAAACACTCCATATCTGTGCTCAGTGTGCTGCATATATCTGTGCTCACACTGCTTTATTGTGGGGACTGGGGTGCAGCTGTATTATATAGGAGGAGTACAGTGCAGAGTTTTGCTGACAGTGACCACCAGTATACGTTGTCTGCCTGAAAAACACTCCATATCTGTGCTCAGTGTGCTGCATATATCTGTGCTCACACTGCTTTATTGTGGGGACAGGGGAGCAGCTGTATTATATAGGAGTACAGTGCAGAGTTTTGCTGACAGTGACCACCAGTGTACGTTGTCTGCCTGAAAAACAATCCATATCTGTGCTCAGTGTGCTGCATATATCTGTGCTCACACTGCTTTATTGTGGGGACTGGGGTGCAGCTGTATTATATAGGAGGAGTACAGTGCAGAGTTTTGCTGACAGTGACCACCAGTATACGTTGTCTGCCTGAAAAACACTCCATATCTGTGCTCAGTGTGCTGCATATATCTGTGCTCACACTGCTTTATTGTGGGGACTTGGGAGCAGCTGTATTATATAGGAGGAGTACAGTGCAGAGTTTTGCTGACAGTGACCACCAGTATACGTTGTCTACCTGAAAAACACTCCATATCTGTGCTCAGTGTGCTGCATATATCTGTGCTCACACTGCTTTATTGTGGGGACTGGGGAGCAGCTGTATTATATAGGAGGAGTACAGTGCAGAGTTTTGCTGACAGTGACCACCAGTATACGTTGTCTGCCTGAATAACACTCCATATCTGTGCTCAGTGTGCTGCATATATCTGTGCTCACACTGCTTTATTGTGGGGACTGGGGAGCAGCTGTATTATATAGGAGGAGTACAGTGCAGAGTTTTGCTGACAGTGACCACCAGTATACGTTGTCTGCCTGAAAAACACTCCATATCTGTGCTCAGTGTTCTGCATATATCTGTGCTCACACTGCTTTATTGTGGGGACAGGGGAGCAGCTGTATTATATAGGAGGAGTAGAGTGCAGAGTTTTGCTGACAGTGACCACCAGTGTACGTTGTCTGCCTGAAAAACACTCCATATCTGTGCTCAGTGTGCTGCATATATCTGTGCTCACACTGCTTTATTGTGGGGACTGGGGACCAGCAGTATTATATAGGAGGAGTACAGTGCAGAGTTTTGCTGACAGTAACCACCAGTGTACGTTTTCTGCTGAAAAACACTCCATATCTGTGCTCAGTGTGCTGCATAATTCTGTGCTCACATTGCTTAATTGTGGGGACTGGGGAGCAGCTGTATTATATAGGAGGAGTACAGTGCAGAGTTTTGCTGACAGTGACCACCAGTGTACGTTGTCTGCCTGAAAAACACTCCATATCTGTGCTCAGTGTGCTGCATATATCTGTGCTCACACTGCTTTATTGTGGGGACTGGGGAGCAGCTGTATTATATAGGAGGAGTACAGTGCAGAGTTTTGCTGACAGTGACCACCAGTATACGTTGTCTGCCTGAAAAACACTCCATATCTGTGCTCAGTGTTCTGCATATATCTGTGCTCACACTGCTTTATTGTGGGGACAGGGGAGCAGCTGTATTATATAGGAGGAGTAGAGTGCAGAGTTTTGCTGACAGTGACCACCAGTATACGTTGTCTGCCTGAAAAACACTCCATATCTGTGCTCAGTGTGCTGCATATATCTGTGCTCACACTGCTTTATTGTGGGGACTGGGGAGCAGCTGTATTATATAGGAGGAATACAGTGCAGAGTTTTGCTGACAGTGACCACCAGTATACGTTGTCTGCCTGAAAAACACTCCATATCTGTGCTCAGTGTTCTGCATATATCTGTGCTCACACTGCTTTATTGTGGGGACAGGGGAGCAGCTGTATTATATAGGAGGGGTAGAGTGCAGAGTTTTGCTGACAGTGACCACCAGTGTACGTTGTCTGCCTGAAAAACACTCCATATCTGTGCTCAGTGTTCTGCATATATCTGTGCTCACACTGCTTTATTGTGGGGACTGGGGAGCAGCTGTATTATATAGGAGGAGTAGAGTGCAGAGTTTTGCTGACAGTGACCACCAGTATACGTTGTCTGCCTGAAAAACACTCCATATCTGTGCTCAGTGTGCTGCATATATCTGTGCTCACACTGCTTTATTGTGGGGACTGGGGAGCAGCTGTATTATATAGGAGGAGTACAGTGCAGAGTTTTGCTGACAGTGACCACCAGTATACGTTGTCTGCCTGAAAAACACTCCATATCTGTGCTCAGTGTTCTGCATATATCTGTGCTCACACTGCTTTATTGTGGGGACAGGGGAGCAGCTGTATTATATAGGAGGGGTAGAGTGCAGAGTTTTGCTGACAGTGACCACCAGTGTACGTTGTCTTCCTGAAAAACACTCCATATCTGTGCTCAGTGTGCTGCATATATCTGTGCTCACACTGCTTTATTGTGGGGACTGGGGAGCAGCTGTATTATATAGGAGGAGTAGAGTGCAGAGTTTTGCTGACAGTGACCACCAGTATACGTTGTCTGCCTGAAAAACACTCCATATCTGTGCTCAGTGTACTGCATATATCTGTGCTCATACTGCTTTATTGTGGGGACTGGGGACCAGCAGTATTATATAGGAGGAGTACAGTGCAGAGTTTTGCTGACAGTGACCACCAGTGTACGTTTTCTGCTGAAAAACACTCCATATCTGTGCTCAGTGTGCTGCATAATTCTGTGCTCACATTGCTTAATTGTGGGGACTGGGGAGCAGCTGTATTATATAGGAGGAGTACAGTGCAGAGTTTTGCTGACAGTGACCACCAGTGTACGTTGTCTGCCTGAAAAACACTCCATATCTGTGCTCAGTGTGCTGCATATATCTGTGCTCACACTGCTTTATTGTGGGGACTGGGGAGCAGCTGTATTATATAGGAGGAGTACAGTGCAGAGTTTTGCTGACAGTGACCACCAGTATACGTTGTCTGCCTGAAAAACACTCCATATCTGTGCTCAGTGTTCTGCATATATCTGTGCTCACACTGCTTTATTGTGGGGACAGGGGAGCAGCTGTATTATATAGGAGGAGTAGAGTGCAGAGTTTTGCTGACAGTGACCACCAGTATACGTTGTCTGCCTGAAAAACACTCCATATCTGTGCTCAGTGTGCTGCATATATCTGTGCTCACACTGCTTTATTGTGGGGACTGGGGAGCAGCTGTATTATATAGGAGGAATACAGTGCAGAGTTTTGCTGACAGTGACCACCAGTATACGTTGTCTGCCTGAAAAACACTCCATATCTGTGCTCAGTGTGCTGCATATATCTGTGCTCACACTGCTTTATTGTGGGGACAGGGGAGCAGCTGTATTATATAGGAGTACAGTGCAGAGTTTTGCTGACAGTGACCACCAGTGTACGTTGTCTGCCTGAAAAACACTCCATATCTGTGCTCAGTGTGCTGCATATATCTGTGCTCACACTGCTTTATTGTGGGGACTGGGGACCAGCAGTATTATATAGGAGGAGTACAGTGCAGAGTTTTGCTGACAGTGACCACCAGTGTACGTTGTCTGCTGAAAAACACTCCATATCTGTGCTCAGTGTGCTGCATATATCTGTGCTCACATTGCTTAATTGTGGGGACTGGGGAGCAGCTGTATTATATAGGAGGAGTACAGTGCAGAGTTTTGCTGACAGTGACCAGCTTTATACGTTGTCTGCCTGAAAAACACTCCATATCTGTGCTCAGTGTGCTGCATATATCTGTGCTCACACTGCTTTATTGTGGGGACTGGGGAGCAGCTGTATTATATAGGAGGAGTACAGTGCAGAGTTTTGCTGACAGTGACCACCAGTATACGTTGTCTGCCTGAAAAACACTCCATATCTGTGCTCAGTGTTCTGCATATATCTGTGCTCACACTGCTTTATTGTGGGGACAGGGGAGCAGCTGTATTATATAGGAGGAGTAGAGTGCAGAGTTTTGCTGACAGTGACCACCAGTGTACGTTGTCTGCCTGAAAAACACTCCATATCTGTGCTCAGTGTGCTGCATATATCTGTGCTCACACTGCTTTATTGTGGGGACTGGGGAGCAGCTGTATTATATAGGAGGAGTACAGTGCAGAGTTTTGCTGACAGTGACCACCAGTATACGTTGTCTGCCTGAAAAACACTCCATATCTGTGCTCAGTGTGCTGCATATATCTGTGCTCACACTGCTTTATTGTGGGGACAGGGGAGCAGCTGTATTATATAGGAGGAGTAGAGTGCAGAGTTTTGCTGACAGTGACCACCAGTATACGTTGTCTGCCTGAAAAACACTCCATATCTGTGCTCAGTGTGCTGCATATATCTGTGCTCACACTGCTTTATTGTGGGGACAGGGGAGCAGCTGTATTATATAGGAGTACAGTGCAGAGTTTTGCTGACAGTGACCACCAGTATACGTTGTCTGCCTGAAAAACACTCCATATCTGTGCTCAGTGTTCTGCATATATCTGTGCTCACACTGCTTTATTGTGGGGACTGGGGAGCAGCTGTATTATATAGGAGGAGTAGAGTGCAGTGTTTTGCTGACAGTGACCACCAGTATACGTTGTCTGCCTTAAAAACACTCCATATCTGTGCTCAGTGTGCTGCATATATCTGTGCTCACACTGCTTTATTGTGGGGACTGGGGAGCAGCTGTATTATATAGGAGGAATACAGTGCAGACTTTTGCTGACAGTGACCACCAGTATACGTTGTCTGCCTGAAAAACACTCCATATCTGTGCTCAGTGTTCTGCATATATCTGTGCTCACACTGCTTTATTGTGGGGACAGGGGAGCAGCTGTATTATATAGGAAGGGTAGAGAGCAGAGTTTTGCTGACAGTGACCACCAGTGTACGTTGTCTGCCTGAAAAACACTCCATATCTGTGCTCAGTGTGCTGCATATATCTGTGCTCACACTGCTTTATTGTGGGGACTGGGGAGCAGCTGTATTATATAGGAGGAGTAGAGTGCAGAGTTTTGCTGACAGTGACCACCAGTATACGTTGTCTGCCTGAAAAACACTCCATATCTGTGCTCAGTGTGCTGCATATATCTGTGCTCACACTGCTTTATTGTGGGGACTGGGGAGCAGCTGTATTATATAGGAGGAGTACAGTGCAGAGTTTTGCTGACAGTGACCACCAGTATACGTTGTCTGCCTGAAAAACACTCCATATCTGTGCTCAGTGTTCTGCATATATCTGTGCTCACACTGCTTTATTGTGGGGACAGGGGAGCAGCTGTATTATATAGGAGGGGTAGAGTGCAGAGTTTTGCTGACAGTGACCACCAGTGTACGTTGTCTGCCTGAAAAACACTCCATATCTGTGCTCAGTGTGCTGCATATATCTGTGCTCACACTGCTTTATTGTGGGGACTGGGGAGCAGCTGTATTATATAGGAGGAGTAGAGTGCAGAGTTTTGCTGACAGTGACCACCAGTATACGTTGTCTGCCTGAAAAACACTCCATATCTGTGCTCAGTGTACTGCATATATCTGTGCTCACACTGCTTTATTGTGGGGACTGGGGACCAGCAGTATTATATAGGAGGAGTACAGTGCAGAGTTTTGCTGACAGTGACCACCAGTGTACGTTTTCTGCTGAAAAACACTCCATATCTGTGCTCAGTGTGCTGCATAATTCTGTGCTCACATTGCTTAATTGTGGGGACTGGGGAGCAGCTGTATTATATAGGAGGAGTACAGTGCAGAGTTTTGCTGACAGTGACCACCAGTGTACGTTGTCTGCCTGAAAAACACTCCATATCTGTGCTCAGTGTGCTGCATATATCTGTGCTCACACTGCTTTATTGTGGGGACTGGGGAGCAGCTGTATTATATAGGAGGAGTACAGTGCAGAGTTTTGCTGACAGTGACCACCAGTATACGTTGTCTGCCTGAAAAACACTCCATATCTGTGCTCAGTGTTCTGCATATATCTGTGCTCACACTGCTTTATTGTGGGGACAGGGGAGCAGCTGTATTATATAGGAGGAGTACAGTGCAGAGTTTTGCTGACAGTGACCACCAGTGTACGTTGTCTGCCTGAAAAACACTCCATATCTGTGCTCAGTGTGCTGCATATATCTGTGCTCACACTGCTTTATTGTGGGGACTGGGGAGCAGCTGTATTATATAGGAGGAGTACAGTGCAGAGTTTTGCTGACAGTGACCACCAGTATACGTTGTCTGCCTGAAAAACACTCCATATCTGTGCTCAGTGTGCTGCATATATCTGTGCTCACACTGCTTTATTGTGGGGACTGGGGAGCAGCTGTATTATATAGGAGGAATACAGTGCAGAGTTTTGCTGACAGTGACCACCAGTATACGTTGTCTGCCTGAAAAACACTCCATATCTGTGCTCAGTGTGCTGCATATATCTGTGCTCACACTGCTTTATTGTGGGGACAGGGGAGCAGCTGTATTATATAGGAGTACAGTGCAGAGTTTTGCTGACAGTGACCACCAGTGTACGTTGTCTGCCTGAAAAACACTCCATATCTGTGCTCAGTGTGCTGCATATATCTGTGCTCACACTGCTTTATTGTGGGGACTGGGGTGCAGCTGTATTATATAGGAGGAGTACAGTGCAGAGTTTTGCTGACAGTGACCACCAGTATACGTTGTCTGCCTGAAAAACACTCCATATCTGTGCTCAGTGTGCTGCATATATCTGTGCTCACACTGCTTTATTGTGGGGACAGGGGAGCAGCTGTATTATATAGGAGTACAGTGCAGAGTTTTGCTGACAGTGACCACCAGTGTACGTTGTCTGCCTGAAAAACACTCCATATCTGTGCTCAGTGTGCTGCATATATCTGTGCTCACACTGCTTTATTGTGGGACTGGGGTGCAGCTGTATTATATAGGAGGAGTACAGTGCAGAGTTTTGCTGACAGTGACCACCAGTATACGTTGTCTGCCTGAAAAACACTCCATATCTGTGCTCAGTGTGCTGCATATATCTGTGCTCACACTGCTTTATTGTGGGGACAGGGATAGCAGCTGTATTATATAGGAGGAGTACAGTGCAGAGTTTTGCTGACAGTGACCACCAGTGTACATTGTCTGCCTGAAAAACACTCCATATCTGTGCTCAGTGTGCTGCATATATCTGTGCTCACACTGCTTTATTGTGGGGACTTGGGAGCAGCTGTATTATATAGGAGGAGTACAGTGCAGAGTTTTGCTGACAGTGACCACCAGTATACGTTGTCTACCTGAAAAACACTCCATATCTGTGCTCAGTGTGCTGCATATATCTGTGGTCACACTGCTTTATTGTGGGGACTGGGGACCAGCAGTATTATATAGGAGGAGTACAGTGTAGAGTTTTGCTGACAGTGACCACCAGTATACGTTGTCTGCCTGAAATACATTCCATATCTGTGCTCCGTGTGCTGCATATATCTGTGCTCACACTGCTTAATTGTGGGGACTGGGGAGCAGCTGTATTATATAGGAGGAGTACAGTGCAGAGTTTTGCTGACAGTGACCACCAGTATACGTTGTCTGCCTGAAAAACACTCCATATCTGTGCTCAGTGTGCTGCATATATCTGTGCTCACACTGCTTTATTGTGGGGACTGGGGAGCAGCTGTATTATATAGGAGGAGTACAGTGCAGAGTTTTGCTGACAGTGACCACCAGTATACGTTGTCTGCCTGAATAACACTCCATATCTGTGCTCAGTGTGCTGCATATATCTGTGCTCACACTGCTTTATTGTGGGGACTGGGGAGCAGCTGTATTATATAGGAGGAGTACAGTGCAGAGTTTTGCTGACAGTGACCACCAGTATACGTTGTCTGCCTGAAAAACACTCCATATCTGTGCTCAGTGTTCTGCATATATCTGTGCTCACACTGCTTTATTGTGGGGACAGGGGAGCAGCTGTATTATATAGGAGGAGTAGAGTGCAGAGTTTTGCTGACAGTGACCACCAGTGTACGTTGTCTGCCTGAAAAACACTCCATATCTGTGCTCAGTGTGCTGCATATATCTGTGCTCACACTGCTTTATTGTGGGGACTGGGGAGCAGCTGTATTATATAGGAGGAGTACAGTGCAGAGTTTTGCTGACAGTGACCACCAGTATACGTTGTCTGCCTGAAAAACACTCCATATCTGTGCTCAGTGTGCTGCATATATCTGTGCTCACACTGCTTTATTGTGGGGACAGGGGAGCAGCTGTATTATATAGGAGGAGTAGAGTGCAGAGTTTTGCTGACAGTGACCACCAGTATACGTTGTCTGCCTGAAAAACACTCCATATCTGTGCTCAGTGTTATGAGCCACGGCTGTGGCTCATTCCTGTTTTGCAGTTTTGTTCTGTATTTCATGTTATACTTTTGTTTATGTTCCCCGTGGGTGTCATGGGGTGCTCGGAGCTCACCCTTAAGGAGGGGATACTGTTATGAACCACAGGTAGTGGTTCATTCCTATTTTATGTTTATTTAGTTGTCTTGCATGCCAGGATTTCCCATTGCTCTGTTTTGGATTACTCTTGTCTGCTGCCGCTGGTGAGTCTGTGCAATTGCAGCTTGTTCCCATGTGTTCAGCCTCATCTGGCTGCTGATTGCATCTTGTCAGCTTAGTCGTGCAGCAGGCCAGCTGCTAGAGATAATTAATTAGGCCTCTCTGATATATGCTGGCTCACGGCAGTTAGCGGATGCTGATGATATTCCTTGGTTTGCAGTCTGCTTTAAGTTTGAGCTGGTTCTTGTCAGTCCCTGTGTGGATTCCTGTGTCAGTCCCTGTGTGGATTCCTGTGTCAGTCCCTGTGTCTGATCCCGTGTCCTACCCTGAGTTCCAGTGGATTCTGCCTGTCCTCCAGTTCTGAAAGTCGGTGTCGGCAGCTTCCTGTTTGTCTGATTCTGCTGCTGAGAGAGTTCCCAGTCCCGGTCTGTTCGTTTGTTCCTGTTCTCAGTGATCCTGTACTCGGAAGTTACCATCTGTTCCTGGAGTCTGATCGAGCACCTTTAACATCTGGTGGTGTTCGTGAGTCGCGGCGCAGCCGTGTGTTGCGGCTTGTCCGCTATTATTTATTATTTTGTTTATATTGTGTTCTGGAGCTTTGCGGAGGATTCCGCTTCCACAAGATCCACTCTGGTGTCCAGCGGTGCCGGATAGGAGTGTCGGATCAGTGGATCTTTGGTTGTCCTTTTCCCTGGCGGCTAGTCCGCACATACCTTTTGATTTAGTTAAGTTAGCTTGTAACCCCTGGCTTGGTTGCTTAGTCAGAGGGCCCCTTGTTATCACCCTGTCTCGGACTTCCCCTTGTCTCCCATTAAGACCTGCGGGGGCATCGGGGTTGGGCAGACATAATCCGCCCTTCGAACGCGGCTGCCATGGGCTCAAGCAACCATAGTCTCGCAGGGGATTTCTGATAACACGGGCGAGACAACGGAGTTAGGGTGCCAGGGGTTACTAGGCTTTCCAGCTCCCACAACCTGTATTTCATTCCTGTACTCAGATCTCTGCCATAAGATCTTCTCCAGTCTGGAGTACAGGAATCGTAACATTATCATCAGCCATACCACAAAAAAGAAATAAAACTTTTTTTTTCTTTTTTGGCCCAGTCCAGTGTCTAGTTTAGAATCCAGTCCTGTCTAGAATTCGGTGTTTAGAATCCAGTCCGGTGTTTAGAATCCAGTCCGGTGTTTAGAATCCAGTCCGGTGTTTAGAATCCAGTCCGGTGTTTAGAATCCAGTCCGGTGTTTAGAATCCAGTCCGGTGTTTAAAAAAAAAAAAAAAAAAAAAAGTCTTGTTTTGTTTAGCAAAATTTAGCCTTGCCTTGCCTTGTCTTGCCTTGCCTTGTCTTGCCTTGTCTTGTCTTGTCTCGTCTAGTTTTAAATCCTCCTATGTCTACTATGCAAGCCCTGCAGGCATCTCTCGCAGCTCTGAACTCTGTATTCAGTGCTTTGAGACCAGAGCGACTAGAAGTTTTGCAGCAATCCCTAAAGCAACTGCAAAACCTTCTGACTAAAATCTTGCTCATTTTGCCAGAAGTCGTTGAGAGTACATCTATCTCTAAAGAGACTCTTGCTCACAGTATGGTGACAAGAGAATCCTCTGGTCTAATTGAAGAGAAAAGGTTTAAAAGTTTTCTGCGGCCCAGGCTCTCAGAAGAGGAGCGTCTGCGTCGCAGAAACTTAAACTTATGCCTATATTGTGGGGGTTTAGGCCATTATCTGCAGACCTGTGAGTTGCGCAAGCCAAAGTGTGGTGACGAGTCTTGCCCTCTGGCCAAGTTGAGTCATGATACAAGACCTACTCCTGTCTCTACTGTGGCAGAGGTACTTGTCACACAACCCACACAAAAAAGCTCTCTGTCCTATAATTGGGGTCCTTGGGCAAGGGAGCCCCATTATAGATTCAGGAATCAAAAGAGAATGTTTCTCTCCTCTCTTGAGGTTCCTGTGGAAGCGGAGTTGCAAGTCCCTGGAGTGGTGCCCGTAGCCCAGGGTCCTGGAGTGGTGCCCGTAGCCCAGGGTCCTGGAGTGGTGCCCGTAGCCCAGGGTCCTGGAGTGGTGCCCGTAGCCCAGGGTCCTGGAGTGGTGCCCGTAGCCCAGGGTCCTGGAGCGGTACCCGATGCCCAGAGTGCTGGAGCGGTACCCGATGCCCAGAGTGCTGGAGCGGTACCCGATGCCCAGAGTGCTGGAGCGGTACCCGATGCCCAGAGTGCTGGAGCGGTACCCGATGCCCAGAGTGCTGGAGCGGTACCCGATGCCCAGAGTGCTGGAGCGGTACCCGATGCCCAAGCTTATAGAGGGACATCAAATATTGTAGCTCAGGTTTCCATACCAGATGGGGTCTCAGAAGCTGTTACCCCAGGTAGGGATTTGAAAAGCGCAATCCCAGAAAGGGTATCTAAAACCATAGTTCTTGAAGGGAACTCGAGAAGCAAAACCCCAGAAGGGATCTTTGAAGTAATATCCCCAAGTGGGGTCTCGAGAGACGCAGCCCCAAAGAAGGGTCTAGAAGTCGCTTCCCCAGGAAAGAACTTAAGAAGCATAGCATTAGTGGAGGATCTGAACGTTATTGCTTCAGCAAAAGTCCCGGAAGTCATAGTCCCGGGAGAACTTTCGATAATTATCGACTCAGAGAGGGAGGCCGATGGCCCGATCCCAGTCAGGGAGGCCAACGGCCCGGTCCCAGTAAAAGAATCCGAGGTGCTGACCCCAGCGGGGTTCCCGGAGGCCACTGCCCCAGCGGGGTTCCCGGAGGCCACTGCCCCAGCGGGGTTCCCGGAGGCCACTGCCCCAGGTGGGGTTCAGAAAGCCACTGCCCCAGGTGGGGTTCAGAAAGTCACTGCCCCGGGTGGGGTTCAGAAAGTCACTGCCCCAGGTGGGGTTCAGAAAGTCACTGCCCCGGGTGGGGTTCAGAAAGTCACTGCCCCGGGTGGGGTTCAGAAAGTCACTACCCCAGGTGGGGTTCAGAAAGTCACTGCCCCGTGTGGGGTTCAGAAAGTCACTGCCCCGTGTGGGGTTCAGAAAGTCACTGCCCCGTGTGGGGTTCAGAAAGTCACTGCCCCGTGTGGGGTTCAGAAAGTCACTGCCCCGGGTGGGGTTCAGAGAGTCTCAGCCTCAAGTAAGGGCAATAGTGACCAGGTCCTAGCAAAGCACTTCAGTCAGTCAGATGGGAAGGAAACAGATCCTGACTCTGATATCTCAACATCCATAATCTTTGATGGGGACTTAGCCCAATTTCTGGCGCTTTACAAACACTATTACATTATTATGTTGTCTAGACCATTTCTGGGCATCACTCCAGAGAACATTGTGCTCTATCTTATTTATTCTTTTAAAGGAGAGCCTTTTGAGTGGGCGACCAGCCTAATGAAAGCTGAAGATCCCATTCTTCAGGATCCCCCAGCATTCAGTGATGCAATTATTAAAAGATATGGTTCCAAAGAAATTGGTTCAAGTTCCTCTAAATCACCCGTCTTGTCTGCTGAGAGTCCACAAAATACTGTAAACTCGGCACAGGAGTCTCAGCCCGTTGTTGTGACTGCAGGATGTGCTTTTCTGACTACTTCTTCTAATAATAGTACTTTACCGGAAAGTTCAGCTCCCAAGGGTAAGAGACCTGTCTCTGATTTGAACGCAGCCTTGCTGGGTGGTACCATCAGTTCAGACAATGTTTGGGGAATTACCTTGGTCAGACCTAAAGAGCTTTGTAAAAAGAAGAAGAAGAAAAAGAAATTAATTTTTTGACTCTTGCCTTGATAAAAAAAAAAAAAAAAGATTTTTTTCCCCTTGTCTTGTGTCCAGTGGCCACCATCAAGGGGAGGGCACTGTTACAAGCTGTGGTTGCAGCTTGTTTCTGTTTTCGTGTCTGTTAGACCAATGTGTCAGTTTTTTTTTTTTTTTTTGTATCCCTTGTTCTGGTTAGTCTGAATTTTGGGGTCTTTTGACCCCTCCTCAAGGGGGGGGTACTGTTATGAGCCACGGCTGTGGCTCATTCCTGTTTTGCAGTTTTGTTCTGTATTTCATGTTATACTTTTGTTTATGTTCCCCGTGGGTGTCATGGGGTGCTCGGAGCTCACCCTTAAGGAGGGGATACTGTTATGAACCACAGGTAGTGGTTCATTCCTATTTTATGTTTATTTAGTTGTCTTGCATGCCAGGATTTCCCATTGCTCTGTTTTGGATTACTCTTGTCTGCTGCCGCTGGTGAGTCTGTGCAATTGCAGCTTGTTCCCATGTGTTCAGCCTCATCTGGCTGCTGATTGCATCTTGTCAGCTTAGTCGTGCAGCAGGCCAGCTGCTAGAGATAATTAATTAGGCCTCTCTGATATATGCTGGCTCACGGCAGTTAGCGGATGCTGATGATATTCCTTGGTTTGCAGTCTGCTTTAAGTTTGAGCTGGTTCTTGTCAGTCCCTGTGTGGATTCCTGTGTCAGTCCCTGTGTGGATTCCTGTGTCAGTCCCTGTGTCTGATCCCGTGTCCTACCCTGAGTTCCAGTGGATTCTGCCTGTCCTCCAGTTCTGAAAGTCGGTGTCGGCAGCTTCCTGTTTGTCTGATTCTGCTGCTGAGAGAGTTCCCAGTCCCGGTCTGTTCGTTTGTTCCTGTTCTCAGTGATCCTGTACTCGGAAGTTACCATCTGTTCCTGGAGTCTGATCGAGCACCTTTAACATCTGGTGGTGTTCGTGAGTCGCGGCGCAGCCGTGTGTTGCGGCTTGTCCGCTATTATTTATTATTTTGTTTATATTGTGTTCTGGAGCTTTGCGGAGGATTCCGCTTCCACAAGATCCACTCTGGTGTCCAGCGGTGCCGGATAGGAGTGTCGGATCAGTGGATCTTTGGTTGTCCTTTTCCCTGGCGGCTAGTCCGCACATACCTTTTGATTTAGTTAAGTTAGCTTGTAACCCCTGGCTTGGTTGCTTAGTCAGAGGGCCCCTTGTTATCACCCTGTCTCGGACTTCCCCTTGTCTCCCATTAAGACCTGCGGGGGCATCGGGGTTGGGCAGACATAATCCGCCCTTCGAACGCGGCTGCCATGGGCTCAAGCAACCATAGTCTCGCAGGGGATTTCTGATAACACGGGCGAGACAACGGAGTTAGGGTGCCAGGGGTTACTAGGCTTTCCAGCTCCCACAACCTGTATTTCATTCCTGTACTCAGATCTCTGCCATAAGATCTTCTCCAGTCTGGAGTACAGGAATCGTAACACTCAGTGTGCTGCATATATCTGTGCTCACACTGCTTTATTGTGGGGACTGGGGAGCAGCTGTATTATATAGGAGGAGTACAGTGCAGAGTTTTGCTGACAGTGACCACCAGTATACGTTGTCTGCCTGAAAAACACTCCATATCTGTGCTCAGTGTGCTGCATATATCTGTGCTCACACTGCTTTATTGTGGGGAAAGGGGAGCAGCTGTATTATATAGGAGTACAGTGCAGAGTTTTGCTGACAGTGACCACCAGTGTACGTTGTCTGCCTGAAAAACACTCCATATCTGTGCTCAGTGTGCTGCATATATCTGTGCTCACACTGCTTTATTGTGGGGACTGGGGACCAGCAGTATTATATAGGAGGAGTACAGTGCAGAGTTTTGCTGACAGTGACCACCAGTATACGTTGTCTGCCTGAAAAACACTCCATATCTGTGCTCAGTGTGCTGCATATATCTGTGCTCACACTGCTTTATTGTGGGGACTGGGGACCAGCAGTATTATATAGGAGGAGTACAGTGCAGAGTTTTGCTGACAGTGACCACCAGTGTACGTTTTCTGCTGAAAAACACTCCATATCTGTGCTCAGTGTGCTGCATAATTCTGTGCTCACATTGCTTAATTGTGGGGACTGGGGAGCAGCTGTATTATATAGGAGGAGTTCAGTGCAGAGTTTTGCTGACAGTGACCACCAGTGTACGTTGTCTGCCTGAAAAACACTCCATATCTGTGCTCAGTGTGCTGCATATATCTGTGCTCACACTGCTTTATTGTGGGGACTGGGGAGCAGCTGTATTATATAGGAGGAGTACAGTGCAGAGTTTTGCTGACAGTGACCACCAGTATACGTTGTCTGCCTGAAAAACACTCCATATCTGTGCTCAGTGTGCTGCATATATCTGTGCTCACACTGCTTTATTGTGGGGACTGGGGACCAGCAGTATTATATAGGAGGAGTACAGTGCAGATATTTGCTGACAGTGACCACCAGTATACGTTGTCTGCCTGAAAAACACTCCATATCTGTGCTCAGTGTGCTGCATATATCTGTGCTCACACTGCTTTATTGTGGGGACTGGGGACCAGCAGTATTATATAGGAGGAGTACAGTGCAGAGTTTTGCTGACAGTGACCACCAGTATACGTTGTCTGCCTGAAAAACACTCCATATCTGTGCTCAGTGTGCTGCATATATCTGTGCTCACACTGCTTTATTGTGGGGACTGGGGACCAGCAGTATTATATAGGAGGAGTACAGTGCAGAGTTTTGCTGACAGTGACCACCAGTGTACGTTGTCTGCTGAAAAACACTCCATATCTGTGCTCAGTGTGCTGCATATATCTGTGCTCACATTGCTTAATTGTGGGGACTGGGGAGCAGCTGTATTATATAGGAGGAGTACAGTGCAGAGTTTTGCTGACAGTGACCAGCTTTATACGTTGTCTGCCTGAAAAACACTCCATATCTGTGCTCAGTGTGCTGCATATATCTGTGCTCACACTGCTTAATTGTGGGGACTGGGGAGCAGCTGTATTATATAGGAGTACAGTGCAGAGTTTTGCTGACAGTGACCACCAGTATACGTTGTCTGCTTGAAAAACACTCCATATCTGTGCTCAGTGTGCTGCATAATTCTGTGCTCACACTGCTTTATTGTGGGGACTGGGGAGCAGCTGTATTATATAGGAGGAGTACAGTGCAGAGTTTTGCTGACAGTGACCACCAGTATACGTTGTCTGCCTGAATAACACTCCATATCTGTGCTCAGTGTGCTGCATATATCTGTGCTCACACTGCTTTATTGTGGGGACAGGGGAGCAGCTGTATTATATAGGAGGAGTACAGTGCAGAGTTTTGCTGACAGTGACCACCAGTATACGTTGTCTGCCTGAAAAACACTCCATATCTGTGCTCAGTGTTCTGCATATATCTGTGCTCACACTGCTTTATTGTGGGGACAGGGGAGCAGCTGTATTATATAGGAGGGGTAGAGTGCAGAGTTTTGCTGACAGTGACCACCAGTGTACGTTGTCTGCCTGAAAAACACTCCATATCTGTGCTCAGTGTGCTGCATATATCTGTGCTCACACTGCTTTATTGTGGGGACAGGGGAGCAGCTGTATTATATAGGAGGAGTAGAGTGCAGAGTTTTGCTGACAGTGACCACCAGTATACGTTGTCTGCCTGAAAAACACTCCATATCTGTGCTCAGTGTGCTGCATATATCTGTGCTCACACTGCTTTATTGTGGGGACTGGGGACCAGCAGTATTATATAGGAGGAGTTCAGTGCAGAGTTTTGCTGACAGTGACCACCAGTGTACGTTTTCTGCCTGAAAAACACTCCATATCTGTGCTCAGTGTGCTGCATAATTCTGTGCTCACATTGCTTAATTGTGGGGACTGGGGAGCAGCTGTATTATATAGGAGGAGTACAGTGCAGAGTTTTGCTGACAGTGACCACCAGTGTACGTTGTCTGCCTGAAAAACACTCCATATCTGTGCTCAGTGTGCTGCATATATCTGTGCTCACACTGCTTTATTGTGGGGACTGGGGAGCAGCTGTATTATATAGGAGGAGTACAGTGCAGAGTTTTGCTGACAGTGACCACCAGTATACGTTGTCTGCCTGAAAAACACTCCATATCTGTGCTCAGTGTTCTGCATATATCTGTGCTCACACTGCTTTATTGTGGGGACAGGGGAGCAGCTGTATTATATAGGAGGAGTAGAGTGCAGAGTTTTGCTGACAGTGACCACCAGTATATGTTGTCTGCCTGAAAAACACTCCATATCTGTGCTCAGTGTGCTGCATATATCTGTGCTCACACTGCTTTATTGTGGGGACAGGGGAGCAGCTGTATTATATAGGAGTACAGTGCAGAGTTTTGCTGACAGTGACCACCAGTGTACGTTGTCTGCCTGAAAAACACTCCATATCTGTGCTCAGTGTGCTGCATATATCTGTGCTCACACTGCTTTATTGTGGGGACTGGGGTGCAGCTGTATTATATAGGAGGAGTACAGTGCAGAGTTTTGCTGACAGTGACCACCAGTATACGTTGTCGGCCTGAAAAACACTCCATATCTGTGCTCAGTGTACTGCATATATCTGTGCTCACACTGCTTTATTGTGGGGACTGGGGAGCAGCTGTATTATATAGGAGGAGTACAGTGCAGAGTTTTGCTGACAGTGACCACCAGTATACGTTGTCTGCCTGAAAAACACTCCATATCTGTGCTCAGTGTGCTGCATATATCTTTGCTCACACTGCTTTATTGTGGGGACTGGGGACCAGCAGTATTATATAGGAGGAGTATAGTGCAGATATTTGCTGACAGTGACCACCAGTATACGTTGTCTGCCTGAAAAACACTCCATATCTGTGCTCAGTGTGCTGCATATATCTGTGCTCACACTGCTTTATTGTGGGGACTGGGGACCAGCAGTATTATATAGGAGGAGTACAGTGCAGAGTTTTGCTGACAGTGACCACCAGTATACGTTGTCTGCCTGAAAAACACTCCATATCTGTGCTCAGTGTGCTGCATATATCTGTGCTCACACTGCTTTATTGTGGGGACTGGGGACCAGCAGTATTATATAGGAGGAGTACAGTGCAGAGTTTTGCTGACAGTGACCACCAGTATACGTTGTCTGCCTGAAAAACACTCCATATCTGTGCTCAGTGTTCTGCATATATCTGTGCTCACACTGCTTTATTGTGGGGACAGGGGAGCAGCTGTATTATATAGGAGGAGTAGAGTGCAGAGTTTTGCTGACAGTGACCACCAGTATACGTTGTCTGCCTGAAAAACACTCCATATCTGTGCTCAGTGTGCTGCATATATCTGTGCTCACACTGCTTTATTGTGGGGACTGGGGAGCAGCTGTATTATATAGGAGGAATACAGTGCAGAGTTTTGCTGACAGTGACCACCAGTATACGTTGTCTGCCTGAAAAACACTCCATATCTGTGCTCAGTGTGCTGCATATATCTGTGCTCACACTGCTTTATTGTGGGGACAGGGGAGCAGCTGTATTATATTGGAGTACAGTGCAGAGTTTTGCTGACAGTGACCACCAGTGTACGTTGTCTGCCTGAAAAACACTCCATATCTGTGCTCAGTGTGCTGCATATATCTGTGCTCACACTGCTTTATTGTGGGGACTGGGGTGCAGCTGTATTATATAGGAGGAGTACAGTGCAGAGTTTTGCTGACAGTGACCACCAGTATACGTTGTCTGCCTGAAAAACACTCCATATCTGTGCTCAGTGTGCTGCATATATCTGTGCTCACACTGCTTTATTGTGGGGACAGGGGAGCAGCTGTATTATATAGGAGTACAGTGCAGAGTTTTGCTGACAGTGACCACCAGTGTACGTTGTCTGCCTGAAAAACACTCCATATCTGTGCTCAGTGTGCTGCATATATCTGTGCTCACACTGCTTTATTGTGGGGACTGGGGTGCAGCTGTATTATATAGGAGGAGTACAGTGCAGAGTTTTGCTGACAGTGACCACCAGTATACGTTGTCTGCCTGAAAAACACTCCATATCTGTGCTCAGTGTGCTGCATATATCTGTGCTCACACTGCTTTATTGTGGGGACAGGGATAGCAGCTGTATTATATAGGAGGAGTACAGTGCAGAGTTTTGCTGACAGTGACCACCAGTGTACATTGTCTGCCTGAAAAACACTCCATATCTGTGCTCAGTGTGCTGCATATATCTGTGCTCACACTGCTTTATTGTGGGGACTTGGGAGCAGCTGTATTATATAGGAGGAGTACAGTGCAGAGTTTTGCTGACAGTGACCACCAGTATACGTTGTCTACCTGAAAAACACTCCATATCTGTGCTCAGTGTGCTGCATATATCTGTGCTCACACTGCTTTATTGTGGGGACTGGGGACCAGCAGTATTATATAGGAGGAATACAGTGTAGAGTTTTGCTGACAGTGACCACCAGTATACGTTGTCTGCCTGAAATACATTCCATATCTGTGCTCCGTGTGCTGCATATATCTGTGCTCACACTGCTTAATTGTGGGGACTGGGGAGCAGCTGTATTATATAGGAGGAGTACAGTGCAGAGTTTTGCTGACAGTGACCACCAGTATACGTTGTCTGCCTGAAAAACACTCCATATCTGTGCTCAGTGTGCTGCATATATCTGTGCTCACACTGCTTTATTGTGGGGACTGGGGAGCAGCTGTATTATATAGGAGGAGTACAGTGCAGAGTTTTGCTGACAGTGACCACCAGTATACGTTGTCTGCCTGAATAACACTCCATATCTGTGCTCAGTGTGCTGCATATATCTGTGCTCACACTGCTTTATTGTGGGGACTGGGGAGCAGCTGTATTATATAGGAGGAGTACAGTGCAGAGTTTTGCTGACAGTGACCACCAGTATACGTTGTCTGCCTGAAAAACACTCCATATCTGTGCTCAGTGTTCTGCATATATCTGTGCTCACACTGCTTTATTGTGGGGACAGGGGAGCAGCTGTATTATATAGGAGGAGTAGAGTGCAGAGTTTTGCTGACAGTGACCACCAGTGTACGTTGTCTGCCTGAAAAACACTCCATATCTGTGCTCAGTGTGCTGCATATATCTGTGCTCACACTGCTATATTGTGGGGACTGGGGAGCAGCTGTATTATATAGGAGGAGTACAGTGCAGAGTTTTGCTGACAGTGACCACCAGTATACGTTGTCTGCCTGAAAAACACTCCATATCTGTGCTCAGTGTGCTGCATATATCTGTGCTCACACTGCTTTATTGTGGGGACAGGGGAGCAGCTGTATTATATAGGAGGAGTAGAGTGCAGAGTTTTGCTGACAGTGACCACCAGTATACGTTGTCTGCCTGAAAAACACTCCATATCTGTGCTCAGTGTGCTGCATATATC
Organism: Pseudophryne corroboree; assembly: GCF_028390025.1. Taxonomy (NCBI): domain Eukaryota; kingdom Metazoa; phylum Chordata; class Amphibia; order Anura; family Myobatrachidae; genus Pseudophryne; species Pseudophryne corroboree. Next base: position 365,189,879 of record NC_086446.1, on the reverse strand, counting down.
TGTGCTCACACTGCTTTATTGTGGGGACTGGGGAGCAGCTGTATTATATAGGAGGAGTACAGTGCAGAGTTTTGCTGACAGTGACCACCAGTATACGTTGTCTGCCTGAAAAACACTCCATATCTGTGCTCAGTGTGCTGCATATATCTGTGCTCACACTGCTTTATTGTGGGGAAAGGGGAGCAGCTGTATTATATAGGAGTACAGTGCAGAGTTTTGCTGACAGTGACCACCAGTGTACGTTGTCTGCCTGAAAAACACTCCATATCTGTGCTCAGTGTGCTGCATATATCTGTGCTCACACTGCTTTATTGTGGGGACTGGGGACCAGCAGTATTATATAGGAGGAGTACAGTGCAGAGTTTTGCTGACAGTGACCACCAGTATACGTTGTCTGCCTGAAAAACACTCCATATCTGTGCTCAGTGTGCTGCATATATCTGTGCTCACACTGCTTTATTGTGGGGACTGGGGACCAGCAGTATTATATAGGAGGAGTACAGTGCAGAGTTTTGCTGACAGTGACCACCAGTGTACGTTTTCTGCTGAAAAACACTCCATATCTGTGCTCAGTGTGCTGCATAATTCTGTGCTCACATTGCTTAATTGTGGGGACTGGGGAGCAGCTGTATTATATAGGAGGAGTACAGTGCAGAGTTTTGCTGACAGTGACCACCAGTGTACGTTGTCTGCCTGAAAAACACTCCATATCTGTGCTCAGTGTGCTGCATATATCTGTGCTCACACTGCTTTATTGTGGGGACTGGGGAGCAGCTGTATTATATAGGAGGAGTACAGTGCAGAGTTTTGCTGACAGTGACCACCAGTATACGTTGTCTGCCTGAAAAACACTCCATATCTGTGCTCAGTGTGCTGCATATATCTGTGCTCACACTGCTTTATTGTGGGGACTGGGGACCAGCAGTATTATATAGGAGGAGTATAGTGCAGATATTTGCTGACAGTGACCACCAGTATACGTTGTCTGCCTGAAAAACACTCCATATCTGTGCTCAGTGTGCTGCATATATCTGTGCTCACACTGCTTTATTGTGGGGACTGGGGACCAGCAGTATTATATAGGAGGAGTACAGTGCAGAGTTTTGCTGACAGTGACCACCAGTATACGTTGTCTGCCTGAAAAACACTCCATATCTGTGCTCAGTGTGCTGCATATATCTGTGCTCACACTGCTTTATTGTGGGGACTGGGGACCAGCAGTATTATATAGGAGGAGTACAGTGCAGAGTTTTGCTGACAGTGACCACCAGTGTACGTTGTCTGCTGAAAAACACTCCATATCTGTGCTCAGTGTGCTGCATATATCTGTGCTCACATTGCTTAATTGTGGGGACTGGGGAGCAGCTGTATTATATAGGAGGAGTACAGTGCAGAGTTTTGCTGACAGTGACCAGCTTTATACGTTGTCTGCCTGAAAAACACTCCATATCTGTGCTCAGTGTGCTGCATATATCTGTGCTCACACTGCTTAATTGTGGGGACTGGGGAGCAGCTGTATTATATAGGAGTACAGTGCAGAGTTTTGCTGACAGTGACCACCAGTGTACGTTGTCTGCCTGAAAAACACTCCATATCTGTGCTCAGTGTGCTGCATATATCTGTGCTCACACTGCTTTATTGTGGGGACTGGGGTGTAGCTGTATTATATAGGAGGAGTACAGTGCAGAGTTTTGCTGACAGTGACCACCAGTATACGTTGTCGGCCTGAAAAACACTCCATATCTGTGCTCAGTGTACTGCATATATCTGTGCTCACACTGCTTTATTGTGGGGACTGGGGAGCAGCTGTATTATATAGGAGGAGTACAGTGCAGAGTTTTGCTGACAGTGACCACCAGTATACGTTGTCTGCCTGAAAAACACTCCATATCTGTGCTCAGTGTGCTGCATATATCTGTGCTCACACTGCTTTATTGTGGGGACTGGGGACCAGCAGTATTATATAGGAGGAGTATAGTGCAGATATTTGCTGACAGTGACCACCAGTATACGTTGTCTGCCTGAAAAACACTCCATATCTGTGCTCAGTGTGCTGCATATATCTGTGCTCACACTGCTTTATTGTGGGGACTGGGGACCAGCAGTATTATATAGGAGGAGTACAGTGCAGAGTTTTGCTGACAGTGACCACCAGTATACGTTGTCTGCCTGAAAAACACTCCATATCTGTGCTCAGTGTGCTGCATATATCTGTGCTCACACTGCTTTATTGTGGGGACTGGGGACCAGAAGTATTATATAGGAGGAGTACAGTGCAGAGTTTTGCTGACAGTGACCACCAGTATACGTTGTCTGCCTGAAAAACACTCCATATCTGTGCTCAGTGTTCTGCATATATCTGTGCTCACACTGCTTTATTGTGGGGACAGGGGAGCAGCTGTATTATATAGGAGGGGTAGAGTGCAGAGTTTTGCTGACAGTGACCACCAGTGTACGTTGTCTGCCTGAAAAACACTCCATATCTGTGCTCAGTGTGCTGCATATATCTGTGCTCACACTGCTTTATTGTGGGACAGGGGAGCAGCTGTATTATATAGGAGGAGTAGAGTGCAGAGTTTTGCTGACAGTGACCACCAGTATACGTTGTCTGCCTGAAAAACACTCCATATCTGTGCTCAGTGTGCTGCATATATCTGTGCTCACACTGCTTTATTGTGGGGACAGGGGAGCAGCTGTATTATATAGGAGGAGTAGAGTGCAGAGTTTTGCTGACAGTGACCACCAGTGTACGTTGTCTGCCTGAAAAACACTCCATATCTGTGCTCAGTGTGCTGCATATATCTGTGCTCACACTGCTTTATTGTGGGGACTGGGGAGCAGCTGTATTATATAGGAGGAGTACAGTGCAGAGTTTTGCTGACAGTGACCACCAGTATACGTTGTCTGCCTGAAAAACACTCCATATCTGTGCTCAGTGTGCTGCATATATCTGTGCTCACACTGCTTTATTGTGGGGAAAGGGGAGCAGCTGTATTATATAGGAGTACAGTGCAGAGTTTTGCTGACAGTGACCACCAGTGTACGTTGTCTGCCTGAAAAACACTCCATATCTGTGCTCAGTGTGCTGCATATATCTGTGCTCACACTGCTTTATTGTGGGGACTGGGGACCAGCAGTATTATATAGGAGGAGTACAGTGCAGAGTTTTGCTGACAGTGACCACCAGTATACGTTGTCTGCCTGAAAAACACTCCATATCTGTGCTCAGTGTGCTGCATATATCTGTGCTCACACTGCTTTATTGTGGGGACTGGGGACCAGCAGTATTATATAGGAGGAGTACAGTGCAGAGTTTTGCTGACAGTGACCACCAGTGTACGTTTTCTGCTGAAAAACACTCCATATCTGTGCTCAGTGTGCTGCATAATTCTGTGCTCACATTGCTTAATTGTGGGGACTGGGGAGCAGCAGTATTATATAGGAGGAGTACAGTGCAGAGTTTTGCTGACAGTGACCACAAGTGTACGTTGTCTGCCTGAAAAACACTCCATATCTGTGCTCAGTGTGCTGCATATATCTGTGCTCACACTGCTTTATTGTGGGGACTGGGGAGCAGCTGTATTATATAGGAGGAGTACAGTGCAGAGTTTTGCTGACAGTGACCACCAGTATACGTTGTCTGCCTGAAAAACACTCCATATCTGTGCTCAGTGTGATGCATATATCTGTGCTCACACTGCTTTATTGTGGGGACTGGGGACCAGCAGTATTATATAGGAGGAGTATAGTGCAGATATTTGCTGACAGTGACCACCAGTATACGTTGTCTGCCTGAAAAACACTCCATATCTGTGCTCAGTGTGCTGCATATATCTGTGCTCACACTGCTTTATTGTGGGGACTGGGGACCAGCAGTATTATATAGGAGGAGTACAGTGCAGAGTTTTGCTGACAGTGACCACCAGTATACGTTGTCTGCCTGAAAAACACTCCATATCTGTGCTCAGTGTGCTGCATATATCTGTGCTCACACTGCTTTATTGTGGGGACTGGGGACCAGCAGTATTATATAGGAGGAGTACAGTGCAGAGTTTTGCTGACAGTGACCACCAGTGTACGTTGTCTGCTGAAAAACACTCCATATCTGTGCTCAGTGTGCTGCATATATCTGTGCTCACATTGCTTAATTGTGGGGACTGGGGAGCAGCTGTATTATATAGGAGGAGTACAGTGCAGAGTTTTGCTGACAGTGACCAGCTTTATACGTTGTCTGCCTGAAAAACACTCCATATCTGTGCTCAGTGTGCTGCATATATCTGTGCTCACACTGCTTAATTGTGGGGACTGGGGAGCAGCTGTATTATATAGGAGTACAGTGCAGAGTTTTGCTGACAGTGACCACCAGTATACGTTGTCTGCTTGAAAAACACTCCATATCTGTGCTCAGTGTGCTGCATAATTCTGTGCTCACACTGCTTTATTGTGGGGACTGGGGAGCAGCTGTATTATATAGGAGGAGTACAGTGCAGAGTTTTGCTGACAGTGACCACCAGTATACGTTGTCTGCCTGAATAACACTCCATATCTGTGCTCAGTGTGCTGCATATATCTGTGCTCACACTGCTTTATTGTGGGGACTGGGGAGCAGCTGTATTATATAGGAGGAGTACAGTGCAGAGTTTTGCTGACAGTGACCACCAGTATACGTTGTCTGCCTGAAAAACACTCCATATCTGTGCTCAGTGTTCTGCATATATCTGTGCTCACACTGCTTTATTGTGGGGACAGGGGAGCAGCTGTATTATATAGGAGGGGTAGAGTGCAGAGTTTTGCTGACAGTGACCACCAGTGTACGTTGTCTGCCTGAAAAACACTCCATATCTGTGCTCAGTGTGCTGCATATATCTGTGCTCACACTGCTTTATTGTGGGGACTGGGGAGCAGCTGTATTATATAGGAGGAGTAGAGTGCAGAGTTTTGCTGACAGTGACCACCAGTATACGTTGTCTGCCTGAAAAACACTCCATATCTGTGCTCAGTGTGCTGCATATATCTGTGCTCACACTGCTTTATTGTGGGGACTGGGAACCAGCAGTATTATATAGGAGCAGTACAGTGCAGAGTTTTGCTGACAGTGACCACCAGTGTACGTTTTCTGCCTGAAAAACACTCCATATCTGTGCTCAGTGTGCTGCATAATTCTGTGCTCACATTGCTTAATTGTGGGGACTGGGGAGCAGCTGTATTATATAGGAGGAGTACAGTGCAGAGTTTTGCTGACAGTGACCACCAGTGTACGTTGTCTGCCTGAAAAACACTCCATATCTGTGCTCAGTGTGCTGCATATATCTGTGCTCACACTGCTTTATTGTGGGGACTGGGGAGCAGCTGTATTATATAGGAGGAGTACAGTGCAGAGTTTTGCTGACAGTGACCACCAGTATACGTTGTCTGCCTGAAAAACACTCCATATCTGTGCTCAGTGTTCTGCATATATCTGTGCTCACACTGCTTTATTGTGGGGACAGGGGAGCAGCTGTATTATATAGGAGGAGTAGAGTGCAGAGTTTTGCTGACAGTGACCACCAGTATATGTTGTCTGCCTGAAAAACACTCCATATCTGTGCTCAGTGTGCTGCATATATCTGTGCTCACACTGCTTTATTGTGGGGACAGGGGAGCAGCTGTATTATATAGGAGTACAGTGCAGAGTTTTGCTGACAGTGACCACCAGTGTACGTTGTCTGCCTGAAAAACACTCCATATCTGTGCTCAGTGTGCTGCATATATCTGTGCTCACACTGCTTTATTGTGGGGACTGGGGTGCAGCTGTATTATATAGGAGGAGTACAGTGCAGAGTTTTGCTGACAGTGACCACCAGTATACGTTGTCGGCCTGAAAAACACTCCATATCTGTGCTCAGTGTACTGCATATATCTGTGCTCACACTGCTTTATTGTGGGGACTGGGGAGCAGCTGTATTATATAGGAGGAGTACAGTGCAGAGTTTTGCTGACAGTGACCACCAGTATACGTTGTCTGCCTGAAAAACACTCCATATCTGTGCTCAGTGTGCTGCATATATCTGTGCTCACACTGCTTTATTGTGGGGACTGGGGACCAGCAGTATTATATAGGAGGAGTATAGTGCAGATATTTGCTGACAGTGACCACCAGTATACGTTGTCTGCCTGAAAAACACTCCATATCTGTGCTCAGTGTGCTGCATATATCTGTGCTCACACTGCTTTATTGTGGGGACTGGGGACCAGCAGTATTATATAGGAGGAGTACAGTGCAGAGTTTTGCTGACAGTGACCACCAGTATACGTTGTCTGCCTGAAAAACACTCCATATCTGTGCTCAGTGTGCTACATATATCTGTGCTCACACTGCTTTATTGTGGGGACTGGGGACCAGCAGTATTATATAGGAGGAGTACAGTGCAGAGTTTTGCTGACAGTGACCACCAGTGTACGTTGTCTGCTGAAAAACACTCCATATCTGTGCTCAGTGTGCTGCATATATCTGTGCTCACATTGCTTAATTGTGGGGACTGGGGAGCAGCTGTATTATATAGGAGGAGTACAGTGCAGAGTTTTGCTGACAGTGACCAGCTTTATACGTTGTCTGCCTGAAAAACACTCCATATCTGTGCTCAGTGTGCTGCATATATCTGTGCTCACACTGCTTAATTGTGGGGACTGGGGAGCAGCTGTATTATATAGGAGTACAGTGCAGAGTTTTGCTGACAGTGACCACCAGTATACGTTGTCTGCTTGAAAAACACTCCATATCTGTGCTCAGTGTGCTGCATAATTCTGTGCTCACACTGCTTTATTGTGGGGACTGGGGAGCAGCTGTATTATATAGGAGGAGTACAGTGCAGAGTTTTGCTGACAGTGACCACCAGTATACGTTGTCTGCCTGAATAACACTCCATATCTGTGCTCAGTGTGCTGCATATATCTGTGCTCACACTGCTTTATTGTGGGGACTGGGGAGCAGCTGTATTATATAGGAGGAGTACAGTGCAGAGTTTTGCTGACAGTGACCACCAGTATACGTTGTCTGCCTGAAAAACACTCCATATCTGTGCTCAGTGTTCTGCATATATCTGTGCTCACACTGCTTTATTGTGGGGACAGGGGAGCAGCTGTATTATATAGGAGGGGTAGAGTGCAGAGTTTTGCTGACAGTGACCACCAGTGTACGTTGTCTGCCTGAAAAACACTCCATATCTGTGCTCAGTGTGCTGCATATATCTGTGCTCACACTGCTTTATTGTGGGGATTGGGGAGCAGCTGTATTATATAGGAGGAGTAGAGTGCAGAGTTTTGCTGACAGTGACCACCAGTATACGTTGTCTGCCTGAAAAACACTCCATATCTGTGCTCAGTGTGCTGCATATATCTGTGCTCACACTGCTTTATTGTGGGGACTGGGGACCAGCAGTATTATATAGGAGGAGTACAGTGCAGAGTTTTGCTGACAGTGACCACCAGTGTACGTTGTCTGCTGAAAAACACTCCATATCTGTGCTCAGTGTGCTGCATATATCTGTGCTCACATTGCTTAATTGTGGGGACTGGGGAGCAGCTGTATTATATAGGAGGAGTACAGTGCAGAGTTTTGCTGACAGTGACCAGCTTTATACGTTGTCTGCCTGAAAAACACTCCATATCTGTGCTCAGTGTGCTGCATATATCTGTGCTCACACTGCTTAATTGTGGGGACTGGGGAGCAGCTGTATTATATAGGAGTACAGTGCAGAGTTTTGCTGACAGTGACCACCAGTATACGTTGTCTGCTTGAAAAACACTCCATATCTGTGCTCAGTGTGCTGCATAATTCTGTGCTCACACTGCTTTATTGTGGGGACTGGGGAGCAGCTGTATTATATAGGAGGAGTACAGTGCAGAGTTTTGCTGACAGTGACCACCAGTATACGTTGTCTGCCTGAAAAACACTCCATATCTGTGCTCAGTGTTCTGCATATATCTGTGCTCACACTGCTTTATTGTGGGGACAGGGGAGCAGCTGTATTATATAGGAGGGGTAGAGTGCAGAGTTTTGCTGACAGTGACCACCAGTGTACGTTGTCTGCCTGAAAAACACTCCATATCTGTGCTCAGTGTGCTGCATATATCTGTGCTCACACTGCTTTATTGTGGGGATTGGGGAGCAGCTGTATTATATAGGAGGAGTAGAGTGCAGAGTTTTGCTGACAGTGACCACCAGTATACGTTGTCTGCCTGAAAAACACTCCATATCTGTGCTCAGTGTGCTGCATATATCTGTGCTCACACTGCTTTATTGTGGGGACTGGGGACCAGCAGTATTATATAGGAGGAGTACAGTGCAGAGTTTTGCTGACAGTGACCACCAGTGTACGTTTTCTGCCTGAAAAACACTCCATATCTGTGCTCAGTGTGCTGCATAATTCTGTGCTCACATTGCTTAATTGTGGGGACTGGGGAGCAGCTGTATTATATAGGAGGAGTACAGTGCAGAGTTTTGCTGACAGTGACCACCAGTGTACGTTGTCTGCCTGAAAAACACTCCATATCTGTGCTCAGTGTGCTGCATATATCTGTGCTCACACTGCTTTATTGTGGGGACTGGGGAGCAGCTGTATTATATAGGAGGAGTACAGTGCAGAGTTTTGCAGACAGTGACCACCAGTATACGTTGTCTGCCTGAAAAACACTCCATATCTGTGCTCAGTGTTCTGCATATATCTGTGCTCACACTGCTTTATTGTGGGGACAGGGGAGCAGCTGTATTATATAGGAGGAGTAGAGTGCAGAGTTTTGCTGACAGTGACCACCAGTATATGTTGTCTGCCTGAAAAACACTCCATATCTGTGCTCAGTGTGCTGCATATATCTGTGCTCACACTGCTTTATTGTGGGGACAGGGGAGCAGCTGTATTATATAGGAGTACAGTGCAGAGTTTTGCTGACAGTGACCACCAGTGTACGTTGTCTGCCTGAAAAACACTCCATATCTGTGCTCAGTGTGCTGCATATATCTGTGCTCACACTGCTTTATTGTGGGGACTGGGGTGCAGCTGTATTATATAGGAGGAGTACAGTGCAGAGTTTTGCTGACAGTGACCACCAGTATACGTTGTCGGCCTGAAAAACACTCCATATCTGTGCTCAGTGTACTGCATATATCTGTGCTCACACTGCTTTATTGTGGGGACTGGGGAGCAGCTGTATTATATAGGAGGAGTACAGTGCAGAGTTTTGCTGACAGTGACCACCAGTATACGTTGTCTGCCTGAAAAACACTCCATATCTGTGCTCAGTGTGCTGCATATATCTGTGCTCACACTGCTTTATTGTGGGGACTGGGGACCAGCAGTATTATATAGGAGGAGTATAGTGCAGATATTTGCTGACAGTGACCACCAGTATACGTTGTCTGCCTGAAAAACACTCCATATCTGTGCTCAGTGTGCTGCATATATCTGTGCTCACACTGCTTTATTGTGGGGACTGGGGACCAGCAGTATTATATAGGAGGAGTACAGTGCAGAGTTTTGCTGACAGTGACCACCAGTATACGTTGTCTGCCTGAAAAACACTCCATATCTGTGCTCAGTGTGCTGCATATATCTGTGCTCACACTGCTTTATTGTGGGGACTGGGGACCAGCAGTATTATATAGGAGGAGTACAGTGCAGAGTTTTGCTGACAGTGACCACCAGTGTACGTTGTCTGCTGAAAAACACTCCATATCTGTGCTCAGTGTGCTGCATATATCTGTGCTCACATTGCTTAATTGTGGGGACTGGGGAGCAGCTGTATTATATAGGAGGAGTACAGTGCAGAGTTTTGCTGACAGTGACCAGCTTTATACGTTGTCTGCCTGAAAAACACTCCATATCTGTGCTCAGTGTGCTGCATATATCTGTGCTCACACTGCTTAATTGTGGGGACTGGGGAGCAGCTGTATTATATAGGAGTACAGTGCAGAGTTTTGCTGACAGTGACCACCAGTATACGTTGTCTGCCTGAAAAACACTCCATATCTGTGCTCAGTGTTCTGCATATATCTGTGCTCACACTGCTTTATTGTGGGGACAGGGGAGCAGCTGTATTATATAGGAGGGGTAGAGTGCAGAGTTTTGCTGACAGTGACCACCAGTGTACGTTGTCTGCCTGAAAAACACTCCATATCTGTGCTCAGTGTGCTGCATATATCTGTGCTCACACTGCTTTATTGTGGGGACTGGGGAGCAGCTGTATTATATAGGAGGAGTAGAGTGCAGAGTTTTGCTGACAGTGACCACCAGTATACGTTGTCTGCCTGAAAAACACTCCATATCTGTGCTCAGTGTGCTGCATATATCTGTGCTCACACTGCTTTATTGTGGGGACTGGGGAGCAGCTGTATTATATAGGAGGAGTACAGTGCAGAGTTTTGCTGACAGTGACCACCAGTATACGTTGTCTGCCTGAAAAACACTCCATATCTGTGCTCAGTGTTCTGCATATATCTGTGCTCACACTGCTTTATTGTGGGGACAGGGGAGCAGCTGTATTATATAGGAGGGGTAGAGTGCAGAGTTTTGCTGACAGTGACCACCAGTGTACGTTGTCTGCCTGAAAAACACTCCATATCTGTGCTCAGTGTGCTGCATATATCTGTGCTCACACTGCTTTATTGTGGGGACTGGGGAGCAGCTGTATTATATAGGAGGAGTAGAGTGCAGAGTTTTGCTGACAGTGACCACCAGTATACGTTGTCTGCCTGAAAAACACTCCATATCTGTGCTCAGTGTACTGCATATATCTGTGCTCACACTGCTTTATTGTGGGGACTGGGGACCAGCAGTATTATATAGGAGGAGTACAGTGCAGAGTTTTGCTGACAGTGACCACCAGTGTACGTTTTCTGCTGAAAAACACTCCATATCTGTGCTCAGTGTGCTGCATAATTCTGTGCTCACATTGCTTAATTGTGGGGACTGGGGAGCAGCTGTATTATATAGGAGGAGTACAGTGCAGAGTTTTGCTGACAGTGACCACCAGTGTACGTTGTCTGCCTGAAAAACACTCCATATCTGTGCTCAGTGTGCTGCATATATCTGTGCTCACACTGCTTTATTGTGGGGACTGGGGAGCAGCTGTATTATATAGGAGGAGTACAGTGCAGAGTTTTGCTGACAGTGACCACCAGTATACGTTGTCTGCCTGAAAAACACTCCATATCTGTGCTCAGTGTTCTGCATATATCTGTGCTCACACTGCTTTATTGTGGGGACAGGGGAGCAGCTGTATTATATAGGAGGAGTAGAGTGCAGAGTTTTGCTGACAGTGACCACCAGTATACGTTGTCTGCCTGAAAAACACTCCATATCTGTGCTCAGTGTGCTGCATATATCTGTGCTCACACTGCTTTATTGTGGGGACAGGGGAGCAGCTGTATTATATAGGAGTACAGTGCAGAGTTTTGCTGACAGTGACCACCAGTGTACGTTGTCTGCCTGAAAAACACTCCATATCTGTGCTCAGTATGCTGCATATATCTGTGCTCACACTGCTTTATTGTGGGGACTGGGGTGCAGCTGTATTATATAGGAGGAGTACAGTGCAGAGTTTTGCTGACAGTGACCACCAGTATACGTTGTCTGCCTGAAAAACACTCCATATCTGTGCTCAGTGTACTGCATATATCTGTGCTCACACTGCTTTATTGTGGGGACTGGGGAGCAGCTGTATTATATAGGAGGAGTACAGTGCAGAGTTTTGCTGACAGTGACAACCAGTATACGTTGTCTGCCTGAAAAACACTCCATATCTGTGCTCAGTGTGCTGCATATTTCTGTGCTCACACTGCTTTATTGTGGGGACAGGGGAGCAGCTGTATTATATAGGAGGAGTACAGTGCAGAGTTTTGCTGACAGTGACCACCAGTGTACATTGTCTGCCTGAAAAACACTCCATATCTGTGCTCAGTGTGCTGCATATATCTGTGCTCACACTGCTTTATTGTGGGGACTTGGGAGCAGCTGTATTATATAGGAGGAGTACAGTGCAGAGTTTTGCTGACAGTGACCACCAGTATACATTGTCTACCTGAAAAACACTCCATATCTGTGCTCAGTGTGCTGCATATATCTGTGCTCACACTGCTTTATTGTGGGGACTGGGGACCAGCAGTATTATATAGGAGGAGTACAGTATAGAGTTTTGCTGACAGTGACCACCAGTATACGTTGTCTGCCTGAAATACATTCCATATCTGTGCTCCGTGTGCTGCATATATCTGTGCTCACACTGCTTAATTGTGGGGACTGGGGAGCAGCTGTATTATATAGGAGGAGTACAGTGCAGAGTTTTGCTGACAGTGACCACCAGTATACGTTGTCTGCCTGAAAAACACTCCATATCTGTGCTCAGTGTGCTGCATATATCTGTGCTCACACTGCTTTATTGTGGGGACTGGGGAGCAGCTGTATTATATAGGAGGAGTACAGTGCAGAGTTTTGCTGACAGTGACCACCAGTATACGTTGTCTGCCTGAAAAACACTCCATATCTGTGCTCAGTGTGCTGCATATATCTGTGCTCACACTGCTTTATTGTGGGGACAGGGGAGCAGCTGTATTATATTGGAGGAGTACAGTGCAGAGTTTTGCTGACAGTGACCACCAGTGTACGTTGTCTGCCTGAAAAACACTCCATAACTGTGCTCAGTGTGCTGCATATATCTGTACTCACACTACTTTATTGTGGGGACTGGGGAGCAGCTGTATTATATAGGAGGAGTATAGTGCAGATATTTGCTGACAGTGACCACCAGTATACGTTGTCTGCCTGAAATACATTCCATATCTGTGCTCCGTGTGCTGCATATATCTGTGCTCACACTGCTTAATTGTGGGGACTGGGGAGCAGCTGTATTATATAGGAGGAGTACAGTGCAGAGTTTTGCTGACAGTGACCACCAGTATACGTTGTCTGCCTGAAAAACACTCCATATCTGTGCTCAGTGTGCTGCATATATCTGTGCTCACACTGCTTTATTGTGGGGACTGGGGAGCAGCTGTATTATATAGGAGGAGTACAGTGCAGAGTTTTGCTGACAGTGACCACCAGTATACGTTGTCTGCCTGAAAAACACTCCATATCTGTGCTCAGTGTGCTGCATATATCTGTGCTCACACTGCTTTATTGTGGGGACAGGGGAGCAGCTGTATTATATTGGAGGAGTACAGTGCAGAGTTTTGCTGACAGTGACCACCAGTGTACGTTGTCTGCCTGAAAAACACTCCATAACTGTGCTCAGTGTGCTGCATATATCTGTGCTCACACTACTTTATTGTGGGGACTGGGGAGCAGCTGTATTATATAGGAGGAGTATAGTGCAGATATTTGCTGACAGTGACCACCAGTATACGTTGTCTGCCTGAAAAACACTCGATATCTGTGCTCAGTGTTCTGCATATATCTGTGCTCACACTGCTTTATTGTGGGGACTGGGGACCAGCAGTATTATATAGGAGGAGTACAGTGCAGAGTTTTGCTGACAGTGACCACCAGTATACGTTGTCTGCCTGAAAAACACTCCATATCTGTGCTCAGTCTGCTGCATATATCTGTGCTCACACTGCTTTATTGTGGGGACTGGGGACCAGCAGTATTATATAGGAGGAGTACAGTGCAGAGTTTTGCTGACAGTGACCACCAGTGTACGTTGTCTGCTGAAAAACACTCCATATCTGTGCTCAGTGTGCTGCATATATCTGTGCTCACACTGCTTTATTGTGGGGACTGGGGACCAGCAGTATTATATAGGAGGAGTACAGTGCAGAGTTTTGCTGACAGTGACCACCAGTGTACGTTTTCTGCTGAAAAACACTCCATATCTGTGCTCAGTGTGCTGCATAATTCTGTGCTCACATTGCTTAATTGTGGGGACTGGGGAGCAGCTGTATTATATAGGAGGAGTACAGTGCAGAGTTTTGCTGACAGTGACCACCAGTGTACGTTGTCTGCCTGAAAAACACTCCATATCTGTGCTCAGTGTGCTGCATATATCTGTGCTCACACTGCTTTATTGTGGGGACTGGGGAGCAGCTGTATTATATAGGAGGAGTACAGTGCAGAGTTTTGCTGACAGTGACCACCAGTGTACGTTGTCTGCCTGAAAAACACTCCATATCTGTGCTCAGTGTGCTGCATATATCTGTGCTCACACTGCTTTATTGTGGGGACTGGGGTGCAGCTGTATTATATAGGAGGAGTACAGTGCAGAGTTTTGCTGACAGTGACCACCAGTATACGTTGTCTGCCTGAAAAACACTCCATATCTGTGCTCAGTGTGCTGCATATATCTGTGCTCACACTGCTTTATTGTGGGGACTGGGGAGCAGCTGTATTATATAGGAGGAGTACAGTGCAGAGTTTTGCTGACAGTGACCACCAGTATACGTTGTCTGCCTGAAAAACACTCCATATCTGTGCTCAGTGTGCTGCATATATCTGTGCTCACACTGCTTTATTGTGGGGACAGGGGAGCAGCTGTATTATATAGGAGGAGTACAGTGCAGAGTTTTGCTGACAGTGACCACCAGTGTACATTGTCTGCCTGAAAAACACTCCATATCTGTGCTCAGTGTGCTGCATATATCTGTGCTCACACTGCTTTATTGTGGGGACTGGGGAGCAGCTGTATTATATAGGAGGAGTACAGTGCAGAGTTTTGCTGACAGTGACCACCAGTATACGTTGTCTGCCTGAAAAACACTCCATATCTGTGCTCAGTGTTCTGCATATATCTGTGCTCACACTGCTTTATTGTGGGGACAGGGAAGCAGCTGTATTATATAGGAGGAGTAGAGTGCAGAGTTTTGCTGACAGTGACCACCAGTATACGTTGTCTGCCTGAAAAACACTCCATATCTGTGCTCAGTGTGCTGCATATATCTGTGCTCACACTGCTTTATTGTGGGGACTGGGGAGCAGCTGTATTATATAGGAGGAATACAGTGCAGAGTTTTGCTGACAGTGACCACCAGTATACGTTGTCTGCCTGAAAAACACTCCATATTTGTGCTCAGTGTGCTGCATATATCTGTGCTCACACTGCTTTATTGTGGGGACAGGGGAGCAGCTGTATTATATAGGAGTACAGTGCAGAGTTTTGCTGACAGTGACCACCAGTGTACGTTGTCTGCCTGAAAAACACTCCATATCTGTGCTCAGTGTGCTGCATATATCTGTGCTCACACTGCTTTATTGTGGGGACTGGGGTGCAGCTGTATTATATAGGAGGAGTACAGTGCAGAGTTTTGCTGACAGTGACCACCAGTATACGTTGTCTGCCTGAAAAACACTCAATATCTGTGCTCAGTGTGCTGCATATATCTGTGCTCACACTGCTTTATTGTGGGGACTGGGGAGCAGCTGTATTATATAGGAGGAGTACAGTGCAGAGTTTTGCTGACAGTGACCACCAGTATACGTTGTCTGCCTGAAAAACACTCCATATCTGTGCTCAGTGTGCTGCATATATCTGTGCTCACACTGCTTTATTGTGGGGACAGGGGAGCAGCTGTATTATATAGGAGGAGTACAGTGCAGAGTTTTGCTGACAGTGACCACCAGTGTACATTGTCTGCCTGAAAAACACTCCATATCTGTGCTCAGTGTGCTGCATATATCTGTGCTCACACTGCTTTATTGTGGGGACTGGGGAGCAGCTGTATTATATAGGAGGAGTACAGTGCAGAGTTTTGCTGACAGTGACCACCAGTATACGTTGTCTGCCTGAAAAACACTCCATATCTGTGCTCAGTGTTCTGCATATATCTGTGCTCACACTGCTTTATTGTGGGGACAGGGAAGCAGCTGTATTATATAGGAGGAGTAGAGTGCAGAGTTTTGCTGACAGTGACCACCAGTATACGTTGTCTGCCTGAAAAACACTCCATATCTGTGCTCAGTGTGCTGCATATATCTGTGCTCACACTGCTTTATTGTGGGGACTGGGGAGCAGCTGTATTATATAGGAGGAATACAGTGCAGAGTTTTGCTGACAGTGACCACCAGTATACATTGTCTGCCTGAAAAACACTCCATATTTGTGCTCAGTGTGCTGCATATATCTGTGCTCACACTGCTTTATTGTGGGGACAGGGGAGCATCTGTATTATATAGGAGTACTGTGCAGAGTTTTGCTGACAGTGACCACCAGTGTACGTTGTCTGCCTGAAAAACACTCCATATCTGTGCTCAGTGTGCTGCATATATCTGTGCTCACACTGCTTTATTGTGGGGACTGGGGTGCAGCTGTATTATATAGGAGGAGTACAGTGCAGAGTTTTGCTGACAGTGACCACCAGTATACGTTGTCTGCCTGAAAAACACTCCATATCTGTGCTCAGTGTGCTGCATATATCTGTGCTCACACTGCTTTATTGTGGGGACTGGGGAGCAGCTGTATTATATAGGAGGAGTACAGTGCAGAGTTTTGCTGACAGTGACCACCAGTATACGTTGTCTGCCTGAAAAACACTCTATATCTGTGCTCAGTGTGCTGCATATATCTGTGCTCACACTGCTTTATTGTGGGGACAGGGGAGCAGCTGTATTATATAGGAGGAGTACAGTGCAGAGTTTTGCTGACAGTGACCACCAGTGTACATTGTCTGCCTGAAAAACACTCCATATCTGTGCTCAGTGTGCTGCATATATCTGTGCTCACACTGCTTTATTGTGGGGACTGGGGAGCAGCTGTATTATATAGGAGGAGTACAGTGCAGAGTTTTGCTGACAGTGACCACCAGTATACGTTGTCTACCTGAAAAACACTCCATATCTGTGCTCAGTGTGCTGCATATATCTGTGCTCACACTGCTTTATTGTGGGGACTGGGGACCAGCAGTATTATATAGGAGAAGTACAGTGTAGAGTTTTGTTGACAGTGACCACCAGTATACGTTGTCTGCCTGAAATACATTCCATATCTGTGCTCCGTGTGCTGCATATATCTGTGCTCACACTGCTTAATTGTGGAGACTGGGGAGCAGCTGTATTATATAGGAGGAGTACAGTGCAGAGTTTTGCTGACAGTGACCACCAGTATACGTTGTCTGCCTGAAAATCACTCCATATCTGTGCTCAGTGTGCTGCATATATCTGTGCTCACACTGCTTTATTGTGGGGACTGGGGAGCAGCTGTATTATATAGGAGGAGTACAGTGCAGAGTTTTGCTGACAGTGACCACCAGTATACGTTGTCTGCCTGAAAAACACTCCATATCTGTGCTCAGTGTGCTGCATATATCTGTGCTCACACTGCTTTATTGTGGGGACAGGGGAGCAGCTGTATTATATTGGAGGAGTACAGTGCAGAGTTTTGCTGACAGTGACCACCAGTGTACGTTGTCTGCCTGAAAAACACTCCATATCTGTGCTCAGTGTGCTGCATATATCTGTGCTCACACTACTTTATTGTGGGGACTGGGGAGCAGCTGTATTATATAGGAGGAGTACAGTGCAGAGTTTTGCTGACAGTGACCACCAGTATACGTTGTCTGCCTGAAAAACACTCCATATCTGTGCTTAGTGTGCTGCATATATCTGTGCTCACACTGCTTTATTGTGGGGACTGGGGAGCATCTGTATTATATAGGAGGAGTATAGTGCAGATATTTGCTGACAGTGACCACCAGTATACGTTGTCTGCCTGAAAAACACTCCATATCTGTGCTCAGTGTGCTGCATATATCTGTGCTCACACTGCTTTATTGTGGGGACTGGGGACCAGCAGTATTATATAGGAGGAGTACAGTGCAGAGTTTTGCTGACAGTGACCACCAGTATACGTTGTCTGCCTGAAAAACACTCCATATCTGTGCTCAGTGTGCTGCATATATCTGTGCTCACACTGCTTTATTGTGGGGACTGGGGACCAGCAGTATTATATAGGAGGAGTACAGTGCAGAGTTTTGCTGACAGTGACCACCAGTGTACGTTGTCTGCTGAAAAACACTCCATATCTGTGCTCAGTGTGCTGCATATATCTGTACTCACATTGCTTAATTGTGGGGACTGGGGAGCAGCTGTATTATATAGGAGGAGTACATTGCAGAGTTTTGCTGACAGTGACCAGCTTTATACGTTGTCTGCCTGAAAAACACTCCATATCTGTGCTCAGTGTGCTGCATATATCTGTGCTCACACTGCTTTATTGTGGGGACTGGGGACCAGCAGTATTATATAGGAGGAGTACAGTGCAGAGTTTTGCTGACAGTGACCACCAGTGTACGTTTTCTGCTGAAAAACACTCCATATCTGTGCTCAGTGTGCTGCATAATTCTGTGCTCACATTGCTTAATTGTGGGGACTGGGGAGCAGCTGTATTATATAGGAGGAGTGCAGTGCAGAGTTTTGCTGACAGTGACCACCAGTGTACGTTGTCTGCCTGAAAAACACTCCATATCTGTGCTCAGTGTGCTGCATATATCTGTGCTCACACTGCTTTATTGTGGGGACTGGGGAGCAGCTGTATTATATAGGAGGAGTACAGTGCAGAGTTTTGCTGACAGTGACCACCAGTATACGTTGTCTGCCTGAAAAACACTCCATATCTGTGCTCAGTGTTCTGCATATATCTGTGCTCACACTGCTTTATTGTGGGGACAGGGGAGCAGCTGTATTATATAGGAGGAGTAGAGTGCAGAGTTTTGCTGACAGTGACCACCAGTATACGTTGTCTGCCTGAAAAACACTCCATATCTGTGCTCAGTGTGCTGCATATATCTGTGCTCACACTGCTTTATTGTGGGGACTGGGGAGCAGCTGTATTATATAGGAGGAATACAGTGCAGAGTTTTGCTGACAGTGACCACCAGTATACGTTGTCTGCCTGAAAAACACTCCATATTTGTGCTCAGTGTGCTGCATATTTCTGTGCTCACACTGCTTTATTGTGGGGACAGGGGAGCAGCTGTATTATATAGGAGTACAGTGCAGAGTTTTGCTGACAGTGACCACCAGTGTACGTTGTCTGCCTGAAAAACACTCCATATCTATGCTCAGTGTGCTGCATATATCTGTGCTCACACTGCTTTATTGTGGGGACTGGGGTGCAGCTGTATTATATAGGAGGAGTACAGTGCAGAGTTTTGCTGACAGTGACCACCAGTATACGTTGTCTGCCTGAAAAACACTCCATATCTGTGCTCAGTGTGCTGCATATATCTGTGCTCACACTGCTTTATTGTGGGGACTGGGGACCAGCAGTATTATATAGGAGGAGTACAGTGCAGAGTTTTGCTGACAGTGACCACCAGTGTACGTTTTCTGCTGAAAAACACTCCATATCTGTGCTCAGTGTGCTGCATAATTCTGTGCTCACATTGCTTAATTGTGGGGACTGGGGAGCAGCTGTATTATATAGGAGGAGTACAGTGCAGAGTTTTGCTGACAGTGACCACCAATGTACGTTGTCTGCCTGAAAAACACTCCATATCTGTGCTCAGTGTGCGGCATATATCTGTGCTCACACTGCTTTATTGTGGGGACTGGGGAGCAGCTGTATTATATAGGAGGAGTACAGTGCAGAGTTTTGCTGACAGTGACCACCAGTATACGTTGTCTGCCTGAAAAACACTCCATATCTGTGCTCAGTGTTCTGCATATATCTGTGCTCACACTGCTTTATTGTGGGGACAGGGGAGCAGCTGTATTATATAGGAGGAGTAGAGTGCAGAGTTTTGCTGACAGTGACCACCAGTATACGTTGTCTGCCTGAAAAACACTCCATATCTGTGCTCAGTCTGCTGCATATATCTGTGCTCACACTGCTTTATTGTGGGGACTGGGGAGCAGCTGTATTATATAGGAGGAGTAGAGTGCAGAGTTTTGCTGACAGTGACCACCAGTATACGTTGTCTCCCTGAAAAACACTCCATATCTGTGCTCAGTGTGCTGCATATATCTGTGCTCACACTGCTTTATTGTGGGGACTGGGGAGCAGCTGTATTATATAGGAGGAGTACAGTGCAGAGTTTTGCTGACAGTGACCACCAGTATACGTTGTCTGCCTGAAAAACACTCCATATCTGTGCTCAGCGTGCTGCATATATCTGTGCTCACACTGCTTTATTGTGGGGACAGGGGAGCAGCTGTATTATATAGGAGTACAGTGCAGAGTTTTGCTGACAGTGACCACCAGTGTACGTTGTCTGCCTGAAAAACACTCCATATCTGTGCTCAGTGTGCTGCATATATCTGTGCTCACACTGCTTTATTGTGGGGACTGGGGACCAGCAGTATTATATAGGAGGAGTACAGTGCAGAGTTTTGCTGACAGTGACCACCAGTATACGTTGTCTGCCTGAAAAACACTCCATATCTGTGCTCAGTGTGCTGCATATATCTGTGCTCACACTGCTTTATTGTGGGGACTGGGGACCAGCAGTATTATATAGGAGGAGTACAGTGCAGAGTTTTGCTGACAGTGACCACCAGTGTACGTTTTCTGCTGAAAAACACTCCATATCTGTGCTCAGTGTGCTGCATAATTCTGTGCTCACATTGCTTAATTGTGGGGACTGGGGAGCAGCTGTATTATATAGGAGGAGTACAGTGCAGAGTTTTGCTGACAGTGACCACCAGTGTACGTTGTCTGCCTGAAAAACACTCCATATCTGTGCTCAGTGTGCTGCATATATCTGTGCTCACACTGCTTTATTGTGGGGACTGGGGAGCAGCTGTATTATATAGGAGGAGTACAGTGCAGAGTTTTGCTGACAGTGACCACCAGTATACGTTGTCTGCCTGAAAAACACTCCATATCTGTGCTCAGTGTTCTGCATATATCTGTGCTCACACTGCTTTATTGTGGGGACAGGGGAGCAGCTGTATTATATAGGAGGAGTAGAGTGCAGAGTTTTGCTGACAGTGACCACCAGTATACGTTGTCTGCCTGAAAAACACTCCATATCTGTGCTCAGTGTGCTGCATATATCTGTGCTCACACTGCTTTATTGTGGGGACTGGGGAGCAGCTGTATTATATAGGAGGAATACAGTGCAGAGTTTTGCTGACAGTGACCACCAGTATACGTTGTCTGCCTGAAAAACACTCCATATCTGTGCTCAGTGTGCTGCATATATCTGTGCTCACACTGCTTTATTGTGGGGACAGGGGAGCAGCTGTATTATATAGGAGTACAGTGCAGAGTTTTGATGACAGTGACCACCAGTGTACGTTGTCTGCCTGAAAAACACTCCATATCTGTGCTCAGTGTGCTGCATATATCTGTGCTCACACTGCTTTATTGTGGGGACTGGGGTGCAGTTGTATTATATAGGAGGAGTACAGTGCAGAGTTTTGCTGACAGTGACCACCAGTATACGTTGTCTGCCTTAAAAACACTCCATATCTGTGCTCAGTGTGCTGCATATATCTGTGCTCACATTGCTTTATTGTGGGGACTGGGGAGCAGCTGTATTATATAGGAGGAGTACAGTGCAGAGTTTTGCTGACAGTGACCACCAGTATACGTTGTCTGCCTGAAAAACACTCCATATCTGTGCTCAGTGTGCTGCATATATCTGTGCTCACACTGCTTTATTGTGGGGACAGGGGAGCAGCTGTATTATATAGGAGGAGTACAGTGCAGAGTTTTGCTGACAGTGACCACCAGTGTACATTGTCTGCCTGAAAAACACTCCATATCTGTGCTCAGTGTGCTGCATATATCTGTGCTCACACTGCTTTATTGTGGGGACTGGGGAGCAGCTGTATTATATAGGAGGAGTACAGTGCAGAGTTTTGCTGACAGTGACCACCAGTATACGTTGTCTACCTGAAAAACACTCCATATCTGTGCTCAGTGTGCTGCTTATATCTGTGCTCACACTGCTTTATTGTGGGGACTGGGGAGCAGCTGTATTATATAGGAGGAGTACAGTGCAGAGTTTTGCTGACAGTGACCACCAGTATACGTTGTCTGCCTGAAAAACACTCCATATCTGTGCTCAGTGTGCTGCATATATCTGTGCTCACACTGCTTTATTGTGGGGACAGGGGAGCAGCTGTATTATATTGGAGGAGTACAGTGCAGAGTTTTGCTGACAGTGACCACCAGTGTACGTTGTCTGCCTGAAAAACACTCCATATCTGTGCTCAGTGTGCTGCATATATCTGTGCTCACACTACTTTATTGTGGGGACTGGGGAGCAGCTGTATTATATAGGAGGAGTACAGTGCAGAGTTTTGCTGACAGTGACCACCAGTATACGTTGTCTGCCTGAAAAACACTCCATATCTGTGCTTAGTGTGCTGCATATATCTGTGCTCACACTGCTTTATTGTGGGGACTGGGGAGCATCTGTATTATATAGGAGGAGTATAGTGCAGATATTTGCTGACAGTGACCACCAGTATACGTTGTCTGCCTGAAAAACACTCCATATCTGTGCTCAGTGTGCTGCATATATCTGTGCTCACACTGCTTTATTGTGGGGACTGGGGACCAGCAGTATTATATAGGAGGAGTACAGTGCAGAGTTTTGCTGACAGTGACCACCAGTATACGTTGTCTGCCTGAAAAACACTCCATATCTGTGCTCAGTGTGCTGCATATATCTGTGCTCACACTGCTTTATTGTGGGGACTGGGGACCAGCAGTATTATATAGGAGGAGTACAGTGCAGAGTTTTGCTGACAGTGACCACCAGTGTACGTTTTCTGCTGAAAAACACTCCATATCTGTGCTCAGTGTGCTGCATAATTCTGTGCTCACATTGCTTAATTGTGGGGACTGGGGAGCAGCTGTATTATATAGGAGGAGTACAGTGCAGAGTTTTGCTGACAGTGACCACCAGTGTACGTTGTCTGCCTGAAAAACACTCCATATCTGTGCTCATTGTGCTGCATATATCTGTGCTCACACTGCTTTATTGTGGGGTCTGGGGAGCAGCTGTATTATATAGGAGGAGTACAGTGCAGAGTTTTGCTGACAGTGACCACCAGTATACGTTGTCTGCCTGAAAAACACTCCATATCTGTGCTCAGTGTGCTGCATATATCTGTGCTCACACTGCTTTATTGTGGGGACAGGGGAGCAGCTGTATTATATTGGAGGAGTACAGTGCAGAGTTTTGCTGACAGTGACCACCAGTGTACGTTGTCTGCCTGAAAAACACTCCATATCTGTGCTCAGTGTGCTGCATATATCTGTGCTCACACTACTTTATTGTGGGGACTGGGGAGCAGCTGTATTATATAGGAGGAGTACAGTGCAGAGTTTTGCTGACAGTGACCACCAGTATACGTTGTCTGCCTGAAAAACACTCCATATCTGTGCTTAGTGTGCTGCATATATCTGTGCTCACACTGCTTTATTGTGGGGACTGGGGAGCATCTGTATTATATAGGAGGAGTATAGTGCAGATATTTGCTGACAGTGACCACCAGTATACGTTGTCTGCCTGAAAAACACTCCATATCTGTGCTCAGTGTGCTGCATATATCTGTGCTCACACTGCTTTATTGTGGGGACTGGGGACCAGCAGTATTATATAGGAGGAGTACAGTGCAGAGTTTTGCTGACAGTGACCACCAGTGTACGTTGTCTGCTGAAAAACACTCCATATCTGTGCTCAGTGTGCTGCATATATCTGTGCTCACATTGCTTAATTGTGGGGACTGGGGAGCAGCTGTATTATATAGGAGGAGTACAGTGCAGAGTTTTGCTGACAGTGACCAGCTTTATACGTTGTCTGCCTGAAAAACACTCCATATCTGTGCTCAGTGTGCTGCATATATCTGTGCTCACACTGCTTTATTGTGGGGACTGGGGACCAGCAGTATTATATAGGAGGAGTACAGTGCAGAGTTTTGCTGACAGTGACCACCAGTGTACGTTTTCTGCTGAAAAACACTCCATATCTGTGCTCAGTGTGCTGCATAATTCTGTGCTCACATTGCTTAATTGTGGGGACTGGGGAGCAGCTGTATTATATAGGAGGAGTGCAGTGCAGAGTTTTGCTGACAGTGACCACCAGTGTACGTTGTCTGCCTGAAAAACACTCCATATCTGTGCTCAGTGTGCTGCATATATCTGTGCTCACACTGCTTTATTGTGGGGACTGGGGAGCAGCTGTATTATATAGGAGGAGTACAGTGCAGAGTTTTGCTGACAGTGACCACCAGTATACGTTGTCTGCCTGAAAAACACTCCATATCTGTGCTCAGTGTTCTGCATATATCTGTGCTCACACTGCTTTATTGTGGGGACAGGGGAGCAGCTGTATTATATAGGAGGAGTAGAGTGCAGAGTTTTGCTGACAGTGACCACCAGTATACGTTGTCTGCCTGAAAAACACTCCATATCTGTGCTCAGTGTGCTGCATATATCTGTGCTCACACTGCTTTATTGTGGGGACTGGGGAGCAGCTGTATTATATAGGAGGAATACAGTGCAGAGTTTTGCTGACAGTGACCACCAGTATACGTTGTCTGCCTGAAAAACACTCCATATTTGTGCTCAGTGTGCTGCATATATCTGTGCTCACACTGCTTTATTGTGGGGACAGGGGAGCAGCTGTATTATATAGGAGTACAGTGCAGAGTTTTGCTGACAGTGACCACCAGTGTACGTTGTCTGCCTGAAAAACACT
Source organism: Pseudophryne corroboree (assembly GCF_028390025.1). NCBI lineage: Eukaryota > Metazoa > Chordata > Amphibia > Anura > Myobatrachidae > Pseudophryne > Pseudophryne corroboree. The sequence goes on along the minus strand of NC_086446.1, from coordinate 365,165,260 downwards.
CCATATCTATGCTCAGTGTGCTGCATATATCTGTGCTCACACTGCTTTATTGTGGGGACTGGGGTGCAGCTGTATTATATAGGAGGAGTACAGTGCAGAGTTTTGCTGACAGTAACCACCAGTATACGTTGTCTGCCTGAAAAACACTCCATATCTGTGCTCAGTGTGCTGCATATATCTGTGCTCACACTGCTTTATTGTGGGGACTGGGGACCAGCAGTATTATATAGGAGGAGTACAGTGCAGAGTTTTGCTGACAGTGACCACCAGTGTACGTTTTCTGCTGAAAAACACTCCATATCTGTGCTCAGTGTGCTGCATAATTCTGTGCTCACATTGCTTAATTGTGGGGACTGGGGAGCAGCTGTATTATATAGGAGGAGTACAGTGCAGAGTTTTGCTGACAGTGACCACCAATGTACGTTGTCTGCCTGAAAAACACTCCATATCTGTGCTCAGTGTGCTGCATATATCTGTGCTCACACTGCTTTATTGTGGGGACTGGGGAGCAGCTGTATTATATAGGAGGAGTACAGTGCAGAGTTTTGCTGACAGTGACCACCAGTATACGTTGTCTGCCTGAAAAACACTCCATATCTGTGCTCAGTGTTCTGCATATATCTGTGCTCACACTGCTTTATTGTGGGGACAGGGGAGCAGCTGTATTATATAGGAGGAGTAGAGTGCAGAGTTTTGCTGACAGTGACCACCAGTATACGTTGTCTGCCTGAAAAACACTCCATATCTGTGCTCAGTCTGCTGCATATATCTGTGCTCACACTGCTTTATTGTGGGGACTGGGGAGCAGCTGTATTATATAGGAGGAGTAGAGTGCAGAGTTTTGCTGACAGTGACCACCAGTATACGTTGTCTCCCTGAAAAACACTCCATATCTGTGCTCAGTGTGCTGCATATATCTGTGCTCACACTGCTTTATTGTGGGGACTGGGGAGCAGCTGTATTATATAGGAGGAGTACAGTGCAGAGTTTTGCTGACAGTGACCACCAGTATACGTTGTCTGCCTGAAAAACACTCCATATCTGTGCTCAGCGTGCTGCATATATCTGTGCTCACACTGCTTTATTGTGGGGACAGGGGAGCAGCTGTATTATATAGGAGTACAGTGCAGAGTTTTGCTGACAGTGACCACCAGTGTACGTTGTCTGCCTGAAAAACACTCCATATCTGTGCTCAGTGTGCTGCATATATCTGTGCTCACACTGCTTTATTGTGGGGACTGGGGACCAGCAGTATTATATAGGAGGAGTACAGTGCAGAGTTTTGCTGACAGTGACCACCAGTATACGTTGTCTGCCTGAAAAACACTCCATATCTGTGCTCAGTGTGCTGCATATATCTGTGCTCACACTGCTTTATTGTGGGGACTGGGGACCAGCAGTATTATATAGGAGGAGTACAGTGCAGAGTTTTGCTGACAGTGACCACCAGTGTACGTTTTCTGCTGAAAAACACTCCATATCTGTGCTCAGTGTGCTGCATAATTCTGTGCTCACATTGCTTAATTGTGGTGACTGGGGAGCAGCTGTATTATATAGGAGGAGTACAGTGCAGAGTTTTGCTGACAGTGACCACCAGTGTACGTTGTCTGCCTGAAAAACACTCCATATCTGTGCTCAGTGTGCTGCATATATCTGTGCTCACACTGCTTTATTGTGGGGACTGGGGAGCAGCTGTATTATATAGGAGGAGTACAGTGCAGAGTTTTGCTGACAGTGACCACCAGTATACGTTGTCTGCCTGAAAAACACTCCATATCTGTGCTCAGTGTTCTGCATATATCTGTGCTCACACTGCTTTATTGTGGGGACAGGGGAGCAGCTGTATTATATAGGAGGAGTAGAGTGCAGAGTTTTGCTGACAGTGACCACCAGTATACGTTGTCTGCCTGAAAAACACTCCATATCTGTGCTCAGTGTGCTGCATATATCTGTGCTCACACTGCTTTATTGTGGGGACTGGGGAGCAGCTGTATTATATAGGAGGAATACAGTGCAGAGTTTTGCTGACAGTGACCACCAGTATACGTTGTCTGCCTGAAAAACACTCCATATCTGTGCTCAGTGTGCTGCATATATCTGTGCTCACACTGCTTTATTGTGGGGACAGGGGAGCAGCTGTATTATATAGGAGTACAGTGCAGAGTTTTGATGACAGTGACCACCAGTGTACGTTGTCTGCCTGAAAAACACTCCATATCTGTGCTCAGTGTGCTGCATATATCTGTGCTCACACTGCTTTATTGTGGGGACTGGGGTGCAGTTGTATTATATAGGAGGAGTACAGTGCAGAGTTTTGCTGACAGTGACCACCAGTATACGTTGTCTGCCTTAAAAACACTCCATATCTGTGCTCAGTGTGCTGCATATATCTGTGCTCACATTGCTTTATTGTGGGGACTGGGGAGCAGCTGTATTATATAGGAGGAGTACAGTGCAGAGTTTTGCTGACAGTGACCACCAGTATACGTTGTCTGCCTGAAAAACACTCCATATCTGTGCTCAGTGTGCTGCATATATCTGTGCTCACACTGCTTTATTGTGGGGACAGGGGAGCAGCTGTATTATATAGGAGGAGTACAGTGCAGAGTTTTGCTGACAGTGACCACCAGTGTACATTGTCTGCCTGAAAAACACTCCATATCTGTGCTCAGTGTGCTGCATATATCTGTGCTCACACTGCTTTATTGTGGGGACTGGGGAGCAGCTGTATTATATAGGAGGAGTACAGTGCAGAGTTTTGCTGACAGTGACCACCAGTATACGTTGTCTACCTGAAAAACACTCCATATCTGTGCTCAGTGTGCTGCTTATATCTGTGCTCACACTGCTTTATTGTGGGGACTGGGGAGCAGCTGTATTATATAGGAGGAGTACAGTGCAGAGTTTTGCTGACAGTGACCACCAGTATACGTTGTCTGCCTGAAAAACACTCCATATCTGTGCTCAGTGTGCTGCATATATCTGTGCTCACACTGCTTTATTGTGGGGACAGGGGAGCAGCTGTATTATATTGGAGGAGTACAGTGCAGAGTTTTGCTGACAGTGACCACCAGTGTACGTTGTCTGCCTGAAAAACACTCCATATCTGTGCTCAGTGTGCTGCATATATCTGTGCTCACACTACTTTATTGTGGGGACTGGGGAGCAGCTGTATTATATAGGAGGAGTACAGTGCAGAGTTTTGCTGACAGTGACCACCAGTATACGTTGTCTGCCTGAAAAACACTCCATATCTGTGCTTAGTGTGCTGCATATATCTGTGCTCACACTGCTTTATTGTGGGGACTGGGGAGCATCTGTATTATATAGGAGGAGTATAGTGCAGATATTTGCTGACAGTGACCACCAGTATACGTTGTCTGCCTGAAAAACACTCCATATCTGTGCTCAGTGTGCTGCATATATCTGTGCTCACACTGCTTTATTGTGGGGACTGGGGACCAGCAGTATTATATAGGAGGAGTACAGTGCAGAGTTTTGCTGACAGTGACCACCAGTATACGTTGTCTGCCTGAAAAACACTCCATATCTGTGCTCAGTGTGCTGCATATATCTGTGCTCACACTGCTTTATTGTGGGGACTGGGGACCAGCAGTATTATATAGGAGGAGTACAGTGCAGAGTTTTGCTGACAGTGACCACCAGTGTACGTTTTCTGCTGAAAAACACTCCATATCTGTGCTCAGTGTGCTGCATAATTCTGTGCTCACATTGCTTAATTGTGGGGACTGGGGAGCAGCTGTATTATATAGGAGGAGTACAGTGCAGAGTTTTGCTGACAGTGACCACCAGTGTACGTTGTCTGCCTGAAAAACACTCCATATCTGTGCTCATTGTGCTGCATATATCTGTGCTCACACTGCTTTATTGTGGGGTCTGGGGAGCAGCTGTATTATATAGGAGGAGTACAGTGCAGAGTTTTGCTGACAGTGACCACCAGTATACGTTGTCTGCCTGAAAAACACTCCATATCTGTGCTCAGTGTTCTGCATATATCTGTGCTCACACTGCTTTATTGTGGGGACAGGGGAGCAGCTGTATTACATAGGAGGAGTAGAGTGCAGAGTTTTGCTGACAGTGACCACCAGAATACGTTGTCTGCCTTAAAAACACTCCATATCTGTGCTCAGTGTGCTGCATATATCTGTGCTCACACTGCTTTATTGTGGGGACTGGGGAGCAGCTGTATTATATAGAAGGAATACAGTGCAGAGTTTTGCTGACAGTGACCACCAGTATACGTTGTCTGCCTGAAAAACACTCCATATTTGTGCTCAGTGTGCTGCATATATCTGTGCTCACACTGCTTTATTGTGGGGACAGGGGAGCAGCTGTATTATATAGGAGTACAGTGCAGAGTTTTGCTGACAGTGACCACCAGTGTACGTTGTCTGCCTGAAAAACACTCCATATCTGTGCTCAGTGTGCTGCATATATCTGTGGTCACACTGCTTTATTGTGGGGACTGGGGTGCAGCTGTATTATATAGGAGGAGTACAGTGCAGAGTTTTGCTGACAGTGACCACCAGTATACGTTGTCTGCCTGAAAAACACTCCATATCTGTGCTCAGTGTGCTGCATATATCTGTGCTCACACTGCTTTATTGTGGGGACTGGGGAGCAGCTTTATTATATAGGAGGAGTACAGTGCAGAGTTTTGCTGACAGTGACCACCAGTATACATTGTCTGCCTGAAAAACACTCCATATCTGTGCTCAGTGTGCTGCATATATCTGTGCTCACACTGCTTTATTGGCGGGACAGGGGAGCAGCTGTATTATATAGGAGGAGTACAGTGCAGAGTTTTGCTGACAGTGACCACCAGTGTACATTGTCTGCCTGAAAAACACTCCATATCTGTGCTCAGTGTGCTGCATATATCTGTGCTCACACTGCTTTATTGTGGGGACTGGGGAGCAGCTGTATTATATAGGAGGAGTACAGTGCAGAGTTTTGCTGACAGTGACCACCAGTATACGTTGTCTACCTGAAAAACACTCCATATCTGTGCTCAGTGTGCTGCATATATCTGTGCTCACACTGCTTTATTGTGGGGACTGGGGACCAGCAGTATTATATAGGAGGAGTACAGTGTAGAGTTTTGCTGACAGTGACCACCAGTATACGTTGTCTGCCTGAAATACATTCCATATCTATGCTCAGTGTGCTGCATATATCTGTGCTCACACTGCTTTATTGTGGGGACTGGGGAGCAGCTGTATTATATAGGAGGAATACAGTGCAGAGTTTTGCTGACAGTGACCACCAGTATACGTTGTCTGCCTGAAAAACACTCCATATTTGTGCTCAGTGTGCTGCATATATCTGTGCTCACACTGCTTTATTGTAGTAACAGGGGAACAGCTGTATTATATAGGAGTACAGTGCAGAGTTTTGCTGACAGTGACCACCAGTGTACGTTGTCTGCCTGAAAAACACTCCATATCTGTGCTCAGTGTGCTGCATATATCTGTGCTCACACTGCTTTATTGTGGGGACTGGGGTGCAGCTGTATTATATAGGAGGAGTACAGTGCAGAGTTTTGCTGACAGTGACCACCAGTATACGTTGTCTGCCTGAAAAACACTCCATATCTGTGCTCAGTGTGCTGCATATATCTGTGCTCACACTGCTTTATTGTGGGGACTGGGGAGCAGCTTTATTATATAGGAGGAGTACAGTGCAGAGTTTTGCTGACAGTGACCACCAGTATACATTGTCTGCCTGAAAAACACTCCATATCTGTGCTCAGTGTGCTGCATATATCTGTGCTCACACTGCTTTATTGTGGGGACAGGGGAGCAGCTGTATTATATAGGAGGAGTACAGTGCAGAGTTTTGATGACAGTGACCACCAGTGTACATTGTCTGCCTGAAAAACACTCCATATCTGTGCTCAGTGTGCTGCATAATTCTGTGCTCACATTGCTTAATTGTGGGGACTGGGGAGCAGCTGTATTATATAGGAGGAGTACAGTGCAGAGTTTTGCTGACAGTGACCACCAGTGTACGTTGTCTGCCTGAAAAACACTCCATATCTGTGCTCATTGTGCTTCATATATCTGTGCTCACACTGCTTTATTGTGGGGACTGGGGAGCAGCTGTATTATATAGGAGGAGTACAGTGCAGAGTTTTGCTGACAGTGACCACCAGTATACGTTGTCTGCCTGAAAAACACTCCATATCTGTGCTCAGTGTTCTGCATATATCTGTGCTCACACTGCTTTATTGTGGGGACAGGGGAGCAGCTGTATTATATCGGAGGAGTAGAGTGCAGAGTTTTGCTGACAGTGACCACCAGTATACGTTGTCTGCCTTAAAAACACTCCATATCTGTGCTCAGTGTGCTGCATATATCTGTGCTCACACTGCTTTATTGTGGGGACTGGGGAGCAGCTGTATTATATAGGAGGAATACAGTGCAGAGTTTTGCTGACAGTGACCACCAGTATACGTTGTCTGCCTGAAAAACACTCCATATTTGTGCTCAGTGTGCTGCATATATCTGTGCTCACACTGCTTTATTGTGGGGACAGGGGAGCAGCTGTATTATATAGGAGTACAGTGCAGAGTTTTGCTGACAGTGACCACCAGTGTACGTTGTCTGCCTGAAAAACACTCCATATCTGTGCTCAGTGTGCTGCATATATCTGTGCTCACACTGCTTTATTGTGGGGACTGGGGTGCAGCTGTATTATATAGGAGGAGTACAGTGCAGAGTTTTGCTGACAGTGACCACCAGTATACGTTGTCTGCCTGAAAAACACTCCATATCTGTGCTCAGTGTGCTGCATATATCTGTGCTCACACTGCTTTATTGTGGGGACTGGGGAGCAGCTTTATTATATAGGAGGAGTACAGTGCAGAGTTTTGCTGACAGTGACCACCAGTATACATTGTCTGCCTGAAAAACACTCCATATCTGTGCTCAGTGTGCTGCATATATCTGTGCTCACACTGCTTTATTGTGGGGACAGGGGAGCAGCTGTATTATATAGGAGGAGTACAGTGCAGAGTTTTGCTGACAGTGACCACCAGTGTACATTGTCTGCCTGAAAAACACTCCATATCTGTGCTCAGTGTGCTGCATATATCTGTGCTCACACTGCTTTATTGTGGGGACTGGGGAGCAGCTGTATTATATAGGAGGAGTACAGTGCAGAGTTTTGCTGACAGTGACCACCAGTATACGTTGTCTACCTGAAAAACACTCCATATCTGTGCTCAGTGTGCTGCATATATCTGTGCTCACACTGCTTTATTGTGGGGACTGGGGACCAGCAGTATTATATAGGAGGAGTACAGTGTAGAGTTTTGCTGACAGTGACCACCAGTATACGTTGTCTGCCTGAAATACATTCCATATCTGTGCTCAGTGTGCTGCATATATCTGTGCTCACACTGCTTTATTGTGGGGACTGGGGAGCAGCTGTATTATATAGGAGGAATACAGTGCAGAGTTTTGCTGACAGTGACCACCAGTATACGTTGTCTGCCTGAAAAACACTCCATATTTGTGCTCAGTGTGCAGCATATATCTGTGCTCACACTGCTTTATTGTGGGGACAGGGGAGCAGCTGTATTATATAGGAGTACAGTGCAGAGTTTTGCTGACAGTGACCACCAGTGTACGTTGTCTGCCTGAAAAACACTCCATATCTGTGCTCAGTGTGCTGCATATATCTGTGCTCACACTACTTTATTGTGGGGACTGGGGAGCAGCTGTATTATATAGGAGGAGTACAGTGCAGAGTTTTGCTGACAGTGACCACCAGTATACGTTGTCTGCCTGAAAAACACTCCATATCTGTGCTCAGTGTGCTGCATATATCTGTGCTCAAACTACTTTATTGTGTGGACTGTGGAGCAGCTGTATTATATAGAAGGAGTACAGTGCAGAGTTTTGCTGACAGTGACCACCAGTATACGTTGTCTGCCTGAAAAACACTCCATATCTGTGCTTAGTGTGCTGCATATATCTGTGCTCACACTGCTTTATTGTGGGGACTGGGGAGCATCTGTATTATATAGGAGGAGTATAGTGCCGAGATTTGCTGACAGTGACCACCAGTATACGTTGTCTGCCTGAAAAACACTCCATATCTGTGCTCAGTGTGCTGCATATATCTGTGCTCACACTGCTTTATTGTGGGGACTGGGGACCAGCAGTATTATATAGGAGGAGTACAGTGCAGAGTTTTGCTGACAGTGACCACCAGTGTACGTTTTCTGCTGAAAAACACTCCATATCTGTGCTCAGTGTGCTGCATATATCTGTGCTCACATTGCTTAATTGTGGGGACTGGGGAGCATCTGTATTATATAGGAGGAGTATAGTGCAGAGATTTGCTGACAGTGACCACCAGTATACGTTGTCTGCCTGAAAAACACTCCATATCTGTGCTCAGTGTGCTGCATATATCTGTGCTCACACTGCTTTATTGTGGGGACTGGGGACCAGCAGTATTATATAGGAGGAGTACAGTGCAGAGTTTTGCTGACAGTGACCACCAGTATACGTTGTCTGCCTAAAAAACACTCCATATCTGTGCTCAGTGTGCTGCATATATCTGTGCTCACACTACTTTATTGTGTGGACTGTGGAGCAGCTGTATTATATAGAAGGAGTACAGTGCAGAGTTTTGCTGACAGTGACCACCAGTATACGTTGTCTGCCTGAAAAACACTCCATATCTGTGCTTAGTGTTCTGCATATATCTGTGCTCACACTGCTTTATTGTGGGGACAGGGGAGCAGCTGTATTATATAGGAGTACAGTGCAGAGTTTTGCTGACAGTGACCACCAGTGTACGTTGTCTGCCTGAAAAACACTCCATATCTGTGCTCAGTGTGCTGCATATATCTGTGCTCACACTACTTTATTGTGGGGACTGGGGAGCAGCTGTATTATATAGGAGGAGTACAGTGCAGAGTTTTGCTGACAGTGACCACCAGTATACGTTGTCTGCCTGAAAAACACTCCATATCTGTGCTCAGTGTGCTGCATATAACTGTGCTCACACTACTTTATTGTGTGGACTGTGGAGCAGCTGTATTATATAGAAGGAGTACAGTGCAGAGTTTTGCTGACAGTGACCACCAGTATACGTTGTCTGCCTGAAAAACACTCCATATCTGTGCTTAGTGTGCTGCATATATCTGTGCTCACACTGCTTTATTGTGGGGACTGGGGAGCATCTGTATTATATAGGAGGAGTATAGTGCCGAGATTTGCTGACAGTGACCACCAGTATACGTTGTCTGCCTGAAAAACACTCCATATCTGTGCTCAGTGTGCTGCATATATCTGTGCTCACACTGCTTTATTGTGGGGACTGGGGACCAGCAGTATTATATTTGAGGAGTACAGTGCAGAGTTTTGCTGACAGTGACCACCAGTATACGTTGTCTGCCTGAAAAACACTCCATATCTGTGCTCAGTGTGCTGCATATATCTGTGCTCACACTGCTTTATTGTGGGGACTGGGGACCAGCAGTATTATATAGGAGGAGTACAGTGCAGAGTTTTGCTGACAGTGACCACCAGTGTACGTTTTCTGCTGAAAAACACTCCATATCTGTGCTCAGTGTGCTGCATATATCTGTGCTCACATTGCTTAATTGTGGGGACTGGGGAGCATCTGTATTATATAGGAGGAGTATAGTGCAGAGATTTGCTGACAGTGACCACCAGTATACGTTGTCTGCCTGAAAAACACTCCATATCTTTGCTCAGTGTGCTGCATATATCTGTGCTCACACTGCTTTATTGTGGGGACTGGGGACCAGCAGTATTATATAGGAGGAGTACAGTGCAGAGTTTTGCTGACAGTGACCACCAGTATACGTTGTCTGCCTGAAAAACACTCCATATCTGTGCTCAGTGTGCTGCATATATCTGTGCTCACACTACTTTATTGTGTGGACTGTGGAGCAGCTGTATTATATAGAAGGAGTACAGTGCAGAGTTTTGCTGACAGTGACCACCAGTATACGTTGTCTGCCTGAAAAACACTCCATATCTGTGCTTAGTGTGCTGCATATATCTGTGCTCACACTGCTTTATTGTGGGGACTGGGGAGCATCTGTATTATATAGGAGGAGTATAGTGCCGAGATTTGCTAACAGTGACCACCAGTATACGTTGTCTGCCTGAAAAACACTCCATATCTGTGCTCAGTGTGCTGCATATATCTGTGCTCACACTGCTTTATTGTGGGGACTGGGGACCAGCAGTATTATATAGGAGGAGTACAGTGCAGAGTTTTGCTGACAGTGACCACCAGTATACGTTGTCTGCCTGAAAAACACTCCATATCTGTGCTCAGTGTGCTGCATATATCTGTGCTCACACTGCTTTATTGTGGGGACATGGGAGCAGCTGTATTATATAGGAGGAGTACAGTGCAGAATTTTGCTGACAGTGACCACCAGTGTACGTTGTCTGCCTGAAAAACACTCCATATCTTTGCTCAGTGTGCTGCATATATCTGTGCTCACACTGCTTTATTGTGGGGACAGGGGAGCAGCTGTATTATATAGGAGTACAGTGCAGAGTTTTGCTGACAGTGACCACCAGTGTACGTTGTCTGCCTGAAAAACACTCCATATCTGTGCTCAGTGTGCTGCATATATCTGTGCTCACACTACTTTATTGTGGGGACTGGGGAGCAGCTGTATTATATAGGAGGAGTACAGTGCAGAGTTTTGCTGACAGTGACCACCAGTATACGTTGTCTGCCTGAAAAACACTCCATATCTGTGCTCAGTGTGCTGCATATATCTGTGCTCACACTACTTTATTGTGTGGACTGTGGAGCAGCTGTATTATATAGAAGGAGTACAGTGCAGAGTTTTGCTGACAGTGACCACCAGTATACGTTGTCTGCCTGAAAAACACTCCATATCTGTGCTTAGTGTGCTGCATATATCTGTGCTCACACTGCTTTATTGTGGGGACTGGGGAGCATCTGTATTATATAGGAGGAGTATAGTGCCGAGATTTGCTGACAGTGACCATCAGTATACGTTGTCTGCCTGAAAAACACTCCATATCTGTGCTCAGTGTGCTGCATATATCTGTGCTCACACTGCTTTATTGTGGGGACTGGGGACCAGCAGTATTATATAGGAGGAGTACAGTGCAGAGTTTTGCTGACAGTGACCACCAGTGTACGTTTTCTGCTGAAAAACACTCCATATCTGTGCTCAGTGTGCTGCATATATCTGTGCTCACATTGCTTAATTGTGGGGACTGGGGAGCATCTGTATTATATAGGAGGAGTATAGTGCAGAGATTTGCTGACAGTGACCACCAGTATACGTTGTCTGCCTGAAAAACACTCCATATCTGTGCTCAGTGTGCTGCATATATCTGTGCTCACACTGCTTTATTGTGGGGACTGGGGACCAGCAGTATTATATAGGAGGAGTACAGTGCAGAGTTTTGCTGACAGTGACCACCAGTATACGTTGTCTGCCTAAAAAACACTCCATATCTGTGCTCAGTGTGCTGCATATATCTGTGCTCACACTACTTTATTGTGTGGACTGTGGAGCAGCTGTATTATAAAGAAGGAGTACAGTGCAGAGTTTTGCTGACAGTGACCACCAGTATACGTTGTCTGCCTGAAAAACACTCCATATCTGTGCTTAGTGTGCTGCATATATCTGTGCTCACACTGCTTTATTGTGGGGACTGGGGAGCATCTGTATTATATAGGAGGAGTATAGTGCCGAGATTTGCTAACAGTGACCACCAGTATACGTTGTCTGCCTGAAAAACACTCCATATCTGTGCTCAGTGTGCTGCATATATCTGTGCACACACTGCTTTATTGTGGGGACTGGGGACCAGCAGTATTACATAGGAGGAGTACAGTGCAGAGTTTTGCTGACAGTGACCACCAGTATACGTTGTCTGCCTGAAAAACACTCCATATCTGTGCTCAGTGTGCTGCATATATCTGTGCTCACACTGCTTTATTGTGGGGACAGGGGACCAGCAGTATTATATAGGAGGAGTACAGTGCAGAGTTTTGCTGACAGTGACCACCAGTGTACGTTTTCTGCTGAAAAACACTCCATATCTGTGCTCAGTGTGCTGCATATATCTGTGCTCACATTGCTTAATTGTGGGGACTGGGGAGCAGCTGTATTATATAGGAGGAGTACAGTGCAGAGTTTTGCTGACAGTGACCACCAGTATACGTTGTCTGCCTGAAAAACACTCCATATCTGTTCTTAGTGTGCTGCATATATCTGTGCTCACACTGCTTTATTGTGGGGACTGGGGAGCATCTGTATTATATAGGAGGAGTATAGTGCAGATATTTGCTGACAGTGACCACCAGTATACGTTGTCTGCCTGAAAAACACTCCATATCTGTGCTCAGTGTGCTGCATATATCTGTGCTCACACTGCTTTATTGTGGGGACAGGGGAGCAGCTGTATTATATAGGAGGAGTACAGTGCAGAGTTTTGCTGACAGTGACCACCAGTATACGTTGTCTGCCTGAAAAACACTCCATATCTGTGCTCAGTGTGCTGCATATATCTGTGCTCACACTGCTTTATTGTGGGGACAGGGGAGCAGCTGTATTAAATAGGAGTACAGTGCAGAGTTTTGCTGACAGTGACCACCAGTGTACGTTGTCTGCCTGAAAAACACTCCATATCTATGCTCAGTGTGCTGCATATATCTGTGCTCACACTACTTTATTGTGGGGACTGGGGAGCAGCTGTATTATATAGGAGGAGTACAGTGCAGAGTTTTGCTGACAGTGACCACCAGTATACGTTGTCTGCCTGAAAAACACTCCATATCTGTGCTTAGTGTGCTGCATATGTCTGTGCTCACACTGCTTTATTGTGGGGACTGGGGAGCATCTGTATTATATAGGAGGAGTATAGTGCAGATATTTGCTGACAGTGACCACCAGTATACGTTGTCTGCCTGAAAAACACTCCATATCTGTGCTCAGTGTGCTGCATATATCTGTGCTCACACTGCTTTATTGTGGGGACTGGGGACCAGCAGTATTATATAGGAGGAGTACAGTGCAGAGTTTTGCTGACAGTGACCACCAGTGTACGTTGTCTGCTGAAAAACACTCCATATCTGTGCTCAGTGTGCTGCATATATCTGTGCTCACATTGCTTAATTGTGGGGACTGGGGAGCAGCTGTATTATATAGGAGGAGTACAGTGCAGAGTTTTGCTGACAGTGACCAGCTTTATACGTTGTCTGCCTGAAAAACACTCCATATCTGTGCTCAGTGTGCTGCATATATCTGTGCTCACACTGCTTTATTGTGGGGACTGGGGACCAGCAGTATTATATAGGAGGAGTACAGTGCAGAGTTTTGCTGACAGTGACCACCAGTGTACGTTTTCTGCTGAAAAACACTCCATATCTGTGCTCAGTGTGCTGCATAATTCTGTGCTCACATTGCTTAATTGTGGGGACTGGGGAGCAGCTGTATTATATAGGAGGAGTGCAGTGCAGAGTTTTGCTGACAGTGACCACCAGTGTACGTTGTCTGCCTGAAAAACACTCCATATCTGTGCTCAGTGTGCTGCATATATCTGTGCTCACACTGCTTTATTGTGGGGACTGGGGAGCAGCTGTATTATATAGGAGGAGTACAGTGCAGAGTTTTGCTGACAGTGACCACCAGTATACGTTGTCTGCCTGAAAAACACTCCATATCTGTGCTCAGTGTTCTGCATATATCTGTGCTCACACTGCTTTATTGTGGGGACAGGGGAGCAGCTGTATTATATAGGAGGAGTAGAGTGCAGAGTTTTCCTGACAGTGACCACCAGTATACGTTGTCTGCCTGAAAAACACTCCATATCTGTGCTCAGTGTGCTGCATATATCTGTGCTCACACTGCTTTATTGTGGGGACTGGGGAGCAGCTGTATTATATAGGAGGAATACAGTGCAGAGTTTTGCTGACAGTGACCACCAGTATACGTTGTCTGCCTGAAAAACACTCCATATTTGTGCTCAGTGTGCTGCATATATCTGTGCTCACACTGCTTTATTGTGGGGACAGGGGAGCAGCTGTATTATATAGGAGTACAGTGCAGAGTTTTGCTGACAGTGACCACCAGTGTACGTTGTCTGCCTGAAAAACACTCCATATCTATGCTCAGTGTGCTGCATATATCTGTGCTCACACTGCTTTATTGTGGGGACTGGGGTGCAGCTGTATTATATAGGAGGAGTACAGTGCAGAGTTTTGCTGACAGTAACCACCAGTATACGTTGTCTGCCTGAAAAACACTCCATATCTGTGCTCAGTGTGCTGCATATATCTGTGCTCACACTGCTTTATTGTGGGGACTGGGGACCAGCAGTATTATATAGGAGGAGTACAGTGCAGAGTTTTGCTGACAGTGACCACCAGTGTACGTTTTCTGCTGAAAAACACTCCATATCTGTGCTCAGTGTGCTGCATAATTCTGTGCTCACATTGCTTAATTGTGGGGACTGGGGAGCAGCTGTATTATATAGGAGGAGTACAGTGCAGAGTTTTGCTGACAGTGACCACCAATGTACGTTGTCTGCCTGAAAAACACTCCATATCTGTGCTCAGTGTGCTGCATATATCTGTGCTCACACTGCTTTATTGTGGGGACTGGGGAGCAGCTGTATTATATAGGAGGAGTACAGTGCAGAGTTTTGCTGACAGTGACCACCAGTATACGTTGTCTGCCTGAAAAACACTCCATATCTGTGCTCAGTGTTCTGCATATATCTGTGCTCACACTGCTTTATTGTGGGGACAGGGGAGCAGCTGTATTATATAGGAGGAGTAGAGTGCAGAGTTTTGCTGACAGTGACCACCAGTATACGTTGTCTGCCTGAAAAACACTCCATATCTGTGCTCAGTCTGCTGCATATATCTGTGCTCACACTGCTTTATTGTGGGGACTGGGGAGCAGCTGTATTATATAGGAGGAGTAGAGTGCAGAGTTTTGCTGACAGTGACCACCAGTATACGTTGTCTCCCTGAAAAACACTCCATATCTGTGCTCAGTGTGCTGCATATATCTGTGCTCACACTGCTTTATTGTGGGGACTGGGGAGCAGCTGTATTATATAGGAGGAGTACAGTGCAGAGTTTTGCTGACAGTGACCACCAGTATACGTTGTCTGCCTGAAAAACACTCCATATCTGTGCTCAGCGTGCTGCATATATCTGTGCTCACACTGCTTTATTGTGGGGACAGGGGAGCAGCTGTATTATATAGGAGTACAGTGCAGAGTTTTGCTGACAGTGACCACCAGTGTACGTTGTCTGCCTGAAAAACACTCCATATCTGTGCTCAGTGTGCTGCATATATCTGTGCTCACACTGCTTTATTGTGGGGACTGGGGACCAGCAGTATTATATAGGAGGAGTACAGTGCAGAGTTTTGCTGACAGTGACCACCAGTATACGTTGTCTGCCTGAAAAACACTCCATATCTGTGCTCAGTGTGCTGCATATATCTGTGCTCACACTGCTTTATTGTGGGGACTGGGGACCAGCAGTATTATATAGGAGGAGTACAGTGCAGAGTTTTGCTGACAGTGACCACCAGTGTACGTTTTCTGCTGAAAAACACTCCATATCTGTGCTCAGTGTGCTGCATAATTCTGTGCTCACATTGCTTAATTGTGGTGACTGGGGAGCAGCTGTATTATATAGGAGGAGTACAGTGCAGAGTTTTGCTGACAGTGACCACCAGTGTACGTTGTCTGCCTGAAAAACACTCCATATCTGTGCTCAGTGTGCTGCATATATCTGTGCTCACACTGCTTTATTGTGGGGACTGGGGAGCAGCTGTATTATATAGGAGGAGTACAGTGCAGAGTTTTGCTGACAGTGACCACCAGTATACGTTGTCTGCCTGAAAAACACTCCATATCTGTGCTCAGTGTTCTGCATATATCTGTGCTCACACTGCTTTATTGTGGGGACAGGGGAGCAGCTGTATTATATAGGAGGAGTAGAGTGCAGAGTTTTGCTGACAGTGACCACCAGTATACGTTGTCTGCCTGAAAAACACTCCATATCTGTGCTCAGTGTGCTGCATATATCTGTGCTCACACTGCTTTATTGTGGGGACTGGGGAGCAGCTGTATTATATAGGAGGAATACAGTGCAGAGTTTTGCTGACAGTGACCACCAGTATACGTTGTCTGCCTGAAAAACACTCCATATCTGTGCTCAGTGTGCTGCATATATCTGTGCTCACACTGCTTTATTGTGGGGACAGGGGAGCAGCTGTATTATATAGGAGTACAGTGCAGAGTTTTGATGACAGTGACCACCAGTGTACGTTGTCTGCCTGAAAAACACTCCATATCTGTGCTCAGTGTGCTGCATATATCTGTGCTCACACTGCTTTATTGTGGGGACTGGGGTGCAGTTGTATTATATAGGAGGAGTACAGTGCAGAGTTTTGCTGACAGTGACCACCAGTATACGTTGTCTGCCTTAAAAACACTCCATATCTGTGCTCAGTGTGCTGCATATATCTGTGCTCACACTGCTTTATTGTGGGGACTGGGGACCAGCAGTATTATATAGGAGGAGTACAGTGCAGAGTTTTGCTGACAGTGACCACCAGTGTACGTTGTCTGCTGAAAAACACTCCATATCTGTGCTCAGTGTGCTGCATATATCTGTGCTCACATTGCTTAATTGTGGGGACTGGGGAGCAGCTGTATTATATAGGAGGAGTACAGTGCAGAGTTTTGCTGACAGTGACCAGCTTTATACGTTGTCTGCCTGAAAAACACTCCATATCTGTGCTCAGTGTGCTGCATATATCTGTGCTCACACTGCTTTATTGTGGGGACTGGGGACCAGCAGTATTATATAGGAGGAGTACAGTGCAGAGTTTTGCTGACAGTGACCACCAGTGTACGTTTTCTGCTGAAAAACACTCCATATCTGTGCTCAGTGTGCTGCATAATTCTGTGCTCACATTGCTTAATTGTGGGGACTGGGGAGCAGCTGTATTATATAGGAGGAGTGCAGTGCAGAGTTTTGCTGACAGTGACCACCAGTGTACGTTGTCTGCCTGAAAAACACTCCATATCTGTGCTCAGTGTGCTGCATATATCTGTGCTCACACTGCTTTATTGTGGGGACTGGGGAGCAGCTGTATTATATAGGAGGAGTACAGTGCAGAGTTTTGCTGACAGTGACCACCAGTATACGTTGTCTGCCTGAAAAACACTCCATATCTGTGCTCAGTGTTCTGCATATATCTGTGCTCACACTGCTTTATTGTGGGGACAGGGGAGCAGCTGTATTATATAGGAGGAGTAGAGTGCAGAGTTTTCCTGACAGTGACCACCAGTATACGTTGTCTGCCTGAAAAACACTCCATATCTGTGCTCAGTGTGCTGCATATATCTGTGCTCACACTGCTTTATTGTGGGGACTGGGGAGCAGCTGTATTATATAGGAGGAATACAGTGCAGAGTTTTGCTGACAGTGACCACCAGTATACGTTGTCTGCCTGAAAAACACTCCATATTTGTGCTCAGTGTGCTGCATATATCTGTGCTCACACTGCTTTATTGTGGGGACAGGGGAGCAGCTGTATTATATAGGAGTACAGTGCAGAGTTTTGCTGACAGTGACCACCAGTGTACGTTGTCTGCCTGAAAAACACTCCATATCTATGCTCAGTGTGCTGCATATATCTGTGCTCACACTGCTTTATTGTGGGGACTGGGGTGCAGCTGTATTATATAGGAGGAGTACAGTGCAGAGTTTTGCTGACAGTAACCACCAGTATACGTTGTCTGCCTGAAAAACACTCCATATCTGTGCTCAGTGTGCTGCATATATCTGTGCTCACACTGCTTTATTGTGGGGACTGGGGACCAGCAGTATTATATAGGAGGAGTACAGTGCAGAGTTTTGCTGACAGTGACCACCAGTGTACGTTTTCTGCTGAAAAACACTCCATATCTGTGCTCAGTGTGCTGCATAATTCTGTGCTCACATTGCTTAATTGTGGGGACTGGGGAGCAGCTGTATTATATAGGAGGAGTACAGTGCAGAGTTTTGCTGACAGTGACCACCAATGTACGTTGTCTGCCTGAAAAACACTCCATATCTGTGCTCAGTGTGCTGCATATATCTGTGCTCACACTGCTTTATTGTGGGGACTGGGGAGCAGCTGTATTATATAGGAGGAGTACAGTGCAGAGTTTTGCTGACAGTGACCACCAGTATACGTTGTCTGCCTGAAAAACACTCCATATCTGTGCTCAGTGTTCTGCATATATCTGTGCTCACACTGCTTTATTGTGGGGACAGGGGAGCAGCTGTATTATATAGGAGGAGTAGAGTGCAGAGTTTTGCTGACAGTGACCACCAGTATACGTTGTCTGCCTGAAAAACACTCCATATCTGTGCTCAGTCTGCTGCATATATCTGTGCTCACACTGCTTTATTGTGGGGACTGGGGAGCAGCTGTATTATATAGGAGGAGTAGAGTGCAGAGTTTTGCTGACAGTGACCACCAGTATACGTTGTCTCCCTGAAAAACACTCCATATCTGTGCTCAGTGTGCTGCATATATCTGTGCTCACACTGCTTTATTGTGGGGACTGGGGAGCAGCTGTATTATATAGGAGGAGTACAGTGCAGAGTTTTGCTGACAGTGACCACCAGTATACGTTGTCTGCCTGAAAAACACTCCATATCTGTGCTCAGCGTGCTGCATATATCTGTGCTCACACTGCTTTATTGTGGGGACAGGGGAGCAGCTGTATTATATAGGAGTACAGTGCAGAGTTTTGCTGACAGTGACCACCAGTGTACGTTGTCTGCCTGAAAAACACTCCATATCTGTGCTCAGTGTGCTGCATATATCTGTGCTCACACTGCTTTATTGTGGGGACTGGGGACCAGCAGTATTATATAGGAGGAGTACAGTGCAGAGTTT
Organism: Pseudophryne corroboree; assembly: GCF_028390025.1. Lineage (NCBI taxonomy): Eukaryota > Metazoa > Chordata > Amphibia > Anura > Myobatrachidae > Pseudophryne > Pseudophryne corroboree. The sequence continues at coordinate 365,146,269 of NC_086446.1, read as the reverse complement.
TGCTGACAGTGACCACCAGTATACGTTGTCTGCCTGAAAAACACTCCATATCTGTGCTCAGTGTGCTGCATATATCTGTGCTCACACTGCTTTATTGTGGGGACTGGGGACCAGCAGTATTATATAGGAGGAGTACAGTGCAGAGTTTTGCTGACAGTGACCACCAGTGTACGTTTTCTGCTGAAAAACACTCCATATCTGTGCTCAGTGTGCTGCATAATTCTGTGCTCACATTGCTTAATTGTGGTGACTGGGGAGCAGCTGTATTATATAGGAGGAGTACAGTGCAGAGTTTTGCTGACAGTGACCACCAGTGTACGTTGTCTGCCTGAAAAACACTCCATATCTGTGCTCAGTGTGCTGCATATATCTGTGCTCACACTGCTTTATTGTGGGGACTGGGGAGCAGCTGTATTATATAGGAGGAGTACAGTGCAGAGTTTTGCTGACAGTGACCACCAGTATACGTTGTCTGCCTGAAAAACACTCCATATCTGTGCTCAGTGTTCTGCATATATCTGTGCTCACACTGCTTTATTGTGGGGACAGGGGAGCAGCTGTATTATATAGGAGGAGTAGAGTGCAGAGTTTTGCTGACAGTGACCACCAGTATACGTTGTCTGCCTGAAAAACACTCCATATCTGTGCTCAGTGTGCTGCATATATCTGTGCTCACACTGCTTTATTGTGGGGACTGGGGAGCAGCTGTATTATATAGGAGGAATACAGTGCAGAGTTTTGCTGACAGTGACCACCAGTATACGTTGTCTGCCTGAAAAACACTCCATATCTGTGCTCAGTGTGCTGCATATATCTGTGCTCACACTGCTTTATTGTGGGGACAGGGGAGCAGCTGTATTATATAGGAGTACAGTGCAGAGTTTTGATGACAGTGACCACCAGTGTACGTTGTCTGCCTGAAAAACACTCCATATCTGTGCTCAGTGTGCTGCATATATCTGTGCTCACACTGCTTTATTGTGGGGACTGGGGTGCAGTTGTATTATATAGGAGGAGTACAGTGCAGAGTTTTGCTGACAGTGACCACCAGTATACGTTGTCTGCCTTAAAAACACTCCATATCTGTGCTCAGTGTGCTGCATATATCTGTGCTCACATTGCTTTATTGTGGGGACTGGGGAGCAGCTGTATTATATAGGAGGAGTACAGTGCAGAGTTTTGCTGACAGTGACCACCAGTATACGTTGTCTGCCTGAAAAACACTCCATATCTGTGCTCAGTGTGCTGCATATATCTGTGCTCACACTGCTTTATTGTGGGGACAGGGGAGCAGCTGTATTATATAGGAGGAGTACAGTGCAGAGTTTTGCTGACAGTGACCACCAGTGTACATTGTCTGCCTGAAAAACACTCCATATCTGTGCTCAGTGTGCTGCATATATCTGTGCTCACACTGCTTTATTGTGGGGACTGGGGAGCAGCTGTATTATATAGGAGGAGTACAGTGCAGAGTTTTGCTGACAGTGACCACCAGTATACGTTGTCTACCTGAAAAACACTCCATATCTGTGCTCAGTGTGCTGCTTATATCTGTGCTCACACTGCTTTATTGTGGGGACTGGGGAGCAGCTGTATTATATAGGAGGAGTACAGTGCAGAGTTTTGCTGACAGTGACCACCAGTATACGTTGTCTGCCTGAAAAACACTCCATATCTGTGCTCAGTGTGCTGCATATATCTGTGCTCACACTGCTTTATTGTGGGGACAGGGGAGCAGCTGTATTATATTGGAGGAGTACAGTGCAGAGTTTTGCTGACAGTGACCACCAGTGTACGTTGTCTGCCTGAAAAACACTCCATATCTGTGCTCAGTGTGCTGCATATATCTGTGCTCACACTACTTTATTGTGGGGACTGGGGAGCAGCTGTATTATATAGGAGGAGTACAGTGCAGAGTTTTGCTGACAGTGACCACCAGTATACGTTGTCTGCCTGAAAAACACTCCATATCTGTGCTTAGTGTGCTGCATATATCTGTGCTCACACTGCTTTATTGTGGGGACTGGGGAGCATCTGTATTATATAGGAGGAGTATAGTGCAGATATTTGCTGACAGTGACCACCAGTATACGTTGTCTGCCTGAAAAACACTCCATATCTGTGCTCAGTGTGCTGCATATATCTGTGCTCACACTGCTTTATTGTGGGGACTGGGGACCAGCAGTATTATATAGGAGGAGTACAGTGCAGAGTTTTGCTGACAGTGACCACCAGTATACGTTGTCTGCCTGAAAAACACTCCATATCTGTGCTCAGTGTGCTGCATATATCTGTGCTCACACTGCTTTATTGTGGGGACTGGGGACCAGCAGTATTATATAGGAGGAGTACAGTGCAGAGTTTTGCTGACAGTGACCACCAGTGTACGTTTTCTGCTGAAAAACACTCCATATCTGTGCTCAGTGTGCTGCATAATTCTGTGCTCACATTGCTTAATTGTGGGGACTGGGGAGCAGCTGTATTATATAGGAGGAGTACAGTGCAGAGTTTTGCTGACAGTGACCACCAGTGTACGTTGTCTGCCTGAAAAACACTCCATATCTGTGCTCATTGTGCTGCATATATCTGTGCTCACACTGCTTTATTGTGGGGTCTGGGGAGCAGCTGTATTATATAGGAGGAGTACAGTGCAGAGTTTTGCTGACAGTGACCACCAGTATACGTTGTCTGCCTGAAAAACACTCCATATCTGTGCTCAGTGTTCTGCATATATCTGTGCTCACACTGCTTTATTGTGGGGACAGGGGAGCAGCTGTATTACATAGGAGGAGTAGAGTGCAGAGTTTTGCTGACAGTGACCACCAGTATACGTTGTCTGCCTTAAAAACACTCCATATCTGTGCTCAGTGTGCTGCATATATCTGTGCTCACACTGCTTTATTGTGGGGACTGGGGAGCAGCTGTATTATATAGAAGGAATACAGTGCAGAGTTTTGCTGACAGTGACCACCAGTATACGTTGTCTGCCTGAAAAACACTCCATATTTGTGCTCAGTGTGCTGCATATATCTGTGCTCACACTGCTTTATTGTGGGGACAGGGGAGCAGCTGTATTATATAGGAGTACAGTGCAGAGTTTTGCTGACAGTGACCACCAGTGTACGTTGTCTGCCTGAAAAACACTCCATATCTGTGCTCAGTGTGCTGCATATATCTGTGGTCACACTGCTTTATTGTGGGGACTGGGGTGCAGCTGTATTATATAGGAGGAGTACAGTGCAGAGTTTTGCTGACAGTGACCACCAGTATACGTTGTCTGCCTGAAAAACACTCCATATCTGTGCTCAGTGTGCTGCATATATCTGTGCTCACACTGCTTTATTGTGGGGACTGGGGAGCAGCTTTATTATATAGGAGGAGTACAGTGCAGAGTTTTGCTGACAGTGACCACCAGTATACATTGTCTGCCTGAAAAACACTCCATATCTGTGCTCAGTGTGCTGCATATATCTGTGCTCACACTGCTTTATTGGCGGGACAGGGGAGCAGCTGTATTATATAGGAGGAGTACAGTGCAGAGTTTTGCTGACAGTGACCACCAGTGTACATTGTCTGCCTGAAAAACACTCCATATCTGTGCTCAGTGTGCTGCATATATCTGTGCTCACACTGCTTTATTGTGGGGACTGGGGAGCAGCTGTATTATATAGGAGGAGTACAGTGCAGAGTTTTGCTGACAGTGACCACCAGTATACGTTGTCTACCTGAAAAACACTCCATATCTGTGCTCAGTGTGCTGCATATATCTGTGCTCACACTGCTTTATTGTGGGGACTGGGGACCAGCAGTATTATATAGGAGGAGTACAGTGTAGAGTTTTGCTGACAGTGACCACCAGTATACGTTGTCTGCCTGAAATACATTCCATATCTGTGCTCAGTGTGCTGCATATATCTGTGCTCACACTGCTTTATTGTGGGGACTGGGGAGCAGCTGTATTATATAGGAGGAATACAGTGCAGAGTTTTGCTGACAGTGACCACCAGTATACGTTGTCTGCCTGAAAAACACTCCATATTTGTGCTCAGTGTGCTGCATATATCTGTGCTCACACTGCTTTATTGTAGTAACAGGGGAACAGCTGTATTATATAGGAGTACAGTGCAGAGTTTTGCTGACAGTGACCACCAGTGTACGTTGTCTGCCTGAAAAACACTCCATATCTGTGCTCAGTGTGCTGCATATATCTGTGCTCACACTGCTTTATTGTGGGGACTGGGGTGCAGCTGTATTATATAGGAGGAGTACAGTGCAGAGTTTTGCTGACAGTGACCACCAGTATACGTTGTCTGCCTGAAAAACACTCCATATCTGTGCTCAGTGTGCTGCATATATCTGTGCTCACACTGCTTTATTGTGGGGACTGGGGAGCAGCTTTATTATATAGGAGGAGTACAGTGCAGAGTTTTGCTGACAGTGACCACCAGTATACATTGTCTGCCTGAAAAACACTCCATATCTGTGCTCAGTGTGCTGCATATATCTGTGCTCACACTGCTTTATTGTGGGGACAGGGGAGCAGCTGTATTATATAGGAGGAGTACAGTGCAGAGTTTTGATGACAGTGACCACCAGTGTACATTGTCTGCCTGAAAAACACTCCATATCTGTGCTCAGTGTGCTGCATAATTCTGTGCTCACATTGCTTAATTGTGGGGACTGGGGAGCAGCTGTATTATATAGGAGGAGTACAGTGCAGAGTTTTGCTGACAGTGACCACCAGTGTACGTTGTCTGCCTGAAAAACACTCCATATCTGTGCTCATTGTGCTTCATATATCTGTGCTCACACTGCTTTATTGTGGGGACTGGGGAGCAGCTGTATTATATAGGAGGAGTACAGTGCAGAGTTTTGCTGACAGTGACCACCAGTATACGTTGTCTGCCTGAAAAACACTCCATATCTGTGCTCAGTGTTCTGCATATATCTGTGCTCACACTGCTTTATTGTGGGGACAGGGGAGCAGCTGTATTATATCGGAGGAGTAGAGTGCAGAGTTTTGCTGACAGTGACCACCAGTATACGTTGTCTGCCTTAAAAACACTCCATATCTGTGCTCAGTGTGCTGCATATATCTGTGCTCACACTGCTTTATTGTGGGGACTGGGGAGCAGCTGTATTATATAGGAGGAATACAGTGCAGAGTTTTGCTGACAGTGACCACCAGTATACGTTGTCTGCCTGAAAAACACTCCATATTTGTGCTCAGTGTGCTGCATATATCTGTGCTCACACTGCTTTATTGTGGGGACAGGGGAGCAGCTGTATTATATAGGAGTACAGTGCAGAGTTTTGCTGACAGTGACCACCAGTGTACGTTGTCTGCCTGAAAAACACTCCATATCTGTGCTCAGTGTGCTGCATATATCTGTGCTCACACTGCTTTATTGTGGGGACTGGGGTGCAGCTGTATTATATAGGAGGAGTACAGTGCAGAGTTTTGCTGACAGTGACCACCAGTATACGTTGTCTGCCTGAAAAACACTCCATATCTGTGCTCAGTGTGCTGCATATATCTGTGCTCACACTGCTTTATTGTGGGGACTGGGGAGCAGCTTTATTATATAGGAGGAGTACAGTGCAGAGTTTTGCTGACAGTGACCACCAGTATACATTGTCTGCCTGAAAAACACTCCATATCTGTGCTCAGTGTGCTGCATATATCTGTGCTCACACTGCTTTATTGTGGGGACAGGGGAGCAGCTGTATTATATAGGAGGAGTACAGTGCAGAGTTTTGCTGACAGTGACCACCAGTGTACATTGTCTGCCTGAAAAACACTCCATATCTGTGCTCAGTGTGCTGCATATATCTGTGCTCACACTGCTTTATTGTGGGGACTGGGGAGCAGCTGTATTATATAGGAGGAGTACAGTGCAGAGTTTTGCTGACAGTGACCACCAGTATACGTTGTCTACCTGAAAAACACTCCATATCTGTGCTCAGTGTGCTGCATATATCTGTGCTCACACTGCTTTATTGTGGGGACTGGGGACCAGCAGTATTATATAGGAGGAGTACAGTGTAGAGTTTTGCTGACAGTGACCACCAGTATACGTTGTCTGCCTGAAATACATTCCATATCTGTGCTCAGTGTGCTGCATATATCTGTGCTCACACTGCTTTATTGTGGGGACTGGGGAGCAGCTGTATTATATAGGAGGAATACAGTGCAGAGTTTTGCTGACAGTGACCACCAGTATACGTTGTCTGCCTGAAAAACACTCCATATTTGTGCTCAGTGTGCAGCATATATCTGTGCTCACACTGCTTTATTGTGGGGACAGGGGAGCAGCTGTATTATATAGGAGTACAGTGCAGAGTTTTGCTGACAGTGACCACCAGTGTACGTTGTCTGCCTGAAAAACACTCCATATCTGTGCTCAGTGTGCTGCATATATCTGTGCTCACACTACTTTATTGTGGGGACTGGGGAGCAGCTGTATTATATAGGAGGAGTACAGTGCAGAGTTTTGCTGACAGTGACCACCAGTATACGTTGTCTGCCTGAAAAACACTCCATATCTGTGCTCAGTGTGCTGCATATATCTGTGCTCAAACTACTTTATTGTGTGGACTGTGGAGCAGCTGTATTATATAGAAGGAGTACAGTGCAGAGTTTTGCTGACAGTGACCACCAGTATACGTTGTCTGCCTGAAAAACACTCCATATCTGTGCTTAGTGTGCTGCATATATCTGTGCTCACACTGCTTTATTGTGGGGACTGGGGAGCATCTGTATTATATAGGAGGAGTATAGTGCCGAGATTTGCTGACAGTGACCACCAGTATACGTTGTCTGCCTGAAAAACACTCCATATCTGTGCTCAGTGTGCTGCATATATCTGTGCTCACACTGCTTTATTGTGGGGACTGGGGACCAGCAGTATTATATAGGAGGAGTACAGTGCAGAGTTTTGCTGACAGTGACCACCAGTGTACGTTTTCTGCTGAAAAACACTCCATATCTGTGCTCAGTGTGCTGCATATATCTGTGCTCACATTGCTTAATTGTGGGGACTGGGGAGCATCTGTATTATATAGGAGGAGTATAGTGCAGAGATTTGCTGACAGTGACCACCAGTATACGTTGTCTGCCTGAAAAACACTCCATATCTGTGCTCAGTGTGCTGCATATATCTGTGCTCACACTGCTTTATTGTGGGGACTGGGGACCAGCAGTATTATATAGGAGGAGTACAGTGCAGAGTTTTGCTGACAGTGACCACCAGTATACGTTGTCTGCCTAAAAAACACTCCATATCTGTGCTCAGTGTGCTGCATATATCTGTGCTCACACTACTTTATTGTGTGGACTGTGGAGCAGCTGTATTATATAGAAGGAGTACAGTGCAGAGTTTTGCTGACAGTGACCACCAGTATACGTTGTCTGCCTGAAAAACACTCCATATCTGTGCTTAGTGTTCTGCATATATCTGTGCTCACACTGCTTTATTGTGGGGACAGGGGAGCAGCTGTATTATATAGGAGTACAGTGCAGAGTTTTGCTGACAGTGACCACCAGTGTACGTTGTCTGCCTGAAAAACACTCCATATCTGTGCTCAGTGTGCTGCATATATCTGTGCTCACACTACTTTATTGTGGGGACTGGGGAGCAGCTGTATTATATAGGAGGAGTACAGTGCAGAGTTTTGCTGACAGTGACCACCAGTATACGTTGTCTGCCTGAAAAACACTCCATATCTGTGCTCAGTGTGCTGCATATAACTGTGCTCACACTACTTTATTGTGTGGACTGTGGAGCAGCTGTATTATATAGAAGGAGTACAGTGCAGAGTTTTGCTGACAGTGACCACCAGTATACGTTGTCTGCCTGAAAAACACTCCATATCTGTGCTTAGTGTGCTGCATATATCTGTGCTCACACTGCTTTATTGTGGGGACTGGGGAGCATCTGTATTATATAGGAGGAGTATAGTGCCGAGATTTGCTGACAGTGACCACCAGTATACGTTGTCTGCCTGAAAAACACTCCATATCTGTGCTCAGTGTGCTGCATATATCTGTGCTCACACTGCTTTATTGTGGGGACTGGGGACCAGCAGTATTATATTTGAGGAGTACAGTGCAGAGTTTTGCTGACAGTGACCACCAGTATACGTTGTCTGCCTGAAAAACACTCCATATCTGTGCTCAGTGTGCTGCATATATCTGTGCTCACACTGCTTTATTGTGGGGACTGGGGACCAGCAGTATTATATAGGAGGAGTACAGTGCAGAGTTTTGCTGACAGTGACCACCAGTGTACGTTTTCTGCTGAAAAACACTCCATATCTGTGCTCAGTGTGCTGCATATATCTGTGCTCACATTGCTTAATTGTGGGGACTGTGGACCAGCAGTATTATATAGGAGGAGTACAGTGCAGAGTTTTGCTGACAGTGACCACCAGTGTACGTTGTCTGCCTGAAAAACACTCCATATCTGTGCTCAGTGTGCTGCATATATCTGTGCTCACACTGCTTTATTGTGGGGACTGGGGAGCAGCTGTATTATATAGGAGGAGTACAGTGCAGAGTTTTGCTGACAGTGACCACCAGTATACGTTGTCTGCCTGAAAAACACTCCATATCTGTGCTCAGTGTTCTGCATATATCTGTGCTCACACTGCTTTTTTGTGGGGACAGGGGAGCAGCTGTATTATATAGGAGGAGTAGAGTGCAGAGTTTTGCTGACAGTGACCACCAGTGTACGTTGTCTGCCTGAAAAACACTCCATATCTGTGCTCAGTGTGCTGCATATATCTGTGCTCACACTGCTTTATTGTGGGGACAGGGGAGCAGCTGTATTATATAGGAGGAGTACAGTGCAGAGTTTTGCTGACAGTGACCACCAGTATACGTTGTCTGCCTGAAAAACACTCCATATCTGTGCTTAGTGTGCTGCATATATCTGTGCTCACACTGCTTTATTGTGGGGACTGGGGAGCATCTGTATTATATAGGAGGAGTATAGTGCAGAGATTTGCTGACAGTGACCACCAGTATACGTTGTCTGCCTGAAAAACACTCCATATCTGTGCTCAGTGTGCTGCATATATCTGTGCTCACACTGCTTTATTGTGGGGACTGGGGACCAGCAGTATTATATAGGAGGAGTACAGTGCAGAGTTTTGCTGACAGTGACCACCAGTATACGTTGTCTGCCTGAAAAACACTCCATATCTGTGCTCAGTGTGCTGCATATATCTGTGCTCACACTACTTTATTGTGTGGACTGTGGAGCAGCTGTATTATATAGGAGGAGTACAGTGCAGAGTTTTGCTGACAGTGACCACCAGTATACGTTGTCTGCCTGAAAAACACTCCATATCTGTGCTTAGTGTGCTGCATATATCTGTGCTCACACTGCTTTATTGTGGGGACTGGGGAGCATCTGTATTATATAGGAGGAGTATAGTGCCGAGATTTGCTGACAGTGACCACCAGTATACGTTGTCTGCCTGAAAAACACTCCATATCTGTGCTCAGTGTGCTGCATATATCTGTGCTCACATTGCTTAATTGTGGGGACTGGGGAGCAGCTGTATTATATAGGAGGAGTACAGTGCAGAGTTTTGCTGACAGTGACCACCAGTATACGTTGTCTGCCTGAAAAACACTCCATATCTGTGCTCAGTGTGCTGCATATAACTGTGCTCACACTACTTTATTGTGTGGACTGTGGAGCAGCTGTATTATATAGAAGGAGTACAGTGCAGAGTTTTGCTGACAGTGACCACCAGTATACGTTGTCTGTCTGAAAAACACTCCATATCTGTGCTTAGTGTGCTACATATATCTGTGCTCACACTGCTTTATTGTGGGGACTGGGGAGCATCTGTATTATATAGGAGGAGTATAGTGCCGAGATTTGCTGACAGTGACCACCAGTATACGTTGTCTGCCTGAAAAACACTCCATATCTGCGCTCAGTGTGCTGCATATATCTGTGCTCACACTGCTTTATTGTGGGGACTGGGGACCAGCAGTATTATATAGGAGGAGTACAGTGCAGATTTTTGCTGACAGTGACCACCAGTATACGTTGTCTGCCTGAAAAACACTCCATATCTGTGCTCAGTGTGCTGCATATATCTGTGCTCACACTGCTTTATTGTGGGGACTGGGGACCAGCAGTATTATATAGGAGGAGTACAGTGCAGAGTTTTGCTGACAGTGACCACCAGTGTACGTTTTCTGCTGAAAAACACTCCATATCTGTGCTCAGTGTGCTGCATATATCTGTGCTCACATTGCTTAATTGTGGGGACTGGGGAGCATCTGTATTATATAGGAGGAGTATAGTGCAGAGATTTGCTGACAGTGACCACCAGTATACGTTGTCTGCCTGAAAAACACTCCATATCTGTGCTCAGTGTGCTGCATATATCTGTGCTCACACTGCTTTATTGTGGGGACTGGGGACCAGCAGTATTATATAGGAGGAGTACAGTGCAGAGTTTTGCTGACAGTGACCACCAGTATACGTTGTCTGCCTGAAAAACACTCCATATCTGTGCTCAGTGTGCTGCATATATCTGTGCTCACACTACTTTATTGTGTGGACTGTGGAGCAGCTGTATTATATAGAAGGAGTACAGTGCAGAGTTTTGCTGACAGTGACCACCAGTATACGTTGTCTGCCTGAAAAACACTCCATATCTGTGCTTAGTGTGCTGCATATATCTGTGCTCACACTGCTTTATTGTGGGAACTGGGGAGCATCTGTATTATATAGGAGGAGTATAGTGCCGAGATTTGCTAACAGTGACCACCAGTATACGTTGTCTGCCTGAAAAACACTCCATATCTGTGTTCAGTGTGCTGCATATATCTGTGCTCACACTGCTTTATTGTGGGGACTGGGGACCAGCAGTATTATATAGGAGGAGTACAGTGCAGAGTTTTGCTGACAGTGACCACCAGTATACGTTGTCTGCCTGAAAAACACTCCATATCTGTGCTCAGTGTGCTGCATATATCTGTGCTCACACTGCTTTATTGTGGGGACATGGGAGCAGCTGTATTATATAGGAGGAGTACAGTGCAGAGTTTTGCTGACAGTGACCACCAGTGTACGTTGTCTGCCTGAAAAACACTCCATATCTGTGCTCAGTGTGCTGCATATATCTGTGCTCACACTGCTTTATTGTGGGGACAGGGGAGCAGCTGTATTATATAGGAGTACAGTGCAGAGTTTTGCTGACAGTGACCACCAGTGTACGTTGTCTGCCAGAAAAACACTCCATATCTGTGCTCTGTGTGCTGCATATATCTGTGCTCATACTACTTTATTGTGGGGACTGGGGAGCAGCTGTATTATATAGGAGGAGTACAGTGCAGAGTTTT